>NC_141700.1:702597752-703062752 GCF_964263255.1 Lissotriton vulgaris | reverse complement strand
TAAGCAGGACAAAAAATTCCAGAGATCACGATAGTAGTAAGGGCTTGCCTCATTTAGCATCAAGCAGTAGCGAAGCCAATAGCGCTGCTGTATGGCTGAAGTATCACTGCTGCTTAATTTGTGTGATATTTTGGATGGGTGACTGGGTGAATGAATGGATGAGTCAGTCAGTCAGTAAACTTTATTTTGCTATGCTTTTGTAGCATACAATTACAGGTAAAGGCTAAAACAACAGTTAAAATACAATTGGGACTTCATTTACCCCCATAAAATAGCATGAAATCTCACTGTTCACTGAAGACTTCGTTTAAACCTGGACCACAGTTTGAGATGCCAAATCTGAAAATACCCCTTCTCATAAAATATGATTAAAACCACATTATTGCACTAGAAATTACACAGGATAAGAAGAATATTCTGCAATAATCTTTATAATTCTTTAACCCCTTCCGTGCTCATGACGAGCTGAGCTCGTCATGAGTTGTGCCGCTCGCATGCTCATGACGAGCTCAGCTCGTCATGTAACGCGGCTTTTTGAAAAAAGCCGCACAGCGCAAAAATAACCGTTGCACGCATGTGGTTAAAATTGAACTAAAATATTGCACTTTTCTGAGTTCCGCAATAGAGGAAGGGGCCAGAATATAAAGTGCAGATGCTTCCTTGAAGTGCCATAGATTGACAGTGTAGTTACGGTGCCGTGATTACTAGTGACCCTTCATGAAAGGGCACGTCTTCTTAACTTTCGACAGCCAGATGAAGAGTGCCACAATCTGACAGACCAAAGGGTCATCAAGTTGTAGCTATAAACAGAGAGCAGGTCTTCACTGTCTGAAGTTATCTCCTTTAAGAAGGGAAGTGTTAAGATTTTTCCTTGGGGCCCCATAAAACAAATCGAAAAACATAATATGCAGGTTGGTTTGGGTGGAGGTTCCATCTCACGAGTAACATTTTTCAGAGTAGCCCAGCATTGAAGGTAAATAATTAAGTTGGAACCTTGTTAGTACAAATCGATGCTGTTGGTTCTGAATAGCAACCAGATACGGTTTCAAGCTGGAAACAGCGTTTACAATGCTGCCATTACATCGCGCTACTATTACAATGCGGTCGTTACAACGACTGCATTGTTAGTACGCAATGGATTTACATCGCAAGTCATTACAATGACTTGCACTAGGGGGAGCTGAAGTATTGAAAATTAATTCCAACACCTTCCATACTGTTGCACAAACTGAAGTAGGTAAAGTAATTAATACTATTCCTAAGTCCAGCGTGCCCCCTAGTGCAAGTCGTTGTAATGGCTTGGGATGTAAATGCATTGCGTACTAAAAACGTGGTTGTTGTAACAACCGCGTTGTAAAAGTACGCGATGTAATACATCACGATGTAATGAGTCATATTCGTTGCAAGCCTGCATGAAAGGGAAATAAATTGCAGGAGAAACCTGTGACTTTGATTTTATTTAACTACAATTTTTTTACCGCAGCCTTAGCTAAAAATTATTGCTTTAGCTTTGTCTTATGTGCGTGTACAAAAAACGCTTTTCTTTTTATTTTAATTAAGAAGGAGGTTCTAAAGTTTGGGATCAATCCCCTGGTATGGACTCCAGAATGGTGGCCAGATGATTTGGGCCTTTGCCCTATACCCACTCAGAAAGTCAAAAATTTGGGGATACTAATGGATAATAAACTTGCCATGGGGGATCAAGTGAGCTTGGTTTCCTCTTCCTGCTCTATGATTCTAAGAATCATAAGGAAAATTAAGTTCTTCCTAACCGAGAGCAACCTTAAGACAGTGGTCATGGCCCTTATAACATCGCGTTTGGACTATTGTAACAGCTATATTTGAACATACAAAAACAACATCTGTATAGGCTGCAGTTAGTCCAGAATGCAGCGGCTAAGCTACTGTCCGGTACATCTAAATTTGTCTCCGTTAGAGGAGAGCTTAAGAAGCTACACTGGCTCCCAATAAAACAGAGAGCCCGGTTCAAGGCTCTTTGTATAGTATTCAAAGTCATCAATGGAATCGGACCGAAGTTTCTTAGGCAAAACATTCACTGGTACATCCCCGGTAGAATGCTACGATCCACCAGCGCTAAACAAGTGCACGTCACAATGGCAAAAAAATTAAGCTGGGGAGGTAGGAGTTTTACTCACTGTGCTGCTAAGGCAGGGAATGAGCTTCCCCTTTCCCTCAAAACCGCTCCTAGTCTCTTTATATTCAGGAAGGGCTTGAAAACTAGGCTTTTCTCACAATAGTTCTCTATTCAGCTTTCCAGGTAGGCCAATGCTAAGCGCCAGGACACCCAAGGGTAATCGAGGGCTCTACAAATGCATATAACATAACATAACATAACATACTATCTAAATAGAAGGCTCACAACATAACAAATCCAGGATAAATACAAAACAATTTTATCATGTATACTCAACAGAGTAAAAAATGTTTAAAACACATTCTTATCCAATGCCATTGCTATATTGGTATCCTTGTGCAAATACTTTTTCATTCAATATAAAAAACACCAATCAAATTACTCAAACATCTCACCATTCATATCCATATACAAATCTCACCCATACAATAGAACAGAATACATATAATCTGTGAAACATTGAACTCTTTAGAAGAGTGGGGGATATGTACAAGGACTGGCGATAACTACAGCTAACGCTAGTTAGAGGCAGTTTTCTTACCGCTGTGTACCACTGAAACTATTGCCTTTTTAGAGATGTATGTACAAGTCGTCGCTACATTGTGACAGCTTCAGGGATCAGCTGTGAAAACTGGCGCTAACATTAGAGTGATTGCAATAGGAATTCCGGCGTTAGTGGGTGAAAACCAAAGAGAGGCCCAGGGAGCCTCACTGGACATGTGTCTGGAGCTTGGAGTGGGATGCGGAAGGAGCTGTGAAGTCGATGAGCCCTGGCAGTAGACATTGAGGCGCGGCGATCGCCCCTATCTGGTGGTGAAGTTTGGCAGGTCGCATGGAGGCACATTGCTGACCTGTGCAAGAAGACCGCCTTGGTCCCTTGGAGCTGTGAATGGTAAAGGAGCTCCTGCGCACCAACGTAGGAGGTCTGCATCGCATACTACGATCCACCACTACACCGGGTGCACGGAGGGGATTACCAGTGGTGGGCGGCACCTCTCTGCATCACAGGCTGGATGATGTTGCGCTGGCCGGACGCTGTGGAGGGTGAGGCCCCTGAGCCGCACTGAACTTGTGTGGCAGGAGCGCTGCAACTTCCTGCCTAAGGGGCCCCTGCTGCATCAACAGCAGAGGGAGGTTCACGAGCGGACTTGTCGGTGACTGCTGAACCCAGGCTTCTGAAATCCCACCTGGCTGAGGCTCCTGCTGGCTGATTCACAGATTTGGAGGGAGTGCAGCGGATTGCGCCACAGTGTCAATGTCCAGGTAAGGAGTAGGTGGGACGCGTAGTGGAGGAGGCCCAGGGGTCCAGTCCCATAGGCCTAGCATCTGTAGATGACACACCCTCAGTGGCTGCTCAAGCAGTGCAAGAAGAGGAAACACATGATGATAACTTCCTGATGTAATCGTGCTATGTTTCCCTTGCGGGTGGGAGGGTGGGTAGGACTGCTCCAGGCACGGAGCAGGGCAGGGGCGGAGCGGCATGCCCACTCAAGTGCGCAATGACTGTTTGGTCAGCCCACTCAGGCCGCCCAAAGCAGGGCAGGTTTACTGTCCTGTGTGCAATGCAGGCTGCATTACAGTCTGCATGAAAAACATGCCCACCCATCCAGTCCCTGGCAGAACGCCTTGTCCCGGCGCCAATGACCAATCCCAAGGCCACATTGTAGCGTTGTGATTGGCTTAGGGGAGGGAGCCTGGCTGCCTACTTCCTGTTCCGGGAAGCAGACTCAGGAGAGCAGGAGCAACGAAGACACGGGAACCGGTCTCAAGGTAAGATTTCTCTCATTTAAATATTTACAACACCTGCTCACACACACACCCTGCCTCCACGCCCCATCCAGTATCCTTTCTGGCATTTCCCACCTCCCGGCTGTCCAGTCCCCCCGCAGCACTTCTCAATGGGGAACACTGTGCGGCCATGCGCAGCGGCATACGACTGGTGTGTCAAAGGTATATATGAAGTTAAGACGCATACCATTACATCGCATTCCATTACAATGCATACTAATACTAGGCATAGAGCAACAGTAGGGGAGGTGTTGGATAGCGGAGATGTAAATATTACTATTCCCACTGCAGTGAGGCAACCCTAAAACTAACCCTTGCACCCCAAAGCAAACCCTGAACCCTAAAATTCATCTTTGAGCCCCCAAAACACACCCTGAAAATCATATTTGACCTAAATGCACACCCCAGTTTTCATAACTGACCCCCAAACATACCTCCAATTTCGAATTTTACCCCATAATACACCTAAAATTTCATCTCTGACACCCGAAGCCCATACCCGCCCTAAAACTTCAAAATATCCCATTACTGACCTCACAATGTGTTGTAATGTAATGCTATGTGAAGGCACCTGCGTTGTTGTAGTTGTGTTGTAAGGGCATTACGATGTAATGCCTGCGTTGCAATGGTCACCTCCCATGCCAAAGGCAAGCCCGTCTGCCCCTGGAACGCGCTTAGCACGAGGCACCCTTCCTCTTGGACCTTCCACCGCTACGCCAGCACCCTCCTCACCATCAACCCTTGACGCCACATCGCCTGCCAGGACCAACCACTGCTCCGGACTGGACACCGCATTGCCATCGCTGATGGCTACTAAATCACCTACAAGGACCACCCCGACCATCCAGGAGGAGGCAGAAGCACACTCCAACTGACCACGCACTCTAATGACCCAACGGTGACTATGGAACACCTCAACTTTCAGATCCGGACCAACCCCATCCTCTGCGCTATCCTCATCTGCAGTCCCCCGGACCATGGACCCCTATTCTCCAATACCATTGTAGACCTCATTGGACCCCAGGCTCTCCCATCCACCGATGACATCCTACTCGGTGAACTCAAGTTCCACCTGCACAATCCCAATGACCAGAACACCACAACTTCCTGGGGAAGCTCCCCAAAATCAGACTCAAGCAGCTAGTCAACGCAGCAAGCTCGTAGCAGGACACACGTTCGAGCACGACTCCTCCGCCAGCGGGAACTTCAACTACAGCCACACCACCAGACTATCCTGGACCAACCATCATTGTATACATCACGTCTTCACCATGCCCACTGTACACAATCATTACCAAAGGGGATGATGAACGGAGCATTTGAGCAAATCAAACACTCACCCCCAGTCATCTGATCTGGGTTTAATCCATCATCATTCTTTATCTCACTCCACCACCTCAGTTCAGACATGGCCATATGCAAATCAGGCTGACCCTGTGCCTCATGGGAACAGTACAGACAGAACTGCCAAGCCATGTCATCCCTGGACCGGAAACAAGCACCCTGGGACCGGTTTCTGGCTAATCAGCCGTCATCAGCCAGGCTAGCTTGAATCCAGTGGACAAGTGAGCACGGGACCCATGTCGGGCAATACCCTGCCAACTTAGGGCGAACAAAGCGATACCAAAGGGGATGATGGATGGAGCGTTTACCATCATCTCCTGAAGTCCTGCAAGAACTGTTAGTTCTTGGTGACGTCTTATGTTCAACCTTACGTCAAACCCGGCACCTTTCAGGTATAAAATACCAACAGTTGCCTTAAGCAAAGACACGGTGGTTTGGAGCAGAGCGGCCATCTACTTGCCCGAGAGCCCAGCTGATGCGAGTGCCCGCTGAAGCCGCCCCTCCTGTTTGACGCACTGAGAGAGACGCTGTCTCTCTTTTTCTCCAGCCGAGAAAATCCAGCTCCGGTGTTTCCAGCCTACCCTTGCAGGTTGCTGGAATATCGAGTCCTGAGGAAAGAGATACCAGACCTCCCACATTCTATTACCAAGGTACGGAGCTTACTAAACCCTTCGGAGAATTCTTGATGCAGATTCTTGGCAAAATTATCTTAACCAACTTAACTTAACACTGCTAACTTACTTGTCCCTTCCCACGTATTAGGCTTAGGTCAGGTACACCGGGGTAGGCGTAGTTAGAAGCACCAGTTGAGCCTTTTAGTCAATGTATTTATGTATATATATATTTTAACCATTTTAAAGTATCATATGGCTAAGAAACCGTATCAATGCTTTTACAGAATTATTTCATAATACTACTTTTACTGTACGCACTTTACTTTACTTTAAGTATTGCAATTGTGGCAATTCATTTCTCTTGCATGAGAAGGAAGACTGCTCAATAAATAACACCTTTTTATTGAAAACGCCCATCTCTCTATTTCTCTGCATTCTGGTAAAACTAAATATGCACTGCTGACTAGGTGAAATATCTGTCTATTGTTTTCACACGACTCTAGAGATATACTCTTATTCTGAGGGAGCAAAGTTGTCATGTTTATGCGGTTGTCGGAAACTGAATCCCTTCTTGTCTGAGCCAGGGAAGGTTATCCCTCCCTCTTCATTCAAGAAAGTTTCCAGTGACCTCTGAGCTAGCTGGCGCAAACCTAAATTAAGTTTAACATAGTCAGTAGAGACCTAGATTACCTCAGTCCTACGTCTACACTGCTGTTTATGTTATTCCAACGCGCAGAGCCTATTGGGAAAATAGGAACTACACTACACTTCGGACTGTAATGGACGCTAAAGTCGCCCACCCAAAGAAGCTTCAGGGCCTTGGGATAATTGTTTCCGATAGACCGCAAGGCTGCTTCGAAGGCTCCCACCACCTGTGAGGCATTTCCATTAAAAAAAACAGTTGTTATAGCAATTAACAAATCCCAATCTTCAGCAACGTCGCACACAAAGCAGTGAAATTAAGGGGAATCATTATAAAACGTAGTAATTTCCCTGAAAAAAGTATTTGCAATCTCGCGAAGTAGACGTCATTTGGCTCTACCGGCATTTGAAGGGAAAGCTGAAGAATGATATCTACAAAACTACAAAAGTAACTTGGTTTGATCTCCCAGATTTCTTGTAAGAGGATCACTAACTTGATCCAGTCTTGGTCTCCTAGTTTTTCCCTCAGTCCTGCAATTTTTCAAGATAAGACCTTAACTGGCACAATGGTGTTAACAGTTGTGTTGGCATCTGCTGACATGTGCCTGGGTATCCCCCTACTATGAGGAGACTCCACTCCTGGTAGAGCTTTCAGTCAATTGCACTCATCCAACTCTTCCAATTGTGTGTATCTGTTACTCAACGTCACCATGGCTGGACCAGAAATGCGATTATGCACTTTAAGATCTCTAAAGATTGGTCTTCTAGCACCCGGGATGGGTGAAGGGATTATGAAGTTTGGAGAAAAACCCTGGTGGTAAAAGAGATATCTGGAAAACTCTTTAGAAAGGGGAAGGAGTTGCCGTAAGAGGGTTGTACCAATTTCCAGATCATGAAAATTGACCGCTACACAATCACAGAGGAATATTTTATGGGATGACCCTACCCAATCAACCCTTCTTCCCATCAAAATATGTTAGATTGGGTCTGAACTAGCATAACACCCCTGCTCCTTAAATCACAACCAGTGGGGACAGTGGGCTGAATGGGATTAGTGCCATGAGCACACTACCCATATTACTAGAATCAGTAGGAGGGTGAGAGGACACCAGAGGCACCTCAAGGGCAAAGTGAGTTTTAGCAAAACTTAATATTTGGGTCACACTTTCCTCTATGAAAGCAAGGCGATCATTTAATAGCTTTAGGTATATATTAACCAAACGTTCCATCCTAGAGCACAGTTCATCCATATAGGAGGAAGTCAACAGTGGGGTTACATTGTCCTCCTTCAGTTTAATCCCCTTGCAGTCTAATGCTAATTTCTTGTGCAGGGTCCCTCCCAACTTTCTTCTTTTTTACTGGAGGGTCCGTAGAAGGCAAATTGTCAACAAGGGGCGAACTAACACGGTTCATCCTTAATAGAGAGACAGGGGGCCCGGAGCCAACTGCTCCTTAATTTGGCCCCACATGAATGGTCAAACTATTAGAGAAAATCAAGTTGCCCCTTAGCAACTCCAAGGAGAGGTGTCTTTCGGTGAGTTAATTCTCCTTCAATAGGACACTTGCTACGCGCACTAGGAAGAAGTCGATGGTAGTTGTCATATCACTCACCCCCTGTGGCACCAGATGCAATTTTCCTTTTCCCCAACCCAAAATCATTAGGGAGTGGGACACAAGCTATGGGGAAGATACGGACCATGGGACCACAGGACCACGAGAGAAGGCCCGGCCTCTTCTAGCTTTCGGGACAGCTGAAGCTCAGATGGCGGGCCTCCTCCCGGTGCCTGTCTTGCACTCAAGCAGTCTGGGGGATATAGTTACACCCTAGACAGTCAACATGGAAAGTCAGTGGTGCAGGCAGGGAACGTCCAAAAATCGACCGCACTGCAGGACTGTTGAAGCACTTACAGCTTGTATCCCCCTGGGCCCCACCTCGCACCCAAGCAGTTTGAGGCATATAGTTCCACCCCAGACAGTCAAAATGCAAAGTCAATGGTGCGGACAGGGAACCACCAAACAAAAGACCTGTGCAGCGGGACTGCTGAAGCTCTTACAGTGCATCCTCTCTGGGCCCCACCTTGCACCTAAGCTGTCTGGGGGACATAATCCCACCCGGGATAGTCGATATGGAGAGTAAGTGGTGCAGGCAGAGAACCCCCAAACAAACAATGAGTTAATGGATAGCCGTTCATAGTGGTATATAGAAAAACATCAGCAATGTGTACAAAATAGAACTAGCTGCCTTTTGTTTTAGTACTTCAAGTCGGGTAATATCACGACCCAAGTGAAATATGGCCAAAATAAGAGAAGAATGGTGAAAAATTTACATTTCTTTTACAGCAACAATAGGCTTCCAATATTCTTCAAAGCCAGTCCTTCTGATGCTAATAGACACTGCCAGCTCTGGGGCAGCTTGCCTCCTGCTGCCGCTCTACCGCTGAGACCATTTGGAAGCACATAAAGCCAAGCCACTATCATCCTCCATGTCTGTCTTTTTTTACTGTTTGCTGTAAAGTTGTCTCTGCTATAGTAAATGCATCTCACACCTAGAGCTCCAATAAGGTGCACTAGAACACCTAGTGCTAGGGCAGCGCGCTCTGGTCACAGACTGACTGCTTGAAAAGCTGCCCCTATCCTCCAACCTAGGGTAAGCATCAAAATCAACATGTTATTCCACATTTTCAGAGGGAAACTCATAATTGCTATTATATACTATATCATTATTTATTGGGTATGATAAATAACGCACCAATAACAAACTCATCCTCGGCTCCAACCCTTCAGCCTGGGACGACTCCTGGTGGCCTACGGCACTGGGAGCAGCCCCGACACCCACCGACCATGCACGCAACCTCGACTCAACACTCTCCATGACCAAGCAAGTCAACGCAGTCTCCTCCTCCTGCTTCAACACCCTCCGCAAGATCTACAGGTGGATCCCGACAGATAAAAGAAGAACAGTCACCCAGGCACTCGTCAGTAGCAGACTCGTCTATGGAAACGCCCTCCAAGCTCATCAAACAACTGCAACGCATTCAAAACGCCTCTGCACGCCTGATCCTCGACGTACCACACCACAGCCACATCACCCTCCACCTGAGAAACCTGCACTGGATCCCCGTCAAAAAGAGGATTTCCTTCAAGCTCCTCATCCACGCACACAAGGCACTCCACAAGACCGGCCCAGCCTACCGCAACAGACGACTCTTCTTCTACATCCCCAACTGCCAGCTCCGTTCCGCCGACCTCGCCCTCGCCACCGTCCCTAGTATCCAAAGAACAACCACCGGCGGCAGATCCTTCTCCCACCTCGCCGCCAAGACCGGGAATACCCTCCCACTGAGCCTATGACAGACCCAAGACCTGCTGACCTTCAGGAGGCTACTCAAGACCTGGCTGTTCGACCAGTAGCGCCCCCCCCCCTTCTTTTCCCCCAGCGCAGTGAGTCCCTCACGGGTAAATAGTGCGCTCTACAAATTCTTGATTGACTAATTGATTGATTCGTACCCGAGGCCTTACTTATGTAGATCCCACTGCACAGAGATAAAACCTTTCATCCTCTGAGGGCAACAAAGTAGTCTCATTAGGTTGGGTAACAATATAGATCTGTTATCTGTCATTACCACAGCTGTAAATGCATTACTACTGGAAATGGCCATCACAATAGAAAATACCACCACAAGCAGTGGCAACCATCTCTTAGAATACAGCCAACCCAAAAGGCGTCGAACGATAACTAGCTGCCTTCATGTGAATGGCAAACCAGATTGCGTATGACCAGTAAACACTCAGGAAATTACAGCGATGTTTGATTTGAAAAGTCCCTGTCACCATCCCTGCAATTTCTGACTGGCAGCGCTTTGTATCAAAAGCAGTTACTATTTATCTCCAGCAACTTGTGCTTAACTTTGGGAATTAGGCCATACCTCCCAGTGGCCTGAGGTAATTCCAGTAATGCAGACACTGTGTAGGACCATGATATGCAGAAACACTTCATCCCGGGGGTTCCGCCCATCCTGGCAGGCATCATGCATGCTCCCCCTAACTTTCTTTCCCCAGTACGTAATGTACACAGAAAGGACCAGCGACACAGATCTGGGCATTCTGGATCCCTAAATGTGGGAACTGTCCTCTGGCAGGGGGACAGCGGCAATGGGTTCAGCTGACTTGGCCAGCTGGCGATCATCCCAACTATGAATAACCCTCGATCTGCTGGCACAGCTTTATAAGTTAATCATTTCCCCTGCTTATGATCCTTTGCCTACTATTAAAAGCTGCAAAATTATGTTTTTCCTGTTAACAATGAAGTAGCTGTTTCACTTTTTATCCACAGCCCAAGGCCTCTTTTAACAATCTTCATATCCATTCATAAGTATTTTCTGTTCTGGTCATGCCATTCCCTTAGACACATCATCCTCGTGTGATGAGTGTTTTCCCTTTTTTCATCATCAAGGCCATCCTTTGTCCCTGATCCAGAACGTTGTGCACAATGTCACGCATCAGAGTCCTCTGGCTCTCTTCACATACTTCCCTCATCAGACCAAGGAAGCTGCAGACTGGATGTCTAAAAGGGGAAACAGTCTTTACAACTAAGGCTTTACCACGCAATGCCATTTCCACCCAGCCGTTACTATGTAGGTAAGTACCACACAGGTAAGTAATTGTGCCTTTATGCCTGCGACAAGGGGGAGTTCCATGGGTGGCACATGAGTGTTACTGTGCTAGCACCCATGCTTGTTGATACAATTTCTACTAAATATAGTACACAGGGTTTTGCACCAAAAATCAGTGCCCCTTGAAAGAAGGAGATAAAAGGAGTAATGCTTTCATTTCTATTCTCTTTTCCGAATGTGCATGTGTGCTTCACTCTACAGCACTCATACAAAGTAGGAAATGTTGTAAAGTCAGTCTGAGCATAGTATTTTATACTAGAAGGATACACTTCCAGTACAAAACTTATACAAGACTCAGGCAGTCACCGTTGCACTAAGATGCAAATGTGTATGCATGGTGCTCGGTATCCTGATTGTGTACCGGCGCTAGTGAGAGGGGAGGAAAGAGCCATATCTCTGTAGCTTCGGTGCTGTCCTTCTCGCTCCCTCTCACTCAATGTAGCATAGCAATTTTGGGTGCTGTGTTGAGTCGTGTGAGAGTTTTGTAAATCTGGGCAGTGTTTTTTTAGTCATAGACATGGATTCAATATCGTCTCCTACACCGATGACACCCAGCTGATTCTCTGCATCACAGATTTTATTTATTTATTTAGTGTTTTATAGAGCGCGAACCAGACCCGTGAGGGTATCAGAGCACTTTACAGAAGTGACAGGTGGGATATAGGGGGGAAATAGGGGGGGAAAAGTTAAAGGGATAGGGACAGGTGAATACAGCATAAGGTAGAACAAACAATCATAATATCTGGATACATTTTGTGGTAGGAACAAATCGATACATTAAGCTTGAGAAGCAGTCTCAATACCCAGGGGATTTGTTCGGTTGTGCAGGGAGGGTATCATAGGGAGAGAGGGCCCGGGATAATGCTGTAACGATAGGCGAAGCCAGGTTACGGAGGTGATTGTAACATGAGCGTTAGGAGAGGAATTTGCTCATTAGGAAAGTTTTAGCTTCTTTTTTTAATTGAGCTAGAGACTGTATTCTTCTGATGGTGGGTGGGAGTGAGTTCCATATTCTTGGGGCAGCCCCAGAGAAGGCCCGATTGTATGTTCTTTTTTTCCTGAATCGTGCAGGTTGGAGACAAAAGGTCTCTGGGGGACCGGGAGTTTCTGGCACCTACAGATATCACGAGTTTCTGGGCGAGAAAAGCAGGGGACTCGGAATAAAGAGCCTTGTGGGTGATTCAAGCCAGCTTGAATCGGATTCTGGCCTCAAGAGGAAGCCAGTTCAGAGCATTAAGGTGGGGTGAGATATGGTCATATTTCTTAGAGCCAGTTAGAAGTCTGGCGGCGGCGTTGAGGCAGGCTTTCAAGGATGCCAGAGAGCTCTTGGGTAGGCCTGCGAGGGTGGAGCAACCATATTCTGGCCTAGAGATGACTAGGGCCTGAATTGCCGATTTTAGATCTGGGGTGTCGAGGAATGGTTTCAGGTTTCTTAGGTAGTTCAAGTGAAATCTGGCACATGAACCCACAGCCCTCAAGAGCAAATTCCACAACAGGATGAAGGCAGTCACCACCAGGATAAAGGACAGCTGCTTCAAGCTTAACTCAAACAAGACCGAAGGCCTCATCCTGGGCTCTATCCCCTCCTCCTGGGATGACTCCTGGTGGTAAGCAGTGCTCAGAATCCCCCCACACACCCACAGACAACGCACAAAACCTCAACATCATCCTGGACTCCTTGCTCTCAATGAACCTCCAAATCAATGCTCTTTCGTCCTCCTGCTTCCACATGCTTTGACCGCTCTGACTGCTACATAAGATCTTCAAGTGGATTCCCACAGAGTCCAGGAAAATGGTAACAAATGCACTGGTCAGGAGCAGACTCGACTACGGCAATGCACTCTACGCCGGCACCACCCAAAAGCTCCTAAAGAAACTGCAGAACACCTCAGCCGGACTAATCCTGAGCATCCCATGCTGCAGCCACATCACTGGCCACCTGAGAGACCTTTACTGGCTACCTATCAACAAAAACATTTCCTTTAAGCTCCTCATGCACTCCTACAAAGCCCTCCAAAATGCCAGACCATCCACGGATCCGCAAGACCAAGGCTGGAGGAAGATTCTTCTCCTACCTAGCTGCGAAGGCCTGAAACTCCTTGTCTCTGCACCTCAGGCAATTACCATTGCTGCCGCAATCCAGGAAAGACCTTAAGACCTGACTCTTCAACTGAACTGCAAAGCCACCCCCCCCCCCCACTCAGCGCCTTGACACTCTTACGTGTGAGTAGTCGCCCTTTATAAGAAACCTGATTGAATGATAGATTCCAATCTGAAAATGCAGTGTCAAGAGTTTGCATGATTCCTTAGGGAGCATAGCATTTATGGAAATGCTGTCATGATGATTGTTGTTAAAGACTTTTTTTTTTACAGATTGAGAGCACTTAACTAAGCCTGGGGGGAACAGGCGTAGTGCCTCTAAGCGAAGTTTCACAGAGTTGGAAAGCAACTCCGTGGAACTTTGCTACGCTTCGTGCCCTCCCCCCTCCCAAAATAATTAAAATGAATTAAAAGGCACTTACCTGCCAGTGTCTGTCTCCTCCTGTACATCGCCGCTCTCCTGCCTCCTTCTCACCATCCTGCTTCACTGCTAACCCCTACGTTTTACGTCTTGCATGCGCACTCGCGAGACGTACAACGTAGGTGCTCCATTCATCATCTCCTTGTGTTTGCTTTGGAGCTTAGTTACCCGCCTGGGGATACACTTAACATCTTTTTTGTAAAATATACAAATATTGCAATGTTGAGTACTATCATATATTATCTGGCCTGCCTCTGCAAGTTTGCTTTTGCTTTCAGGCTACAATTCTGTACATGGAACATTCTAATTTTATAGTTTCATACTTTTTGGTGGCCAACAACAGGTGTGTATGGTCAGTTTTTGGGCTTGTTCCCGACCTCCTGAGAGGGGATTATAATCCCAAAGCTTTCTTAGGCATTCATAAATAGGTTTACGCCTCTGTTGTGTGTATATTTCTTCCCAGGCCCTTTACTACTGTTTGATGAAATATTAGGGGACATATTATGCACAGGGAGCACTTTTCCTGTTTGCACCACTGCGCAACTTTCAAAAGGTGCACTAAGCACAACCAGGGAAAGTGTGCCCTATTATGCTGAATGTACTGGCCTTGTGATAGCCATAAATGCGCGCCTGCCCTGGGGGCAGTGCATTCAAGTGAAATCTGAAGCAGCTGTTTAAAAGCTTCTCCATGTTTCACAGGGTAGGTTGAAACCCACCTGCAGTTTCAAGAGAGGACATAGAGGGTCTTGCAGTGAGTGATTGCCTCGGCCTGCAAGGGGATGTCTGAGGGCTCCATGGGACCCACTCCCCCCCTGCAAAGCTGAAATAAGGAGCTCACTTACAGTGCACCACCTTTTTGTGGTGCATCTTCGGTTCACTTCCTGACGGCTTCTTTGCCCTTGCAGCTGCATCTATAATATGGCACAGGGACAGAGGCATAGAGGTTCCCCCCGCAACTGAGGGAATGCCCTCTTGAGATACCTATGGCGCTACATGAGCATCAGCGCTATCAATATTGCAGAAAAACCAGCACAAGCGTCTGCAGCCCCTTCTGTAATACCAAACGTGTGATCTGGGGGCACACAAAGCGGGCACACACGCCTATTGCACCCCAAGGGCACTTTGTGTAATACGGCCCCAGGAATACTTATTCAACATAAATACTCTACCAAGATCTAATTTTAATATACATGTGTGTTTTTGGTATCATGGATGCTTTTAAACAAGAGATCACATTTTGGGCACACGGAAAAACCAGAGGATTAAAAATGGGAAGCTTCTCAACCAATTATATTTACATGCAATATGTTTCCTTTAGTGTGACTAGGATTTTAATTAATAATGAAAGGTTTATTTCTGGAAAACATTGCCTGGCATTGATAATCCATGCCATTTTCAAGTCTTTCCACCACAGCTTGAGGTCTCTTGTTACTAGAAATATAGCTATAGCATAAAAAAGTTAAATAAATGCAGTTGATCAACGAATGAGAGGTCAGGCCGCCCGCCAAGTTTATCAATTGAGTCCTACGTTAAATTTAGGGGGTGATACACGAAGCGCAGATCAATAGAGGAAGCATTATTGACACCTTATTTTTAGTGCTCTGCCAGTTTTAGGGAGCATTTTTACAGCAAGTGCTCCCATCCACATCAGTTTAGCAGTTTCAGCATCAAAAGCAACCAGGTGGGTCGCCATACCAAGGCAGCCTGCTGATCATGCTTTTTTGTTCTACACTAAGAAAACCCTTAAGCAGGGGTTTCTCTCTATGTGCAAATGTAAACAAATGTTCCTTATGCTTCCCGAGCTTGTTTCCTGGGTTTGGAATACCCTGCATGGCAGTCCAGACAGAACAATCAGTGCCGGAGCGCCATCCTAAACAGGACAGACATGTGACACGTGCCATTAGGAAAAGGTTTCTGACCGCACAGCCAGCTGAAGAACCGCTGTCTGGAAACATGGCGTTCACCCACAATGAAGTGGAGGAACTATGCTTGGTGGAGCAAAAACTCAGCTAAATTATGTCAGATCTCCCACTCTGCTAAACACTCAGGGGCTCACTTACAAGCCCCTTGCGTCACTGGCGCATCATTTTTTGATGGGGGGAAAGTGACGCACTGGAGGCGCAAGGGGCTTCTAAATAAGCCCTGCAGGCCCAATGTCCTTAAAGAATAAGAAGTGCACAAATCACATGTGTCATCTTGGAATCATTTGATGCTAAAAGAATAACCAAGTAGGAACAACCTGGTACTTTTGCATCTTTTCGTGCCCAGTATCCACTGGTTTAATTGGGAAATCCCTAGGCATTGCAGGACAACACATGAACCCGTTTCTTGAAACAAAGTATATACAGGGAACAGCACGTTTCCAGTAAGGCACTGAAATATATAGTATTACCATTCACGCACTGTCCATCGCCACTATTCAAAGCAGTCTCGCTTGAACGATAAATACCTGAAGTTCTAAGACACGAGCCTTGATTGGTAATAGTTGGCTCCTCAAGAAGGTTTTTTTTCAGAGTTCCCACATAAGCAACATGCGAATTAATTACAAAAATCCCCTTTTCTTTTTGGTCCATTTTACAGATCAGCAAAATTTGATGATCATTTCCATAGCGAAGAGAGAGGAGTCAGGAGTCTCAATTTCCCTATAAAAGTCAGCTCTCTAACAATATCAAAGACACTTTTTTCTCACTAGAAGTGACAAGGCTCACCGGCCGAACATGCTTTTTTTTACATTTTGTTGGCTTATAGTGTTTCCCTGTGCGGCACTGGTCCCTGTACTGTGAACAGTGGCCATATAAGCAAGGATATTGAAGCTCTCATAAAAAGACAAAGGTAAAAGAAGTGGGTTTTGTGTTCTTTGTATGAGTGTAGTGAGAATGCATTAGAATAGAGATTAGTTTTTAAATTATAATTTCCTTCTCTTTTTCTGATTCTCAGCTCTACATGTATTCTGTGTCCTGAGGGAGTAAGTCAAAGACATTTTAGAGGGTTTGAAACGCATCTACAGCTTTTTTCATTGGCCAAATAGGTGTTCAGGTTGATGCAACACCACTTTTTGCTCACAAATCATTCACCTTTGTTCTGTTGAAATAACTAAAGTGAGCATAGTAGGGTCACCATTTGGTCATTACCTCTGGAAATAATCAAAACACAACCAAGTAAGATAGCAGCCAGAGGTATTGGTTGTTAATGTGATTGGTTGAAAAACATATACAGAACTCGAGCTTTATACATGGCTTATGTTATTTTTCTGTAATGTGATGTTTGAATGTATTGAAAATGTATTGTGTCATTGAATATTTATGCCATTTTTTCTTGTTTTGATTACAGTGCATGTTTAAATACCTAAAAAACAAAGCGAACTTTCTAAGATGAGATGATTTCAAAAAATTAAAATCTAAACAATTTAAAAGAAAATTAAAAATATATTTTCAGATCATAGCGATTAGGTAATGTGATCTTTGAATGAAAGTCTGAGTGAATGTTCATCAGTATTAGCAATTGTTGTGTTGTGTTCCTGGTCAGAGAATTGACATTATCATCAGGTTCCACCAACGCTGGCCTGGAAGGTGTGCTACACAGATTGGAAGATGTCCAGAATGTCGAACCCAGAATATCGATGGGACAAAAAATCAACCAAAATACTAGAAAAAAAATCAACAATTAAATAAGTCTTGATTTTCTATACCTAACGTCATACATATGTGTGTATGCTGTACATTTATCTTCAAGGTACATAAATGTGGAGCTAGGAATAGAAAATCTGCTTCAGCTGCTGAAAGATCTGCGCTGGGTGCATGTGCAGTAAGGAGCTACTTCCCACATCACCATACCACAATGTCAAGGCAATAGAAATCGACGTTATAACTTATGGATCAGGCAAAAAAGAAACTCCGGTTGAGTGCTGTCACCTACCTCTCCAAAAGCAGTCTTTCAGAGCAGCGTGAGTTCTGCGCTTTTTGCATAAAGTAAGGTTTGCATCCGCTTTCTGAGGCTGCCCTTGAACAGAGGTCTGGCGCTGACAAGACCTGGGGTTCTCTTACGAACAAGGCAGGCTAGGTCGGGAACTATTGCTACCGTCTTTCATCACGTGCGTGGCACCGCCCTGTCCCTGAAGCAGGGAATCGAAACCTAAGGCACCAGGTCATACCTTCAGAGAAGGTTTTGTGCAGCAGTTCCCAAGCAGAGGACAGAGGGCAGGACAGGTTTAACTGCTTCGACAGATGATCTGCGTACACACCAACCCTGCCTTTGTTTCCAAGACAACGTGTAATAACTGGCGGCTGCCAAGTTTTCGTATACAAGTATGTGACATTTCTGTGGCTGCCCTGTGATCGTGTGTGGCGCGAGCCTCCCTCATTCACCACACTTTGGGCCTCGTTCCACTTACTCTGAAAATCGCGATTCGAGCAAACATGAGAGTAATTGCAGGAATAACAAATTGCAGTAAAGCTGCACCCTGTGGGCTTCTGCATTCTCGATTTTCTCCGGCTGAAGTCCATGATAGACTTTGCGTGGTCGGACATCTCCATGTTATGAGTTTCGGTATGAACAGGGCATACATCCAATATTACTCAATTAGCCGCCATTCTGATGCCATGCTTACATCTCCAGTCCTGCTTACATCTCCAGCCTGCTTCATTTTTTCATTTAAAGTTCCTCCATGCAGCTGTGTACAACGAAAGTAGCAAAACTACAAATCCCAGGATTCAATTGAAACAAGCTTTTTTAAATCCAGTAGTTCTAGCTTTTTATTAAGATCTTGGTTATTGATGGACATGCATGTAGGTTTTGTTTTTATGTCGTTGTAAGGAGAGGTGAGTCAGTGAATGCAGGAGCTGTGTGAATGTTTAAGGTGGGCAAATGTGCCTGGATTTCTAAAATGTTACCAATGTTTTTCAAAAAGAAATTTAGGGCAAGCTTCAGGATCAATTTCATTGGAGCAGATTCGCTCTCAAAGCTTGAAAACATTCCATTAAGCAAATTAAAATGATTTTTCAAAGACCAACATTTTGTTTTATTTCCAATCTTTGTAAGCATTGACTGTTTGGAAGAAAATATTACCTTTAGCTTGGTTTATGAAGATTTGCCTTTACCAGCTCTTCCAGTGAAACATCTAGACCCTGATTACAAGTGCGGAATACATTCTGATACAGGCAGTAAATGGAGTTAGGGGACTAATCGTTGTGAGTTTCATGGGAAAACTCGCAGCTCCAATGTTTCCCAATCACATTTCTCCCGATAAAAATCGTTTCCAGATTTTACCCCATTTCCGGTTAAAAACGCATTAATCAGGGTGTTGTTTTTTGCTGCGCTGTTGCTTGTTAGGGTGGGTCCACACTCCCCAGCCGTCACCAAGGAGCCTGCAGCCAGGAGGAGGGGACTCTGGTCAAACTTGCTCGCTTAAGCGATTAGTGTGTCCCACAGTGCAGGATGCACCTGGGGTGCGCCCAGGTATGGGATTGGGCCAAGAGATGGCCCATCTGCGCCTGTCAGAACCTGGAGGAGGCCAGACGAGGCCCTTTCTCTTGTCCAGTCTTCCTGATTTGTGCCGTAGCTGAGAAGACTTGTTTTTCCTGTTGCATATATTTTAAGAGGTAAGATCTGGATTTCTTTCTTCAATCCCAGTGGTCCAGTTTTAGCGGGGTCAGTGCAGGCCCGCCATAGGCCCCTTGTTGCTCCATCCGATGGCAGCTGGGCTCCCAAGTTACAATATGGACAAGCGTAAGCTGAGGGGGTCCCAACCCTGCCTCAATCAGAAATCTAACCAAAAACTCAACTCTAGACGGATTTATTAAACGGACAGTGGGTGTGATTGACAAAGAGATCCAGCCAGCAGAGAGAGGGTTATATCTTGTTTCAGACAGCCCTATTTTGCCCCCATTTACCACCCACAGGGAACCACCTACTCCCTCTTGAGAGCTACCAAGTAGCGGCAATGGAGGCTCTATTACTACGATTCAACCCTCCCCTATTTTCTATTTCAGGATTTGGTGAAGCGCGACAGCTACCCCGGCAAAGGGGTGTCCCGGCGCTGTGAACAGACGTGCAAACTGAGGATAGAGGGAGAGGGGGAGAGGGGGAAACTAGGGAGCGGGGAAGAGGTGAGTCTTAATTGCTCTGCGGAAGGCAGGGAGGGAGTCAATGGAACGAATGCTAAGGGGGAGATCGTTCCACAGTGTGGCGGCAAGGACACTAAAGGAGCGGCCTCCAGTTCGGCAGAGTCGAATCCTTGGGATTGTCAAGAGGAGTTGGTTGGCAGAGCGTAAGGCACGGCCAGGAACGTAAGGTTGGGCAAGGCTGCGAAGCAGAGGGGGATTGCCTTGTTTCACGATCTTAAAGATCGTGACTAAGGCCTTGAATTTGATTCGGCGATCCACGGGCAGCCAGTGGAGCTTACGGATGGTAGCTCTGGCTGAACATCTGCGTGGGAGGCCAACCAGCGTTCTGGCTGCCGCATTTTGTATGCGTTGGAACCTAGCGGTTTCCGCTTTATTAGCTCCCAAAAGGAGGACGTTAGCGTAGTCCAGGCGTGATAAGATGGTGGCCTGGACGATAAGCTGGCGGGCCTTGGAATCGAAAAGCCCAAGTATGGGCCTGAGGTTCCTTAAAAGGCCTATACAGGTAGCGGCCACCTTTTTTGTGTGGGACTGGAAGCTAAGGTTGGCATCGACCCAGACTCCCAGATTTTTGACACCGTTTTGGGGGAGTGGAGTGGCGCCTAGGGATGATCACGCTTTTAGACACACCTGGATTCCATCTACAGTCATCAGCTATCCTCCTGCGAAGAGCAAAAAGAAAGGCAAACAACCAAGATCAAGAGGTACCCAACCTGATCCTTTGGACCCACACACTAGTGACCTCGCTTGCTCCTCACCTGCTCCGTCTTTGGGATTCAACAATAATTACCAACTCTCCAGACTAATGACTCCTTCAAATCCATCCTGACCACCAGTCTCTTTCCTGTGCTTGCTCGTCTCTCTGTTATTGAAAGCAAGCTGTCTGAGGTTATGGGATCTGTGGTTCTGTAATTCTGAAACCTGACTCCATTTTAGTCTTGCCCTCACGTAGGCCTGTGAAATAGGCCCAACGAACAAGTGGCCTGGCCTTCTGAGTTCGTGCATATATTAACTTGGGTTTTTCTGACTCTGAATGAACTGCAGAGAGAGTGACCCTTTTCACCTGAAACTGACCTTTTGCAAAACCAGTTTCACTAGCTGATCGTAGTCTGAGTTTTTCAATCACTGTTCAGGACCTCGTTAACCTTTAGTTTCCTTGCACATATCTTATCCTAATCAATATCTAAATTGTTTCTTTCCTTACGACTTTTCATTACATGGGTAGTGCTTTCAATTATGGGTTTGTCGGGCTTGTGGAAATTGAATTTGGGACAGTCCTAATAATTAACTTTCGGGTTGGGTTACTGTAAATTGGGTTTTTGTTAATGTGATACTCAGTTAGAAAATGTGTCCTGTTGGTCAGAATTTGGTGCAGTGGGTGTACATTTATAATGAGAATATTGTGTATAAAAGGTGATGTCTTGCTCTATGAAAATTGAGCAGTTTCTTGAGTTGTACACCGTGTTGTATTGCTGGGATTTTCTGCTACTAGCTGCAGCTAATAAATTTGATCTCTGACGCCACCTAGAAGTATTCCGTGTCTCTGTATACCAAGGCAAGGGAACCCAGAGGACTTTGGGCGTGTCCCTGGCGCCGCTGGGTACTTGACATCCCAGTTCTTCAGTTGGCGCGGCCAACGCGGGGAGACTTCAGTGGTACCGGTCTAAGCCCAAAGATTGCGAGGAGCCACGTGAGGAAACTAAGCATGAGCGAATTTTGCGGATCTCCCGTTTGCGAATTTTGCGGATTTGCGGATTCGCAATCCGCAAAATCCGCGAATTCCCGCGAATTTGCGGATTTTTTTTTTGTGTTCGCCCGTGTTTCTGCCAGTTCGCGAGGGTTTTGTACACTTTTGCAAATTGCGAACTTACCTGTCGGGTCGCAAGTTTCGCGAACTTGTTGTTTCTACCTGTCCAGCCTGTTTGGGACACTCTTCTTCATCACTGCCACTCTCTGTCACCACTGCCACTCTCTGACTACTCATGCCACCCTCTGGCCCACCCATGCCACCCTCTGTTTCATCACCACACCCTCTGGTTGTCCAGTGTACATTATTTTCGGCAAAGCAAAGCACACCTTCCCTGCCTCAAGTGACCTGAATTAATTTGGGGCTGATTAATGTGTCACAGAATATTTTTTTAGCTGGCACCTGCTTCCTTAGTGCGCCCTGATTAGTGATCTTTTGCACTTGCTAAGTGCTTTCATTGTTGCAAAATTAGTTACAACACCTGCCCTGCCCCAACTGACAATAATGAATTAGGGGCTGATTAATGGATTTTAACTTCCAGCCTGGCTCCTGCTTGTCTCCCTTAGCTGTAATTCAGGACCTTTGTGGCATATGTGTAACTATTCTGAGGTTCAGAGCAGGGTCACATAATAGTTTCAACTGGCAACTGAACTCTGGAGGGGCCCCTCAGGAAGCACTACAGGAAATGGCTACTAATGATGAGCCTGAACTTTTGAACCTGGTAAGTAGTTACTTTCAGTTTTGCTAAGATCGTATTTCTGCAATTTTGCACTTATTCGCGGGGCGCGAACTCACGCGAACTCACGCGAACAGTGCGAGCAGTGCGAGCAAAATCCGCTGCTCGCGGATTTGCGGATTTTGCGGGAGATTCGCGAATCTCGCGGATTGCGGATTTCCCGAAAATCCGCAAAATCCGCGAGCGGAACGGATTTTCCGCCCATGCCTAGAGGAAACTCTGGAGGAGGGCCCCACTTCATCGACCCCTGCATGTCGACGTGGACCAATGGTCTTTTCTGTGAGGCTTCCCGCTTTCCAACGGCTACGAAGGACTGCTGCCCTGACTGTCGCCTTGTCTTGGACCCTCCGATTGATGTTTGTAAAGCGAGACGATAGACTGTCTTCTGGTGGCATGACAAATATTTGGTTAAGTATAAGTGGGTCGCTCCCACGACTTTGTTTGGTTCCTTGGTTTTGATTAGGTTGCTGCAGTACCCAAAGCCGAAGGCTTGTATATTTACGAGTGTATCATTTTTTGATTCCCTTTGAAGTTTGAAACCAGACTAGTGAGCAAGATGCCTGGTCTTGGTAAATTTGGTAATTCGTTTGTTTGTGGTAGTAACAGGGATTCCCGATTGGAGGATTCATGTCCGATACCTCCGGTTGGAACTCCGACTTATGAGCTCTATTCTAAACACGGAGTGGGCCCTATTACTTATAACGAAGTATGGGTTCGCTACACGAAAAAAGATGGTGTTTTACAATGGCCCCCACATGGTAGTTTTGAAACAGAGGTTTTAGATAATCTGGAAGTTAAGCTATTTAGGAAGAAAGCCCGGCCGGCAATGTTTGACTCTTTCCGCCTTTGGCGTAAGGAAGCCAAACAGCGAGAAATTAAGCAAGCAAAGAGAGATAGGAAAGATAAAAATATGTCAGTATTACAAACTGCTAGGCAGTTTAGGGAAGATGGAGAAGAACGTGCGAGTGAAGTCTTAGATAGACAGCATTGCATGGCCATAGATAAATGTTATCCGGCCTTGCCATCTTCTCCTCCGAAAGTGATGGAAGACCCTGAAAAAGATCCTTTGGTTTCTCATTTACTGAGATTGCCACATCCCTATGTGCAGGGTGCTATTGCGCCTCTATTACCCCCGGTTGTTCCACCCTTTGTTGTTCAACCTCCTGCTGTTGTTCAGCCACCCGGTGCTCCACAGATGGTTTTGCCTCCTCCTGCGCAACCCATTCTAGGGTCGCCAGCCTTGCTACCAGCTTTGCCTCAAACTCCTTTGCCTTCTGCTTCTGCATCTTCGACTTCTACTGTTCTTGTCCCTACACCTTCCTTGCCTCAGAATACTTATTCTCCTGTTCTTATGTCTACTTCTTCCCCTTCTGCTCGAAAATAAATGACCGAGACTGTTGTTAATCTGTTGTCACCATTGTTTGGGTCACTGAATATGACCCATGTTTCGGAACGTAAACAGAGTCGTAGTCAGCTTCCTAGTTCTGAAGAACGGACAGTGTTGGATTTGTTGGCTCGTAGGTGGATTTTAAATGCTCCGAGGTATGATTTGCCAGCAGTTATGGATGTTTTCTTTCAGTGGGAACCGCCTAAGCAAAGGTATGTTATTGTAATGTGTACTTTTCTGCATCAGGAATGGGAAGATAATGAGTTGGGTCCGATTCCGCAGGATGTGCTCGATGTTCAGTCAGAGTTTGCTAAAGGGATGATAGTGGAATCTGATGTTACAGATGCCGTAGAGACAATACTTGCTTTCAGATCTAGACTTTCGCCTCAGACATTGTATGAACCTGATTCCTCTGTTAGGAGGAAAGTGAAACAGTACCCTATGAGAGAAGTTCCTCCTGTATGGAAAGAAGCAGTTCAGGCTAATGTAAATCAGGGTATTGATGCCGCTCCGGCTCATTTTCAACGAGTATGGGTACATGTCCCTTGGAAGAGAGCAGAGTTCTTGGCTCTTAAGCAGACCTTACCTGACCCTCGTGGGAATCCTGCTGGTTATTACAAGGAGTTGTCCCAGACAGTTGAAGCGTGAATTATGAATTTAGCTGACATCGATATGTTGATGGGTAATGTAGTCCCTCAACCCTTGTGGGCGAAGATTCGTCATGAGAATCATGCTGCTGAATTAGGTGATACCTGGGCGAATATTGTTGCTGCAGATGGTAGACAGGAGGGAGGTGCTAAACCTGAACCTTTAGTTTCAGAATTACCAGGTAGAATTATTAATCTGATGAATACAATGATGCCCGCTTTACGAGTGAATTGGGATAAGTTAGCAGCATGTAAGCAAAAGAAAGACGAGAGTGTGTCTGATTTCTTCACGAGGTTTGAAGAAACGTTTATCGATCATAGTGGTCGGGATATGAGTACGGAGGGTGGTCAAAGGTTGTTTGTGGATAATTTTTTTTTAATTTGCTTCCCGAACTTTCTAATAAGTTAAAGGACTCTTTGAGTTCATGGGCTGTTTCTTCGTCGGCCCAGATATTGGCTACTGCACAATATTATGAGAATAGGGATAAAGATGAGAAGGATAAAGTGGAGAAGAAAACTAAAGAGTTAAAGACGAAAGTTCTTTTGCAGCAAGCTTATCCGCCTCGTCAGAATCAGCCTCGGTTTCAGCAACCTCCACAATTTCAGAGATTATTACAAAAGCCTGAGCCTTATGTTCAGCGATTCTTTCCTTGGCCCTAATCAGTGTGCTTATTGCAGAGAGGAAGGTCATTACAAGAATAGTTGCCCGGCTTTGTTACAGCGTGTAAATGGTGTATCTGCTCAGAGAGGTCGTGGTAGTTTTCAGCAAGCTCCTAGGAGTAGGGGACGTGGTGTGATCCCCCAAACTGAGCGTTCCTCTTCCCTACAGAATTCTGCGAATTATTTTGACAGACAGAATGTTCCGAGTGGTCAGTCTGCCCAGTATTATGTTGAGGATTACTATGTCGAAGGTGAGAGTTCTGGTTATAATGATAACTAGGACAGCCAAGGACAAAGTGAGGGAGTAGTGTCAGTTCCAGTAGATCAGAGTGGACCTTATGTTGAAGTGATTACATAAGGTGTGGCAGAACCTTTTCTTTTGGATACTGGTGCGACAAAGAGTTCTATCATGCACTCTAAACTTCCTGGCGCACCTTTGTCTGGCTTGACCAATGTTTCGGTAGGATTTTCAGGCGCCCCAGTTCGTAATCCGGTTTCTAGTCCTTTGTCCCTTTCCATTGGCCCTTGTGAATTGGAAGCTCCACTTATTCTAACGACTGGTTGTGGTGAGAATCTGTTGGGTTTGGACTTGCTGAAAAGATTGTATGCGACATTGCATTGTTCTCCTTCAGGAGTACAACTTACCCTCGGTAAGAAAGTGATTTCCCCAATGTATTTGTCTAAGGATTGTTTGCCACTGGAATTACATTCGCTTCCTGATACACTTTGGGCTACAGGTCCAAATGATGTTGGTCTTTTGCAGATTCCACCTTATGTTGTCACCCTTAAGTCAAATGCTAGGCTACCTCGTATTCCCCAATACAAGATCTCGAGTGACGGTGAGAGAGCTCTTTTAGCGATTGTTTATGATTTGGTTGAGAAGGGGGTAGTTGAAGAAACAAGAGATAATGTGTGTAACAGTCCTGTTTTGCCTGTCCTTAAACGTACTGATGCTTCTCAGCCACCTGTGTACCGGTTTGTGATCGACCTTCGAGAGGTAAACAAGATTGTCGTGCCACAGTTTCCGGTGGTACCTGATATCACTGCTTTGTTGACTTTGATTTCTGCCTCGGCAGCTTGGTTTTCTGTCATCGATTTGAAGAATGCTGTCTTCAGTATTCCTATTGCTGAGGAGAGCAGGGATGTTTTTGGCTTCTCATTAGGAGGCCAAAGCTTCCGGTTTAAGAGAGCTCCCCAAGGTTATTGTGAAAGTCCCTACATCTATAGTCAGGCGTTGAAAACTCAGCTTGATGGTTGTGTGTTACCTGTTGGTGCTACTCTTATTCAGTACGTCGATGATTTGTTGATTACTGCTGATGATGAAAAGATTTGTAAAGAGGCTACTCTTTCTTTGTTGCGGCATTTGTCTGACCTTCATCATAAAGTGTCACCTTCAAAGTTGCAATATTGTCGCCAAGAAGTGACCTACTTAGGTCATCTCTTGTCGAAGGAGGGAAGGAGATTGACCCCAGAACGAATTCAAGCAATTGCGCAAATGAATGTACCATCCACACAGAGAGAAGTGCGTGCCTTTTTAGGTATTACATCGTATTGTCGACAGTGGATCCCCAATTTTTCACTGTTGGCGAAACCTCTGTTAGCATTGACTCTGAAAGATACTCCGCATCCTCTTCCTTGGTCTGACGAATGTCAGAAAAGTTTTTCTGAACTACGCGATGCATTGTGTTCGGCTCCTGTGTTGGGTACTCCAGACTATAGTAAGCCTTTCACGTTGTATGTGCACGAGAGAGAAGGTTGTGCGTTGTCAGTGTTGACACAACCATTTGGGAACAAGCAGCGTCCATGTGCGTATTTTTCAGCAACGTTAGACCCAGTTGCTAAGGCGTTGCCCAGTTGTCTGAGAGCTACAGCTGCAGCGGCTGTTTCTATTCGACAGTCTGCTGGTTTGGTATTGGACAATACGTTGATTGTGATGCTCCCACATGCAGTGGATACCTTATTAAACAGGACTAAGACACAGCACCTTACTAGTGCACGTCTGTCAGGTTACGAGTTGACATTGTTGGCTAGTCATGTGCACATTAAAAGATGTAATGTGTTGAATCCAGCTACGTTGTTACCGATCTCTACAGAGACGGATCCTCAGGAACAACATGATTGTTTTCTTCGTACAGAGGAAGAAACGAAGGCTAGAGTTGACCTGAGGGATACTCCCCTTATGGATGTTGATGGTACCCAATGGGTAGATGGTTCGTGTTTTAAGCTACCGAATGGTGAAACGACTGCAGCGTATGCTATTACAACTTTACATACAGTTGTTGAGACAGCACGCATACCACAGAATTCTGCGTAAGCGGCAGAATTTATTGCACTGACTAGAGCGTGCGTGTTGTCAGAAGGAAAGCGAGTGAATGTTTGCACCGATAGCCAGTATGCGTTTGGTGTTGCCCATAGTTTTGGGCGTTTGTGGAGAGAGCCTGGGTTCCTTACTTCGCATGGGACAAAAATACAGCATGGGCAGTTGGTGAATGAACTTTTGGAATCCCTCACTCTGCCAAAGCAGATTGCAATTGTGAAGTGTAGTGCGCATAAGAAAGTTGTGGACGATGTTGGTCGAGGGAATGCGTTTGCGGATGAAGTTGCGAAGGAAACGGCGAAAGACATGATGAGCCGTATGTATGTTACAGGCCCAGCTAATTGGGTTATGGCTGGTGGAATGTGTGAAGACACAATAGAAAGTGTGAAAATGATTCAGGCTGAAGCGACTGAGAAAGAAGTGAGTGTTTGGAGAAAACTACGGGTATGTTGGATTCGACAGGTTGTTGGGTTGAGTTGTCAAATCACCAGCGATGGCTGTTGCCTGATGCGTATGTGCTCCCAGCGGTTACAATGGCTCATGGAATGCTCATATAAGTTTGAAGGGAATATGCAAGCTGTTGGCTCCAGTTTG
This sequence comes from Lissotriton vulgaris, assembly GCF_964263255.1. Lineage (NCBI taxonomy): Eukaryota > Metazoa > Chordata > Amphibia > Caudata > Salamandridae > Lissotriton > Lissotriton vulgaris. The sequence continues at coordinate 703,034,808 of NC_141700.1, read as the reverse complement.
GCAGAATGCTGGAATTCCGAAATGTGCAGAGAACGTGGTGAAACATTGTATGATTTGTCTGAAGTATAATCCTGGTAAGGGAACTCCAACTCCAGCTGGTCATTTTGCTCCTCCGACGTATCCGTTTGAGGTGATACAGCTAGATTATATACATATGGAGAGATGCAATAATTTGAAGTATGTCCTTGTGGTTGTTTGTGCCTTTTTCCAGGTGGATAGAGGCCTACCCCCTAAAGGATAATACTGCCTTGTCTACAGCCAAGGTTTTGCTGAGAGAGTACTTCCCTAGGTATGGTTTGCTGAGAATTGTATGGTCGGACAATGGGAGTGAATTTGTGGGTCAAATCATGAAGAAAGTATGTGCTGGTTTGGGAATAAATCAGAAGTTCCATGCAGCGAATCACCCCCAGTCTGCTGGACTTGTTGAATGTTACAATGGTACCTTGAAGCTGAAATTAGCTAAGGTACAAGCGAGCACTGGTCTTACATGGCCGGATGCCTTGCCATTGGCTCTTTTGTCAACAAGGACGACTGTGCATTCTCGAGTGGGACTTAGTCCGTATGAAATAGTTTTTGGTCGTCCTGCGAATGTTTGGGGTGTGCCTCGTCCTAAAGAATACAGCAGTATTGAGTACCCTATGTTAGTGGATTACTTACATGACTTGACTGCTAAATTATGTGTTCTCCACCAACAGGTCTATGACAGTTTGCCGACAGGTACTGCAGATCCAGGGCACACGATCCAACCTGGTGATTTTATCTTGACGAAGAATTTTCAGCGATCCAAGAATTTGGAACCGAGATGGACTGGTCCCTATTTGGTATTGCTGGTCACTAGAACTGCTGTTAGAGTAGCTGGTAAAAAGAACTGGGTGCATGCCACACATACGAAAAAAGTTCCTTTGCCTTTACCGTATGATCAGTGGGTGAGGGATAGTATAGCTGACACAGATTGCGAGAGAGTCCCCAAATTCGTGCCTTTTAGTGATGCTCATTTGACATGGACACGGTCAGAACGCGAGGATGATGATGTTCTGCAAGCTGCTGTGCCTCCTCATCTAAAGATTGACACCACCAATCCGGAACTTTTATTTAAGGATCCAACTGTACCTGATAAAGAACGCTACGATTTGAGGCCAAGAAAGCCTGTTGCTATGGACAAATAAAGAAAATAATTTTTATATAGTGAATTACACCTTGTCAGATCAAGAGACTTTTTTGTTTTTTCCTTTTTCGAGTCACCATCCGGACTCAGCTGCAGGTTCACGGTATAAGTTCTTAAGGGGTGAACCGCGTATTGACACAAGGTCTGTGGTTTAGGGTCGTTAGTACGATCTTGACGCACACTTAAGTGAAGAAGGAAAATTGCCGTGAGCAGCACGTTAGAGGATGGAGTTTCTTGAATCTGATAAATGTGTTAGGAAAGTGGATTCTAAAGTCCGAATATGTATGTTGATTCGTAGCAAATGTTTTTTAATAATGTGTTTTCATATGCTTGTGAATATTACGTTAGCTTGTGTGGGTTGGATTTTCTATGTCGCACAATTGCCACTTACATCTACCTCCCAACCTACTCTTTCTTTTTCTACTGTTTCTCCACATGAGTTTCATACGTTACCTGAACATGAACAGACACGAAGATCAGAATTTCTGAACAATTCGTTTACACAGATGTTGCATCAGCATCAGCTAGTCATAAATACCACGAATTGTTGGGTGTGTGGTCTTATGCCACATACTACAGATAAGGGAATGCCATATTTGGTTTTGCCTTTTTCGCCTAACGGGTCAGTTTGGGCACTCCAATCAATGTTTATCTATGTGAATGAAGCCTCTCCTGTACGTTCCGTCAAAGACAATGCAAGTAATAATGCCTTGATACGGGGAATAGTTGATATGATTGGAGATATCGATGCGTATAACGCTATCCCTAGAGATGAGGTACGAGCATATGTTGGTTGGAATAAGACGACATATAGTGTTAGCTTGACGGAGAAAGAAAGGCAGCGAAGGTCTCCTCCTATTTGGATTATACCCCACCGAGGTCATCTTTGTTTGCAAGGTAATGGTCAGAATCCGAGAGCTCAGCTTGGTAAGTGTGCGTGTTCACACATACGTTTATACGTCCCAGAAATCTCCTCCGTTCGTGCCAGCTAAAGACACGTATTTTGTTTGTCACGATAGAGCATACACATGGTTGCCATCTGATTTTTCCGGCACATGTTACGTGGCATTTTTGCTTCCCCCTACATACACTGCTGTTTCCGATTACCATAAGATAAGATATGGTAGAGGTATAATCGATGCGAAAGATACTGTCGCACAAGAAGCTGGAGACTTCTTCAAGGGTTTCCTACCCTTTTGGGGTCCTATGGCTAATAGTAGGAATATTCGTCAGCTTACGAGAGTGGTTGAGGCCACTATTAATGAGACTGCAGGTGCCCTTAGCAATATTACAGCTGAGATTCAAGCGGATCGCCTTATGACATTACAGAACCGTTTTGTTTTAGATATTATACTTGCAGATAGAGGTGGGGTATGCAAATTGATTAGATCTAGTTGCTGCGTTTTCATACCAGATAATGCCCCGACAGTGTACCAAGCCATCTCTAGACTACATGAGATCTCTGAGTCTATTCATGTGGACGAAGGTAACTGGTCGTTGACGGGATGGTTATGGGAATCGCTGTCCAAATGGGGATGGAAGATTCTGATGTTCCTTGGTATGGTGTTAGCTATCCTTTTCTCGTGTTGTTTATGCATCCAGTGTGGTCCCGCCATTTGTAGTCTTTGTGCTACGATCTGTGTGAGAAGACCAGTCCCGAGAGAAGTGAAGGATAATAAGATGATGTTACAGCAACACCTTGATGACCTGATGAGAATAGATATAGACCTAGATTCAGATTTACATGAGTTTAGGTTATTGCCTACGTAATGGCAAAAGGAGGGGGTGTGGTTCTGTAATTCTCAAACCTGACTCCATTTTAGTCTTGCCCTCACGTAGGCCTGTGAAGTAGGCCCAACGAACAAGTGGCCTGGCCTTCTGAGTTCGTGCATATATTAACTTGGGTTTTTCTGACTCTGAATGAACTGCAGAGAGAGTGACCCTTTTCACCTGAAACTGACCTTTTGCAAAACCAGTTTCACTAGCTGATAGTTGTCTGAGTTTTTCAATCACTGTTCAGGACCTCGTTAACCTTTAGTTTCCTTGCACATATCTTATCCTAATCAATATCTAAATTGTTTCTTTCCTTACGACTTTTCATTACATGGGTAGTGCTTTCAATTATGGGTTTGTCCGGCTTGTGGAAATTGAATTTGGGACAGTCCTAATAATTAACTTTTGGGTTGGGTTTCTGTAAATTGGGTTTTTGTTAATGTGATACTCGGTCAGAAAATGTGTCCTATTGGTCAGAATTTGGTGCAGTGGGTGTACATTTATAATGAGAATATTGTGTATAAAAGGTGATGTCTTGCTCTATGAAAATTGAGCAGTTTCTTGAGTTGTACACTGTGTTGTATTGCTGGGATTTCTGCTACTAGCTGCAGCTAATAAATTTGATCTCTGACGCCACCTAGAAGTATTCCGTGTCTCTGTATACCAAGGCAAGGGAACGCAGAGGACTTTGGGCGTGTCCCTGGCACCGCTGGGTACTTGACATCCCAGTTCTTCAGATCTGGTGTTGGTCCATGGTGCAAAGGGTTGTCTATGCCTACTGTTGCAACTAGGGCCTTACAATCACCACTACGAACTTGCCTGGGGCCCACCCTCAAGCTCCCACATTTCCTTGTTCAGTATCATCTGGAGCCCTCCAAGAGGCTCTATTGATTCATCACAATCTGAGGCCTCCTCTTCCCTTGGACTCGCTAGCCACTAGTTCGCTATTTGTCAATCAACCTCCGTCAATACCCGGATCATCATAGAGGTGGCTATCCTAAGGTCAACCTACCCCCAACTGCCTGCCCTTTTGTGGGGATTCTGGTGATGTCCCTAGACTTAAGCCACAGACTTTTGAAAGCACTGAGCAGTTAATGAACATGGTCAACCAGTAGCAACATTCACATGATCGATGCAAATCTAACTTGTTCTCTGATGTTTTGTTTGCTTGTAGAATTCCCTGGGTGGGACCCAAGAGAAAGGAATTTGAGGAGGATTGTATAATTGAAAACTTTGCTAAAAAGTCAGTAGCTGAGGAATTGATTTGTGCTGCTTATTTGAGCTTAGAGTGGCAAAGTAATGTGAAAGTTCTGTAACTGGGGTATTTTTTATAGAGTCTTGAAATCAAGGTCTAGTACATCGAGGGAGCCGGCCCTTGAGTGGATATTGATCAGCCTTTATTCAGTGACCACAATAGTTTTTCCACTCTGGTTGGACTTCATAGCTCTAACTGACTCCACCACTCTTCTCTCCTATGCCCAGAAGTACCTAAAGGTGCTGACTGTGGCATTGAACCCAAGGTTCCTGTTAGGGAAAACAAGATGTCGTCTGTGTCTGTTTCGAACTTCAAAGCAAATTTTGAATTTAAGTCCACATTTCTGTCGCTAGTCTTGGCTTGTAAGGTTAAGGTTCTGAGCTGGAATATCACCGGGTTTGCTGCCAAATTCCAAGTGGAAAATTGGGCAGACTTTATCTCACTTTATGATATTGCCATCTTACAGGAGGCTTAAGCTACCAAGCACTTATTTTGCGCTGGCTTTATTTTTAATCTGTTCCTGTCATTTCCTCTGGCATTGGAAGGGCCCATGCTGGGCTCTCAGTCTAGTTTAAAACCTCCCTTGATTGCACTATTTTGCCAATTTCCACAAATAGCATGTTAATTCCAGTGATCAAGGTCAAGTGGTCTAAATCTTTCCACTTTGTTCTTATACATTTCTATAATGAGAACTTCTCTACAAAGATTAACCCCAGTTTTATTCTTCTTTTGATTTTATTTGTAACCTGGAACTTAGGTTTTTTCATAGCGATTATGGATTTAACATGGTACATGCTTGGGATTTTAATGCCAAATTGGGTTCCCAGTAGGGTGGTTCTGTTGGTCTTAAACTCTATATTTTCAATCTTTCTTTCATGGCTGCCCCTGTTTGTACCTGAGATTGCAGAGGCCTGATGTTCTCTCCTATCTGTTAAGACATAATTTATGTAACGTTTTTTAACGTGTCGCGCCTCATTGTTTCTTAACACCTACTTTTGTTGGAGGAATACGCATGTCGACCATTGACTACAAATTTGTTAGTAGGAACATGCTTGTTTTTTTGGGTATAGTGCAGTTATTACCTGCATTTTTAGTGATCATTATCCCCTTTGTGTTACCTTTTCACGTCCGAGGCCCTGTCCACGGGTCACCAAGTTGGGACTAACTAAGCTTCTTTCGAGCAGCGATGGGATCAGGTTAGCATGGAAGTCAGCCAACCTGAACTACGTTCAGCGTAGGCTTTTGTGACCCATACCTACATGTTTCCAGTTAATCCTACTGTCAAATTAATCTGCATACATGCCAATTGAAATCTGAAAGAGTTGCTTGACAAACAAAAACCAAATAAACTGTAAATCCATGGTTCAACTGGCCAGGGTTTGCCCATAGCAACCGATAGTGGAGAAAGCTTAAAAGCAGAAGGCAAGACACTAATTTAAACCCTAAGGTACACAAGTGTAAAGTTCATTCACATGTTTATTTCTTGCAATTAACACTAGCAAGTGCCTAACCTGAGATCATGGGTGCGAGAAAGAATTACCTTCAAATTGTTGCAGATAAGTAAACAGTTTTGGTTGAGAAAGCTCTATGCAGTTTTTCACGCCTTGATGACCAAGATGACCAAGAAATTATGGCTGAAGCAAGGTATATTTGCACCGGCACCTAATTTGAGTAAATACGGTTCTACGGTTTCACACTGCTTTGACCTATTTTTTCACAGTGCTTGAAAGTCCATTACAACAAGCAATTGTACAACACATTTTCAAAATACAGACTTTTTAAAAAATTTGTTTATTGAGTTTATACAAACATAAAACATAGCTACTGCACATTGTACCCCCCTGCCCCCCCCAAAATAGCACACAATACGCAACAAGCCAAGTCCACAGTTAGGCAAGCTCCAACACATACGAGACACAGCCTTGGGGCCAACAACCCAGATCTGGGCAGGCGGCATGTGGTAACAGAACAATAGAAGGACTATGCTGAAAACACAGAGCCGTACTGACCATGGTGTTCCCCTCCCAACTCCCCCGTGGAGACCACCCTCCCACCTCCCTCATTACCTCAGGATTGCTATTAAAGGGGAAGCAACAGGGAACCCAGCTAGGGGAATAAACCCAAAAAGCACACTCATACTTTCAGGACCAATCATCTAGTTAGGGGGCGTAGGGAAGACATCCTCCGCGTCAGACGTTGTCGGGGATGTCGGGCTGACTCGCACTAGGCTATCAGTCGGGACAGGAGATCTCGCCAAGTCCCTGTCTGCCTCCCCAGGAGCACGCGCGGCAGCAGCACCGCTAATGTAGCTCTGATATAGGCCCCAGAAATACTTTGGGCGGCTCGTTGGGGGGAGAAGCTCGCTATATGTCTCAGACTGCGTGCAGCAATATAGCATATCATGAGCCCAGTGCTTGGTGGTAGGCACCGGGCCTCTCATCCAGCAGATCGCCACCACTTGTCTTGCTATTAGCAGTCACATATCTACCAGTCATTGGACAGCCACCGGCAATTTTTTAGAGCACCCTAGCAGCGCCAGCGCTGGGTCGAGAGCCAGTTCAACCTCCACAATCCTGCTGATCTCAGCAAAAACCCAATATGCCTGCACACCCGGACCCTGCCATGCTATGTGGTAAAAATCCGCTTGGGACATACGACACCCGCCACACACCCGCCACACTCCGCAGAGTCGCGGAGTCCGTATCTGTGGTGACATTACGGAGTGTAATAGACTCTATTGAGAAATTTGAAGTGGATCAGCCTGTGTTTCCCATTTAAAGAGATGCGTCTAGTACTTACGCAACAATAATGACACATGACATGTCATCATCTATGACGACCAGCAAATCTTTTTGCCACGCAAGGCGAGCTGGGGAGTACTGCTATTCCTTTTGCGACATCGCAATTTTGTATAAGTTAGCCAATAGTCTCCGGGGTGACTCAGTTTTAACAATATACGAAAGTTCAGGGACTTCAGGTGGCTCCGCCATGTCTTCCCCCAATAATTCCGAAAGTGCACTACGGACTCGATGGAACTGAAATCTCAGCAGCAGGGAGGTGTCTGCACCATCAGTCACAACCTGGTCCCAGGTTTTGACCTTCTCGTCCTGGAATAGGTCCCCGCCTGGGTGATGCCAATCTTATGCAGGGCCAGGACAACGCCTCTCTCTGTAACAGGAGACGGCCACCGCACCCACTCCACCGGCATGACAGGTGAATAGAGCAGCGCTCCACCCCTGAGTCATAACAGGCTGTGCCACGCATGATTAGTGGCTGCTATGGAGTCCAGAATTCCAGTCCTGCAATCCATTGGGCAGAATACAGTTGCCGGTAGTGGACTGGGGGCTGCAAAGACTCTTTCCATACAGACGTTGGGAATGCGTCCATCCGCATGAACTCAAGCGTGTAAATGCGCCGCCTGAGCTACCCTATAATAAAGCTCCATGTCTGGGGCGACTAGGCCGCCCATAGCATATGGCAATGTGAGGATAGTCCACTTTACTCGTGGTTGCTTACCCGCCCAAGCTAATTTTACCATAAGTTGCGTCAATCTCTGGAAGAAGACTTTAGGTAGGACCATTGGGATCGTGGCAAACAGGAACAGGAATCGGGGCAGCACAACCATTTTCATAATCGAAATGCGGCCGAGGAGTGAAAGCGGGAGCCTGCACCAGGAGTCTACATCATCCTCCAGTTTACTAAAGGCTACGCCATAGTTATCTCAGAACAGAGTCTCAGAGTCTGTGTGGAGTCGGACACCCAGGTATCGGATTGGTTCAGCCGTCCACTGCAGCGGGTACTCCATGTCAAATTCCCGTGTGTCAGGAGTGAGAGGAAAGGCCAAGGATTTCGACCAGTTTACCTTTTGGCCCGAGAGGGCGCCAAAGCGTACCACCTCACATAGCATTGATGAGAGATTGCGTTCTGGCTCACGTTTGTATAGCAAAGTATCATCAGCGTACATCGAGACTACTATTCTATACATGGGGAAGCCTATGTCTTCATTGCCGTGGTACTCTCTCAGTGCGCAGGCTAGTGGCTCTGCCACCAGTGCGTACAGTAGGGGAGAGAGTGGGCACCTCTGACATGTCCCCCTAGAAATTGCGAAGGAGTCTGTGACCAGGCTACCGAGGCGTACACTGGCTCGGGGTCGATAGTATAGGGCTCCTATCATCTGGAGGAATGGGTGGCCCAGCCCCATGCGACGCAGCACTAGGTGCATAAAAGACCATTCCACAGAGTCAAAGGCCTTCTCCATGTCGAGGAAAACTGCTATTGCCTTGTGATCCTGCCACACATGCTGCATGGTGCCCAACACCGTACGTATATTGTACACAAGGTTCCTGCTGGGGATGAAGCCAGCTTGCTCCGGAGCGACCAGTAAGGGCGCCAGGAGAGCCAGTCGGTTGGCAAGTATTTTGGCGAAGAGCTTGGCATCCACATTTAGCAGGGAGAGCGGCCTGTAGGACCTGCAGTCATCACGCGGCTTCCCTGGTTTAAGAATGGTCACTAAGAGGGCCTCCCTCATAGATTTTGGCATTTTGCCCTCCACGCAGGTGTCATCGAACAATGTCGAGAGGTGCGGAAGCAGTTGGTCTTGAAACATTTTGTAGAAGCCCACCGTGAGCCCATCTGCCCCCGGGGCACTAGATGAGCGCATACCGGCTAAAGCCTCAATGATTTTGTCCTACTCGATAGGAAGCATAAGGAACTCTCTGTGTGTGTTGGTGAGCATGTGGAGGTCTATGTGTTCCAAATACTCAAGGATTTCATCTTCTAAGTCACCACTTTTGGAAGAATATAAGTCTGAATAAAAAGCGCTGAAGAGGTGAGCGATTTCAAGTTCATCCTTAAGGGTAACGCCCTCCTTTGTCCTCATCTCCGTCACCTGTTGCCTCCCCCTCTTTCCTTTTATCACTCTAGCTAACACCGAGCCCGGTCTCCCCTCCTCACCGTATACCCTGGCCGTCACATATTTGCCCATATGTTTGACCTCCCTGTCTGCCTCCTCGTGAAATTCTAACAGGAGGGGTTTTATCTCATCTGCAACGTCTGCATCAAACTGACCCAGCTGTCGCTGTTCCTGCCGACCCAGCCGTCGTTCCAAGTCGGTCAGACGCTGCCTAATGGAGCGGAGGACCCCGGAGTGCTTGGTCATCACTATGCCTAGTATATAGACCTTGAAGGCATCCCAAACAACTTGGAAGTCGTCCACAGAGCCAACATTGGCTTTGAAGAAGACATCGATAGCTTCCGCGATCTCGCCGCGGAATAGTGGATCTAGAAGGGAGTACAGTGGGAACCGCCATGTAAACGGAGGGATGGATCTCTTAGAGGCGTCAAGCACAAGAAGGACCGGAGAATGGTCTGATAGGGTGCGTGGCAGTATCCTACAGTCTCGAACCTGGCCCATCATAGAGGAGGAAATCAGCCAATAATCTATTCTGGTATGAATATCGTAATGGGCAGAATAATGCATGTACCCCCCGTGTTCTGCATGTCTTGCTTTCCAAACGTCCTCCAGGTCGTGGCCGGTAAGCGTGCTGAGTAGGGTGAGCGCCGCCCCAGACAGCCTGCGTGAGGTACCAGAAGATCTATCTAGGGTCGGGTCCATCACTAAATTAAAATCCCCACCCCATAGGTAATGGGCAGCATTGTAGCTTCTAGCATTCTCCGCAAGTGACTGGTAGAAGTCGGGGGAATCATAGTTTGGTCCATACACATTGAGCACTATAAGGTCTAGCCCCTGGCCCACACACTGTGTGATCACATAGCGGCCAGCCGTGTCCGCTCGAAGGAGAGTTTGCGTAATTTTGGATTTGGGGTTAACCCATGTTAACACTCCTCTAGCGTGTGAAGTGAAGCCTGATACCACACTGTTACCCTCAAGACCCCTACTGAGCAGAATTCTGCTGGTTGCTGGAAGGTGGGTCTCTTGAAGGAGCGCAATATCCACCTGTTGACGCTGTAAATAGCTCAGGACCTTCCTGACCGTACGATGGTCGTTTAGTCCCCGAACATTCCATGTAAGGGCCCTAATCATGGCTGTGGATTGGGTAGTGCCTGAATCAGTGATGCCTGCCATGGTGCCCACTCTCAGTGTCTCCGTGGTATGAACTCTCATGCGTGTTTACCTTGGCTTGTGTGTGTGGAAGACTGAACCCAATGTACCCTCCCTCCCCCTCCCAGACCCCAACTAGAAATTGCCCCACCCAATTCCCACAGTGGACCGCCCCCAACCTGGCCCATCCGAGCCCGCTACATCCCGCCCCCCACCCTACCTCAAACTGAAACATCTAGACCTCCTGAGGGTCAACAAGGTGCATTAGCACGCGGGGTCCAAGGTTACCATACAACCCATGTGCGGTGTAGTGGCACAGGTAACAAAACACACAGATGCATCTCCCCACAGTAGCACCTATTATGCGTCAATTGCGGCTTGATAATAACAACCGACATATGAATACAATCCCATCCAAAACCAGCCCTCATAGTGCCTCTATAGCCCCACCTGGCATGCCTCGAATATCCATAACTTGCCGTCTCACCAGGCAAGCTCACACAGTCAGTATATCATAACAGCAGTACAACAGCAGTACTGATGGCCAGTGTGGCAGCTTCGCAGTCACAATCCGCTTGGTGGGTGCTGCGGGCCTCATAGACCCCATCATTCAAATCGCAAGGCAACCTGTAGGGCAGCAGAGCAGTGCAAAGTACGCCCCTCCAGCCGGCATAGTCAAGTGCCGGAATGACCACTGTTAGTGACCAGCGGGAATCAGCACGCAGATAAGGATCACTCCTGTTCATCAAGCCGGCTGGATTCGTTCCCTCCGGGGGGGCGAGCTGGCTCTGTTATTTCGATTGTCCCTCATCCATCCCTTGAGTGCCTGCTGTAGGGCTTTCGGGTCAGTGAATAAGTGTGAGTGTCCTTGTCGGTTGACCCTCAATTTTGCTGGGTACAGCATGGCATAGTCAAGCCCCAAGTCTCTGAGCTGGTTTTTGAACGGGGCAAAGTGCTTACGAGCTTCCTGCACCCTAACCGTGAAATCAGGGTATAATGAGGTCTCTGAGCCTTCAAAACGTAGTGTCTGCTTTTCTCTGGCCATTTTGAGCGCGGCGTCCCTGTCTCTGTAATTGAGAAGCTTGGCTATTATGGGGCGAGGGCCCAGTGAACGATGAGCACGTTCCACGACAAACATTGGAGAGAAGACCTCCTCGCCTAGAAGAGCGACCAGTAGTCTCTCCACAAATTTCTCCATGTTGCCCGTTGATGTTGATACCGGCAGGCCTGTGATCCGTAGGTTACATCAATGTGAACGGGCCTCTAAGTCTTCCGTTTTATCCTGAAGTGCTTGCATCATTTTCTCGACTTTTTTGCGTTCTACATCTAGCTCCGTTTGGCCTCCTCCACCTCTGTGAGCCTCCTTTCAGACAGGTCAAGTCTCTCTGCACGTTTGTCTATTCGCTCTGCCATCCTGTCCATCCAATACGTGAGAGCGCCCATTTTTGCCCCCAGAGACGTCATGCTGTTTTGGAGGCCTTTCTCCATAGACAGTAACATAGACTTGATGTCCAGGCCAGAGGCCGAATCCTCCGTCGCGGTTGCACTTGCTCTGTCCTCACCTGGGAGCTGTCCCCCTTGCCCATCTTGAGTGTCGAGGAAGGGTCTCTCTGCACTCACGGAGCGCCGCTGCCGGGGCAACCCCCAGCGTAGGGCCTCCGGTCGGTGTGGAAGGTTCGCCTCGTGGCTTCCTGAGGGGGTCGTCAGACAGCGCAGGTGCCAAATCCCAGGGTTGTTCACTGGAGCATCTCGGATAATAGTGGCCCGGCATGCTGTGGTCGGAACCTAAGGGCGCACTTACGGCAAAGCCGCATCCACCGTATCTTTTGCCACGGACAAATACGCATTCTTGGTGCCCTGGTGAGCTCAGTGAGCCCCTCCAAAGCTGAGAGGGGAGTACTGGATCAGGCCCAGATGTCAACGTTTTATGGAAGGAGGTGGGGGAGGGGTGCTTACAATGTCACAGGAGGTACACGGACCCCAACGGTGTCACAGTGCCAAAGTCGCAGCCCCCTCGGAGTGGGGCGCCTCACCGAGGCGTCCTCTGGCGCGGGGGGCACTTGCGATCAGGATGGATGCAATAGGAGGGATCGGCTGTGCAGGCCCAGGCCGAGCCGCTCGTCGCGCCCCATGTACCGCCACCTCCAGCCGGCAGGGGATCGTTGCCCCCCCCCGTTGTCCCCCAGCACGGGAATACGGGGATGTAGGCCCCCCGGATGGTGGGGGGGGGATCTCTCACCTCCCGCGCCCGGATCGGGCGCACAACCACTCGCAGTGTCCTTGTACGCACCTCCGCAGCCGCGATCTGAGTGGCCGCCGGGACTTTGGGACCAGAGGCTGCACGTACAGCGACGCAATGCGGGTCCACGCTCCACTGTGGGTCGCAGCTTCGAGGCCTCGCAAGCTCCGGGATCGTCTCAGCCGTCGATCACCGCCACACGGCACCGGGACGCCACCGCTCACTCTCTGCTAACTGCCGCTACTGTCCCCAGCAACAGGGGACGTCAGGAACTGAGCAAGTTGCCGCTTGAGTGTAGGATAATGAAGGATTTTTGGTGCTACCGCACGGAGCTCTAGGGTTAGGCGGCCATTACGGTCGCTGGCAAGCTCCGCCCCCTTCAAAATACAGACTTTTTCCATGTAAAGAAGACCATCCCAGCAACGCCTTGAAATGATAACCTATTTTGGAAAAAGCCTTTATATTTCATCATGTTAACATTTCTTTATCATTAGCATGGGGTTATCGGGCATTGGCAAAGCCAAAAGGCGTGGCTCATAATGAAAATGCAACCCAGGCATATTGCTTGGAACCACAACAAATAAATAGGGTTCAGGCACAGAATTTAGCAAATTGTGTGGTATTTTTCTCTTTATTATTACTGTTGAAGTGTTTCACAAATACTTTACACATTGCCTCTAAGTTGAGCCTGACTGCTCTGTGCCAAGCTAACAGAAGATTGAGGACAGGTTCATTTAGAGTTGGCTTGTGCGTCACCCTCACAAGAACTGTGGTTACTGCTTGACCAGGGCACACACCCCTTTCAATATAAATATTTATTATTTATATATATATATATATATATATATATATATATATATATATATATATATATATATATACATACATACATACATACATACATACATACATACATACATATATATATATATATATATATATATATATATATATATATATATATTTATATATATATATATATATATATATATATATATATATATATATATATATATATATATATATATATATATATATATATATATATATATATATATATATATATATATCCAAGCTCCCAAAATCCTGAAAATACCCAGCCGGGTTCCAGGAAGAAATAAGCACTCTCAAGCACGGCACAGTATGTTTAGCAGGACTGTTTATTCAAAAGACAGACGCGTTTCGGTAGAGCCCTCCCTTTCTCAATGTTTTTATCTGACAAGACGTGCGCAGCGCCATTATGAATGTTTGCAAGACATTACAAAACAAACAAAGGACTAATTCTTATTCGCAGCGCGGGGTGCCATCTTGGAATGTATAACTTCAACATAAATAACACTAGATTGCTAGTAAATATGCCACATCCTGATACTGCCGTGTATCGGCTAAATTGTTGTCTTAAAAACAAAACCAGATACTGTATGAACATAATACATTTCATGGCCAAGACAACAATATGTTGTTGAGAATTACCCAACTCGCGACATAAACACAAAACTATAATGTGGTCAGGTCGGACACAATCTTGCCGTGGATCGGCAATTGCAGCCCCAAAGGGACTGCCAGAACTACGATGTGGTCGAAAAACTAAAGCAAATCATCTAGTTTGATCCCGGTAGTGATGATATCATCCATCACAAAACAAAAAACAAAAACACTCAGACCATTTCCAGAAAGTATTGCACAAATAATCAAACTGTAAAATTGTTATTGGAAACTCAGTATTCAACTAAACAGAACTCATAGCACAATAATACACTCAGTTAACCCAAATGAGAGGCCAGTTCTTCTCCCATATTTAAGCCTCCAGGTGCTTTAGTCTCCAGGTCAATGATGTACCGGGACTCAAGTCTCCTGAGTGTGAGCAATCTATTGCCCCCTCTGGGATTCTCTTCGACTCGGTCCAAACAAAAATATCTGAGAAGATTCCTGTCACTGTTATGTTTCAAGGAGAAATGTCGGGCCACGGGATACGTAAAGTCTTTATTCGCAATGGCCCGCATGTGTTCTAATATTCTCAACTTGACAGGATTAATGGTACTCCCAACATACCGTAACAGACAGGGACACATTAGGCAATAGACAGCAAAGTCAGAGTGACATGACATAAACTTTGTTATTCTCCTCCCATCCTTTCTACCCGGGACTTGGCATGTCAGTGTCCTTTTGCTTGAAGCACAGGCTTTGCATTTTCCACAGGGGAAAAAACCTTTGGTGTCTTTCAAAGTTCCTAATGGTTTCTTAATGGAAGGCAAATAGCTCTGGACTATTTGATCTCTAAGAGATCTCGCCTTCCTGAATGTAATGAGTGGTGTGTTGGGAATATCAGGCCCTACGATCTGATCCGATTTTAAGATGTGCCAATGTTTGGACAAAATGGATCGCAGTTTGAACGAATCAGCAGCATATGGTGTTATGATGCGGAATTTACCTTCAATGTCGGGGCCTTTCTTCTTGACAAAGAGACTAGCACGTGGTATTTTCCTAACCCTATTAAGGGTGTCTTGAAGAAGAGAAGAGCTGTAACCTCTTGTTATAAATCGTTCCATGCAATCACCAGCTGCTTTCTCAAAATGAGTGTTTTGGCTACAATTGCGCTTTAACCGCAAAAACTCCCCGTATGGGATATTGTTAATCAATTTACGAGGATGGCCGCTAGAAGCGTGTAAGACGCTATTTCCGGCCGTGGGCTTGCGGTAAAGTTGTGTGCAAATGCGTCCCTCACTGACACTAACTTCTAGGTCTAGGTAATTCACCCTGTCCCTGCTGATTTCACTGGTAAATCTCAGATGATACTCGTTTTCGTTGAGCAATTGGATATATTGGTTGGCTTCCTCGACCGTACCATTCCACACCAGGAACAGATCATCTATGTATCTGCTCCATGTAGCCACCTTGGTGTTCCATGTGGCAAGTCTGGGGGCCCAGGCTACCTGCTCCTCCCACCAGCCGACGAAAAGATTCGCGTAGCTGGGGCGAAGCAGGAACCCATGGCCGTACCAGAGAGTTGGCGATACCTAGTGTCCTGAAAGAGAAAGATATTATTGCGCAGACAAAATGCAATGAATTCCAGTAGCATCTTATTATGCATTGCATATTTGAGTTCTCTTTTGCTCAGGAAATATTCCACTGCATGTAGCCCCTGTTCATGGTCAATACAAGTATATAAACTTGTTATATCCAGGGTAATCAGGATATAAGATGATTGCCACTCCAACAGTTCCACCTTTTCAATGAAATCAGTGGTGTCTCTGATATAGGATCTTAGGGACAGTACAAAGTTAAACAGGTGGTGATCCAAGAATTTCGAAAGATTTTCAGTCAATCCTCCCATGGATGAAATTATAGGTCTTCCTGGGGGTTCCTTGATGTCCTTGTGAACCTTGGGCAGATGGTAGAAACAAGGTAGTATAGGGTTAGCGGTTTTCAGAAACAGATACTCCTCCAAGTCTAACATTTGTTTATCATACCACTTCTTCAGTAAAGTATGAAGATCGTTGATGCTGGTAGAATATTCCTGTTTCTTGATCACAGCATAACAGGAAGTATCCTGAAGTTGGCGCATGGCTTCTGCAACATATTTGGGCCTCGACATGATCACAATGTTGCCTCCCTTATCTGAGGGTTTGCATACAATGGTTTTGTCCTCCAAGAGTGAATTAATAGCAGATTGTTGCTTTTTGGTGGTGTTGTATTGCGTCTTCTGGTTGCTTTGTGTATTTCTTAAAGCCATCAGATCCATGGTGACCACATCTGAGAAGACGTCAATAGGATCCACAGCTAGTTGGGGGACAAATTTGGAGGCCAACTTAAAGTCACTCTTAGGTGCAACTTGGTCTATGTTGACATTAGCCAGTCTTTGCTGTGTGTGTTATCCACCAAACTGGCTTCCATGTCGCCTTCTCTCCTTAAATTATGTAGCACTTCACAGGCTGTCAAGTCGTTCACTGTGAGGAGGTCCGTTTCCTTGCGATTCAGTCTTAATTGTTGGACTTCTTTCACTGTGGGCTTGGTTTTGTGAAACTTGTGCAGTTTGACTTTCCGAATAAATTTGTACAAGTCATTACGCGTTTGCTTAAAACGGACTCTTCAGCTGGCGTAAGATGTCTCTCAGAAAGATTAACGATGGTGAGTTGTTCCGATGAGCTCACCATCTTCCTCTCCTCTGACTCCTGGTAACCCTTGCGGTGGCTTTGGTCTGGTTGGTGCCTCTGCCTCTTCCTCTTCCAGCCTCCCCGTCGGGTTTGCCGGCCTCTTCTGGTGGTTTGTTCTTGCCGTCCCTTAGCCAGCTCTCTTGGATGACCGTGAACTCCTGTTGAAAAGGGGTCTGCTGGGCCAATGTCTCAGATGTAGATGCCAAGCCAGTTGTTTCATCGCCTGACAGTTCGCTGGCATTCACGTCGGAGTCTGATGTTTCCACTCTGGTTTCGACATTTGATTTAGGCATTTGTCTTTTCCTTGCCACCTCCTTGCGTGGCTGATCATATTTCTTTGAAAAAGTCAGAACCCTTCCCATGGCGTAGTCCCGTTCGTCTCGGTCAAACTTTTCTTGTTTGCGTAATTTGATTTTTGTTTCATATTTTTGAAGTCTCTTCTTCATGTTAGCCCTGAGCGCTTCTTGTTCATCTTTATAAGTATTTTGTGCTATTAAGGTTTCCAATTCTTCAATTTCTTTCACCACTTTTCGCGATCACTCCAAGCAAACTGGATTAAAATCTCCAACATGCCTTTACATGAACTGGCTATATGGGCTGCCCAGGCTTCTAGTAGGAGGGGGTCTGGGTTTTCATATGCAGGGACGGTGAAGATTCTCAGACCTCTAGGTACCCTGTGTACCTCGATGTAGCCCTGCAGGGAAGTTCCCTCCCACCACTTGCGCAGTTCACGTTCATAAAGTTTTTCCAGTTTATGGAACTGCGTTGTCAAGGCATTAGGAGTGGTCACGTTAGTGGCTCGTGCCGGTTTGGAAATGTGCGGGTTTTTTATTCTTGAACACGCCCCCAGCTGCGCCTCTGCGCTCTGACATATTAAACATGTCGGGATTTTTGTCTTGTATTCCAATTGGAGCCTGATCCCAGGATCCAACGAGTTGCCCTGCTACGAATTTGTTGCCGGCTTTCGCTAAGCCACCAAACAGAGTTCAAACAAACAAATCGGGATTGCTAAGTTGTAAAAACGGCTTACCGCTTCGTAGGTCGGCCGGTTGGCTGCAGTCCCTGTTATGCTTGATCCGGAGCAAAACAACGTGGGGGTATGCTTCAGACCTCAGTTCACGTTCTCCGGTGGTGGCGGTGCACTCGTGTAATAGAAAATCCGCTCCGAAGTTGCACCAACAGAACACGAGTAACTCCAAAGTAGCGGGTATATATATATATATATATATATATTATATATATGGATATATATATATTTATATATATATATCCACCACCTGAGAATGACTTAACCCAAATCAGAGTGGTGAGATCATGGGCCTCGATTCACCAAAATGTCAGGAGTAGCGGAAGTGACATCACACAACCACCCTTCAATCCAATGACATCATTGGAAGTGACGTTATCTGATCTTTGACACTGAATCCACCCAGGAAGTGATGCCCTCTAACATTAATCCAGAAGACGTAATATTATCTGATAATGCTGAAGTTAAAATCATAATTTTTAATGCACAATTACATAATTACACAACAATTTCTAAAATAAATGTTCATTTTGTACACTAACTACATTCTAAATAGGGTGTTGCCTTGATAGAAACATTAGACATTTTTCTTATTGCATGAAAAAGTATGTTTTCTTTGGAAGGAGAGAATATATAGTACCATAGCACCGAGAAGCCAAATTAGTTACCACAATCACAATTTAACAGTGTTCCTGGGGAATACCTTAATGTAAAATGTATTGGTAAATTGAGGAAAGGCAATCAGTCAGATTTATAAAATAGCATTGGTATTGTCCACCTTATCTATACTAATATAATAAAGAGAGAGCCCAAACTTTTGAGGCGGGTAATCTCAGGAACCACAGCACCAATCACAACACCCAATACAGCGTTGGAAAAGGCAGTTGCATCAGAAGGACATAGGCTATGCAGACGCCCACCATATACATTTAAAAGGTAAAAGAACCGTGCCAGCAAAGTAGTCCCTTGTGGGCGTGTGTGCGTGTGCTGTGGGCGTGTGCTGGCGGCGTGACAAGCGCTGGGGGCGTGTGGTACGTTCCGCCCTTCATGCCATGTCTCATATCGTGTGCTTTGGGCGTGTGCAGGGGGGCGTGGGCGTGTGCGGGGCACGGGATTACAGAAAAAAAGCGAGCGTTGTGCCCAATATTTCATTGTTTTTTCTTCCCAGGTTCTGTACATTCCAGCACCGGTTGTCCACCCTGCTCCCTTTAAATACCCCTGCACCCCATAATCATAACCCACCCTTACTCCTTAAAATACCCCAACACCCTTAAACACTAACCCATCTTAACACTATAAATATACCCTGTACCCCAAAACCCAAACCTATCCCATAACCCTAAAAATACACCTGTACCTCAAAACCCAAACCTAGCCCTGAACCCTATAAATACCCCTGTGCCTCAAAACCCAAACCTACCCCTGAACCCTAAAAATACCCCTGTACCCCAAAACCCAAACCTAGCCCTGAACCCTAAAAATACCCCTGTACCCCAAAACTCAAACCTACCCCTGAACCCTAAAATACCCCTGTACCTCAAAACCCAAACCTACCCCTGAACCCTAAAAATATCCCTGTACCCCAAAACCCAAACCTAGCCCTGAACCATAAAATAACCCTGTACCCCAAAACCCAAACCTACCCCTGAACCCTAAAATACCCCTGTACCCCAAAACCCAAACCTAGCCCTGAACCCTAAAAATACCCCTGTACACCAAAACCCAAACCTAGCCCTGAACCCTTAAAATACCCCTGTGCCCCAAAACCCAAACCTAGCCCTGAACCCTAAAAATACCCCTGTACCCCAAAACCCATACCTATCCCTAAACCCTAAAACTACCCCTGTACCCCATAACCCAAAACTATATCTGAACCCTTAAAATACCAAAACACCCCAAAATATATACCTCAGTGCCCCAAAACATATACCCCTATACCCATACTTACCTTATTCAAACATTAAAAAAAAAACATGCTTTTACCATTCATGCATTTTCAACGAATTTCATTGTAAATGTATGCGTGGTAAAAGCATATAAAATGTAATGCCATGCGTTATAATGGCATTGCAGAGTCATGGTACTTTCGTAATGAAAGTATGCGGAGTGATGGTATGCGGAAAGAAAGTTGCGGAATAATGGGTGTTTACCCTCCCCCGGTAAGTACATTGGTGGCACGGCGACCCACATCCCCAGCAACATACTCATATCTTTTCACCACCGATTTGAAAAATGCACAGGTCTCTTTCATTGATGGCCAGCACCGACATACACTTTTAGACACACCTCCCGCCACAAGTTCTAGAATTGCGAACTTTAGAGCGGGGGAGCTATGTTCGAATCTCAGCATCAGCTCAACATCCTGTGATTCCAGGCAAATCGCTTTGTCTCCCCGTGCCTACCACAAATGAATGTGTTCTTCTGTAATGTAAATTGTGCTCATGCCATGTTGTCGAGTTCGTGCTATATAATATTGCAAGGAAAAATAAAGTAGGGAAACTCGAGTCCACACACTACTGAACGCGCACTCTTAAGTGCATCAGCAGTGTCCTGTCAATCGGAGCGTTTCACAGGCCTGTCACAGATAAGAAATGCTATCAAAACGAAATCCTACAAAACAATATACTACTGGCCGGCAGCAATTCATACCCGGACAACGTTGGGACGGGCTGCTAGTTGAATAATAATGTCATTAATTCAATTATTCCCTCCCATATTATTATATTATGATGAGCGTCACTTATAAGGCAATCACTCATTAAAGCACAGAAGGGAAGTTATTAGTCAAACGCAACATTTTCTATATGTTCACTACCATTAAAACTGGCAACATCCTGTTTAAAAATGTGTATAATTTCATTGTTTGATTATATTCAGGAGAGCATTTACTTCACTGCCACATTTAATTGTTCTAGATAACTAAGAGTTTATTGCGTCTGTTCATAGTAGGAGCTCATCCCAGCACAGTCTACCTTCTGTTCCCAGGACTGTATATGCCACTACTAAGGGCAGGCGTCACAAAGCAGTACCAGTGGTAGCAAGGGGAAAGCCAGAGTTCGCATTTGCCCCTAAATGACGTCCATGGGTGAGCTCTCCCGCGTAAGGGCTATTGATCGTTGAACCAGCAATAATGGATGCTATTCCACATTACCTGTGGGGACAATTCATTGTTGTGGCAATATGGATCTTGACTGAGCAGTGCCAGAGTTCTCAATTGGAATGCTTCCCTCCTCCCACTGTTCCATTGAGGGGACAATATGGATCTTGGCTGGACAGTGCCTGAATCCTCAGCAGAATGTTTTATTTCCTTCCATTGCTGAAGATCTCTTCATCCGCTCTGCTACTCACCTGAACTTCTCACAAATTCTAAATATGTTCTTGTTTGAGAATTAATGTGGTGCCCTCCTGGCAGATCTAATGATTCAGACAAAGATACATTTCTTG
Source organism: Lissotriton vulgaris (assembly GCF_964263255.1). NCBI lineage: Eukaryota > Metazoa > Chordata > Amphibia > Caudata > Salamandridae > Lissotriton > Lissotriton vulgaris. The sequence continues at coordinate 703,013,690 of NC_141700.1, read as the reverse complement.
TTTCTTCCTTACAAAAACCATCTTTGATTTCATCAGGGATATTGGACCTTCCTACTTTATTACTAATGCATAATATTTCAGTTCCTATGGCGTTGGTCAATACAAATTAGACCTCATTTCACTTCCAAATAGTTTATTTTGGATTTAAAACACAATTCCTTAAACTTTAAGCCCATTTATATCCAATAATACAGAATGACACCAATAACAGCCAACACTTTAAAATTCTATTCACATAGGAGCTATAAAATCAAAACATTTGTTACTAAAAATGCATATGATGAAGCACACACAAAGGTATATGTTGCCCAGGGTATGAAGCAAAGTGAGGACCAAAAGCCCCCTGAATTAGGATTAACCTTGACTGAGAAGCCCATGCGTATTTTAGGCACTTTGCAACACCTTTAACTGCTACAGCAGCTACCATAACAACATATAGTTTTAGAGCAGTACCTACACATCTAACGTAAAGTCACCTAAACAAGGGGATCACCTGTTAATGCTTTTGCTATATAATAGACAAACCAATAGGAAATACGCAAACAACTCTAGTGTGACATAACTACAGGGAAAGGGTCATAAGGATGTATTAAGAGGAAGAACCCCCATTCTAAATGTAGCGTTCAGGAACCCCATATGTGGTGGGTGCATGATTTGCAAACACAAAACCTGTTCTTAGAGGACCTGATGATCAACAATATTTCCAATAAAGAACCCACCTGCAGTCTGTTTTAGAAAATAGCTCAGTTGTGGTCACTGAGCTTTAGACAGCATGTTAATCCTTTAGTTCATCCTCTAGCTTATGCTATTTTATTCTCTAGTGATTTGAGGGAATCATCTTTGCTAATGCAAGTGTGAACTTTTGACCTCCGGTGAGCACAAACAGACTGAGGTTAGTGTTATTGGCAGTTACTTTGTCAGACTCTAACATTTGTCAGAAAACCTCAGACAGACCAGAAACAAAATGTTGTTGTAAAAGTATTGGCTGAAAAGGTCTTTAAGCATTTGTCTTCCAGATGGTCGCATGGAGGGTGGCTTAAACTAGCAAGCTGTAGGCATTATTGGCCATGAAACCCTCTTTTATCACCGGACTCATGAGTTTCTCCAACTCTTTTTAAGTTCAAAAAGAATTTTATTTGGTAAAAGGAGAGAAAAACAAGGTGTCACTACAAAGTACAAAAAGAGTATAAAATGTAGGAAACCTTGGTAAGCAGTGAAAACAATACAGTTATAAACAATAATGAAAACTAATCATGGGCATTAGAACTAAATAAAGGAGAGATATTAATTGTAGAAATATGATTATGCAAAAGGAAGTACATATAAGTGATAATGAAAGAGAAAAGGAATGTGAGGGGCATTTAAGGGGGTTTGAGAACCTCTTGCTGTGAAGGTTGTGGGCGGAATGAACGTTTAGCACATACATCAAGGTAAAGCGTAATAGGAAGCCATAAGTCCATGCGTTTTGCTGCCATGTGAGCAGGAAAGACAAAAGCAGTATCCAGTCTATGATTGTGACAGACATTATACCACCATGCTTTAAAGGAGATGTTAGAAAAGTTCTTCCAGTTGACTGTGATCTGCTGAAACGCAACAGCTAACAGTAAATCAATGATCTGAATGTTAAGTTCAACATCCTCCGAACGGGGAGAAAGACTTTCTAGAAAAATGTTAGTGTGAGAGAAAGGAATGCAAGTGTGAAAAATTACATTAATTTGAGCCGAAACCTGCAATCAAAAATCATGACAAGATTTACATAGGAACAGCATATGAAACAAAGTCGCTTGTGGGGAAGAGCAAGACCAACAAGTGTGCGGAGTGGCTGGAAAACGTTTATGAAGGTCAAATGGCGTAAAAAGAAGTCTATTGTAAATGAAGTGGTACAAAAGGGGGTGGTGATGGGCGGAGCATCTGAATCAATCAAACACTCACACCCAGTCAAAAGATCTGGGTTTAATCCATCACCGTTCTTTAGCCCACTCTGCCACCCCAGTTCAGACACGGCTATATGCAAATCAGTCTGACCCTGTGCCTCATGGGAACAGTCCAGCCCGAACTGCCAAGCCATGTCTTCCCTGGACCGGAAACAAGCTTCCGAGGACCGGTTTCTGGCATTCCAGCCGTCTTCAACCCGGCTTGCTTGAATCCAGTGGCAAAGGGAGCAAGGGACTCACGTCTGAGCATACCCTGCCACACTTATGGCGGCCAAAAGCGGTACAAAAGGGGGTGGTGATGGACGGAGCATCTGAATCAATCATACACTCACACCCAGTCAAAAGATCTGGGTTTAATCCATCACCGTTCTTTAGCCCACTCTGCCACCCCAGTTCAGACATGGCTATATGCAAATCAGTCTGACCCTGTGCCTCATGGGAACAGTCCAGCCCGAACTGCCAAGCCATGTCTTCCCAGGACCGGAAACAAGCTTCCGAGGACCGGTTTCTGGCATTCCAGCCGTCTTCAGCCCGGCTTGCTTGAATCCAGTGGCAAAGGGAGCAAGGGACTCACGTCTGAGGATACCCTGCCACACTTATGGCGACCAAAAGCGGTACAAAAGGGGGTGGTGATGGACGGAGCATCTGAATCAATCAAACACTCACACCCAGTCAAAAGATCTGGGTTTAATCCATCACCGTTCTTTAGCCCACTCTGCCACCCCAGTTCAGACATGGCTATATGCAAATCAGTCTGACCCTGTGCCTCATGGGAACAGTCCAGCCCGAACTGCCAAGCCATGTCTTCCCTGGACCGGAAACAAGCTTCCGAGGACCGGTTTCTGGCATTCCAGCCGTCTTCAGCCCGGCTTGCTTGAATCCAGTGGCAAAGGGAGCAAGGGACTCACGTCTGAGGATACCCTGCCACACTTATGGCGGCCAAAAGCGGTACAAAAGGGGGTGGTGATGGACGGAGCATCTGAATCAATCAAACACTCACACCCAGTCAAAAGATCTGGGTTTAATCCATCACCGTTCTTTAGCCCACTCTGCCACCCCAGTTCAGACATGGCTATATGCAAATCAGTCTGACCCTGTGCCTCATGGGAACAGTCCAGCCCGAACTGCCAAGCCATGTCTTCCCTGGACCGGAAACAAGCTTCCGAGGACCGGTTTCTGGCATTCCAGCCGTCTTTAGCCCGGCTTGCTTGAATCCAGTGGCAAAGGGAGCAAGGGACTCACGTCTGAGCATACACTGCCACACTTATGGCGGCCAAAAGAAATGTAAATGAAGAACAAGGACTGTGTCAAGGTCGCCGCTCTAGAAGATTTGCGAATCTTATTCCAGATCTTGTCCCATAAAGGAACGGACCAGGATGTGGCGAGTTCATGTTCCCAGCATTCCTCCACTTTAGATTTGGGTCTAATGGAGTCTTTAGTATGAAGGTGCTTGGAAATAGAGGAGGCTTTGGGAGTAATGCGCAGAAAGGAATGAAGTAGTGAGGTGGGGGCGGGGGAAGTAGGGGAGGGATGTGTTTGTAAAAGGCGGGCGTAGGTTGCCATTACTGTCTCTTTAAGTAAGAGATATTTGGGGGTAAAAGAAGCAGGCAAACCGTAGATGGTGCGAAGAGTTTAGAAGGGTATGAAAGAAGAGTGTGAAAATAATTGGGAAACCCAGATTACCCTTTTTGTCACCATGACTTCCAGTAAAAGGGTTTGTCACGAATCAAGAGGGAGGTGTTATGCCAAATAGTAGAGGTAAGGAAATCAGCAACGGTCGTAGGGGAAGCAGGAGAAGAGGATAAAAGCAGTTTAGTGGTGAATTTATGAATGGGAGTAGGAATAGGAGAGGGTTTACGTGAAAAGGAGATATACTCAGCGAAAGAAAAGGGGGAAAGAAGAAGGCGTTCAAGTGTAGCCCATAAAGGGCAAGGAGAGGCCGGGTCTTGCAGCCAAAAGGAAGCCTGTCGTAAGAGAAACGCCTTATGGTTAACTAGGAAATCCGGGAAGTTGACTCCACCTTCTGACTTGGGGCGTATAAGCCTAGCATGGGACATTCTAGGTTTTTTGTTGTTCCAAAGAAAATATATCAAGATTGAGTTAATCTTCTTGAAAAATTTAGAAGGGATAGATACAGGAATGTTAGAAATAGTATAAAGGACTATGGGAGATAACATAATTTTGATTGTATCGAGACGTCCCCACCAAGATAAATAAAGGGGATGCCACCTAGTCGTTAAGTCCAATAGTATTTGAGTGCATTTATTTAAACAAAGGGAAACCGTGTCTGAAATGGAGGGGGTAACATGAAGGCCAAGGTATTTAATGTGTGAAGAACTCCACGTAAAATTGGAGGTGCTAAAATCAGGTTTGAAAGTAAACTTCGTCAAGGGCAGAATCTCACATTTATCATATTTGAGCTTGTAGCCAGATATTCGGGAATAATCTTTCAGTTCAGCAAGGAAGGCAGGAATAGATTCAATGGGGTTGGAGATAAAGAGTAAGATATCGTCAGCATACGCGGCAAGCTTGACTTGGGAATCTAAGACTTGAAAGCCATGAATGTTGGGGTTTTGACGAAGCTTGGATAGAAAAGGCTCTAAGGCCAGGTTAAAAAGAAAAGGGGACAAAGGACAGCCTTGACGGACGCCTCTCCCCACGTCAAAAAAGGAGGAGACTAGGCCATTAGCGCAGACTGCCGCACGGGGATTGGAATACCATAAAGAAATCAAAGAGATAAATTTGGGACAAAACCAAACCACTTGAGGACATGAAAGAGATAGGTCCACTCAACCCTATCAAATGCTTTCTCAGCATCTAGGGCAATCGCTGCAAGGGAGTGGGGCAGGTGGTGAGATTTTGATAGAACATTAAACAAAAGTCTAGTGTTATCAGTGATAAATCGACCCTTGACGAAGCCTGATTGTTTTTCACCCAGGAGATCTGGGAGTTGAAGGTCAAGACGCGCTGCGAGTGATTTAGCAAATATTTTGTAGTCCATATTGACCAGAGAAATGGGTCTGTAGTTTTTGCAATATTGAGCATCTTTCCCTTCCTTAGGTAAAAGGCAGATGTGGGCGTCAGAGAAAGAACCAGAGGAGGCACCCAAAGCAACAAATGTATCTAAAAGGGAGTGTAATTTTGGGATGAGCAGCTTTGAGAAATGAAGGGAAAATTCAACAGTAAGACCATCTGGTCCAGGAGCCTTGTCCTTTTTGAGAGTTTGGAGTGCTGTGAGTAATTCTCGCTGAGAGATATCCAATTCTAAGTGAGAAAGATCGAGAGGGAAATGGTTGGGTTTATGTATGGTAGAAAAGAAATGATCCAAAGACTGGGAAGAGGGTTGAGTTTCAGAAGAGTACAGAGTATTGTAGAAAATGGAGAATTCAGTGAGAATGTCTGCGTCTTTGTGTTTAAGAACAAAGTGAGTGTCATAAATGAATTCAATATTCAATTTGTTATGTTTGACTTTCAAATAGTTGGCTAAAATTTTCCCAGCTTTATTTCTGCCTCCATAAAACTTTGCACTTGATTTCAATAAATACAAGGAGGCATCCTCTGTGGATTTTTTGTTGAATTTCATTTTGGCATTGACCAGGGCTGTTAAACTGTCTTGTGAGTGTGAAGTAAAATAGGCGTGCTCCAATTTCTTAATATCTTGAAGGAGATCCCCAGTAAATATGCGGGCAGTTTCTCCAACTCTGTCTTTGTACATTGCCATAGGTTCTCTTTAATTTCCACTTGAATCAGGATATATATGTTTTTTTAAATGTCTTTCGGCGAACTCAAGATATGCTGTATGCCTTTGTCATGTAACTACTGTCATGCCTTCCCAAACAAAAACAGCCTTAGCTAGATTCTGCAAGATGGCTTATCTTCTAAGTGGTTCTCATTCAAAGCAGCTATGAATAGTGTCCATCGGCAGGGCAGATTCCTTTGTGTTTCAGAGACACCATATTATTTGTGAAGCACAGTTGGGCCAGGTCCTACACATTCTGCAAACCCAGTTAGTAAAAACAGGTGTGAATTCAAATGCAGATGACCAGAAGAAGATATTAGGAGAGGTTAGTTCTGGGCTTTGCACTTCTCTCCTCCTTCTTAGTTTTCATTAACTGGACCGCACACAGTTCAGTGAAATTGGAAATTCCTCCATTTTCTGGATGAAAATCCACGGGCTGGATTTCCTGCATTGTGGTGATAGCACTGTGGACGAAACTGAGCTGGAGTATTTTCTCCGAGATGTAAGTTTTCTTTCAGAAACTGCAGGATTTTTCATAAACATCAAATTCGAAATAAAGGGCTTTGTAATACAACTCCCATAGCTACTCCATGCCTGGACCACAAACCTCTACGCACTGAGGGGCTTATTTATAAACCCCTTGCGCCACTTTTGCGTCACTTTTAACATGGGAAAAGCGACGCAAAAGTGGCACAAGGGGCTTGTAAATCTGCCCCCTAGTGTTTGCCTAAAAGTCGTCGGAGGGAAAAGGAGCTGAGTTGGCTGGACTGCGCATGTGCAGTTGGAAGATGGGTATTGGATGCAGTCCATTTCAGTCCTGGTGGTAACGTGCATGAACTTCGACCTCTTGCTTGTGCTAAGGTAAAAGCTGTGGACCTGTCTTTACAGAAGAGAGACCGCTGACGGCTATCGAGTTATTCTTATACTCTTTCCTGCCTCATTTTTTAATTGTTTAAACAACTCATTGTGAGAGGATATTATGGTGAATAAACTTGACACCGACCCATGCAGCCCATCCCTAAAATCGTCGTCTGATTCACTTGTGTGCAGTAGCTAAGCACCAGGCTCTAAGAGCCGGTCAAGTACATATTTACTTTATTTATGCCTTACAAACAGACTGTCTTTACAGAGTGTTTTAGCAAACACCCCCTGCTGTGTTTGTCAAAAGAAACTGGGAAATGACTTTGTTTATATCAAGTTTATGTAGTGTCTTTATCTTCGAAGCACAACAGGAGTCAGCTGATTCTTTCAGGTACTTTATTGATCTTGGTTACAGTACACAAACGCACATCTTGCCTCTAGCCCAGTTCCTGGCTGACTGCCTCGCTCCCCCACCTCTTGACCGGAGGAAGTCGTGTCCGGTTCCTTGCCCCTCCCACCAGTCGGCGTTCAGGGTCCTAGTGCCCTGTGCCCAGGTCTCAACATCTTATATGGAGTTATTCCATTCCATTGCATTGAACGGGTCATTTTCTGACATTTCTACCTCCTAATTTGTTTTCTGCTTGACAGTTTACTTGTCTATTGAATGTACACAAAAGTCTGAGAAACAGGTTGCAGAACCCCAGACCCAAAATGACATAAAGTTGCGTCCCTGTCTCGCAGACTTGTCCTAGTAAAAATGCATCATTTGTATATGTAAAAGGTGCAGGCATTCATGGAGCTGAAGAGAAAATAACCTCATTTGCATATGCAAACTAGAAGCGTTCAATACAAGGCTATTCAAATGAGATAAAGATCTATGAAAGAAACCATTCACCCAGAATGTATTCCCAGGCCTCATTTAGAACCTGTAGGAAAGATCCTACTAGATTTAGATATAACTACCTCCCTGGCGCAGATCTCTGTGCCTCCTGTGCAGCTTTCACTGTAGTGGCTCCATTAAAAGCAATGATCCTTTGCCGAGTGAGGGTCATGTTTAATGTGCCCACTTGGCAACATATTTATTTCTGCAAGAACAAATACCTGAAGCAGCAGGTTGGTCTTCCACAACAAAAAAGCAGCATATTCAACAAGCAAATATTTTTTTTCCTTGACTGTGGGTGTTATTGTGGGATTTTCCTATGCAGAACTTCTGTCTCGAGTAGCGAAAACAAGTGATGGTTACCCCATTTTAAGTAGGGTGGGGTGGCCACCCCATGACCCGGCAGTGACATGGTCATTGGACGGCCGGATCATGAGTTTACTCTGGCAGAGTGCGCTGAAGACCAGCCAACAGAATCCCAATGGTCCCCCCACCTCTGAATGGAGCAGGGTAATCAAAAGTTTGGCAGAATGGTGTATCCGATTGCACTGGAGGAATGCTGCAGGTGCGAGGGAGGCAAGATGACGGACATGCGAGTGTCCGAGTGAGACAGGCCACGCTGACCTTCCCCGCTTACTCCCCCCTACAACCCCCTGGCGGCTATCGAAGTAAAGTAAATTGGTGCAAAGAGTACCTTCTGAAGGCTACCATTAGTATCGTGGAATGCTCTGGCTTCTGTTGCATCTCTGTCGGAGGGGGCTCTGGCGAGTGCCGCATTCTGCATTCTATTGGAGGTCCCGGACGAGCTGCGGAAGTCTGGCTCTCGGCGTCAGGAGTAAATTGCAGCCGGGACCGCGGCTGTGGTCCAGGGTGAGAAGTCCTTGGAAAACCCGGGCTGGAGCGTGTTGCAGGTAATGGCACTAAAGAACCGCAGCGCCAATGCTAATGTCAAAGGTCCCAAGACACGGGCGGCGGTTACCGCTATACCGACGGTCCCTGTGCTAGCTATGGCTCCAGTGTGTAGCGAGACTGCCGGTAATCTTCAGGAGATGGTTGTTCCTTCTCTGGGGCCCACTCGTACGGCTGAAAGCATAGCTGAAAGCATTGGTGCGCAATTGAAAGTCCTCGGGATCTTAAAAAACAAAGGCAGCAAACAAAAGGTAGAATTAAAGATACTGCTTTGGCAGGTGGGGTGACAAGTCCTCTGTCAGCTGATAAAGTTGCAGACATGCTTATACCACTCATGAATAAGTCTGCGCCCGGCATACATCATAATTTACCCTGATTGTTCACACAGCAAGTGGCGGTTGTGGGGGCAACGGTGAATACGGAGACTGAGACTGATAATTCGAATGCTGATTTGGTAGTGGATATGGATACGGATAATGTATCAGAAATGGTGGCTCCGGCGGCTGGTATAGATCTTCAGAGGGCTCCGCTTCAAGCAACGGCTGGCGGGAGGCTTGTTGAAATACAACAGGAGGCTGGGGACAGCAGTGGAGTACCGGGTCGTGATTTGACAAAAGACATTGACTCTGGGGACTCAGGAGGTAAATTTTATTCAATGTCAGATCTATCAAACGCTTCAGAGAACGAAAGTGTTGATGGGGATTGGGCAGACTATAGAAGCTTAATTAGCTCAGTCACGTTGGATGATGACGAAAGCAGTATGATAGCATCTGGGGATCAAGGAACAGTGCGGAAGGTAAAGAAAATCCCAATTTTTTTTTCTATGAGCGGTGCTGAAAATGTTGGATCTCCATCGCTTAACTATTCATCTTCACTACAATCTGGGGGGCTGAATGATGGTGAAGGAGGCTGCACCGGCGCACACAGAGAAATTAATGATTCTGGTAATGCGATAGAGAAAGAAATTACCCTAGCCTCTATATATCAAGCTATAATGACACACCACAAGGAGACAAAGGCAGAGGGATTGCGCACACAAGGTGCAGTCCGCAAACTTCAAAATACGCTGCACCGGGTCATCAAGTCCTGTACAGAGATGTCCGCTAGGATTGAGGAAGCGGAGGCAAGAATTTCCATAATTGAAGATGAGATTGTGCAGCAGAAAGTGGATGTGACTTCTCTTCATTCATTGCGGGATGATATAAATTGGAAGCTTATCGATATAGAGAATCGCTCTAGGAGGAACAATTTGCGGGTACTTGGTATCCCGGAAGGGATGGAAGGCAAAGACATTCAACAATTCCTTATTGATTTATTTGTAGAAGCCTTCCCAGAACTGACTCAATGGAAGTGGGAATTCGAGCTGCAGAGAGTCCACAGATTTCCTTTTCATGTACGTGGTGGGGCCAGAGGGGGAGATAATAAACCCAGGGCCATACTAATTTGTTTGAATAATTTTCTGCTCCGGGAGTCTTTGTATGACCTAGCTAGGCCGGATCGTAAGAGAAGGGGAAAGGCTGTGAATTCTTTGTGCGACCAGATTTCTGCCAGGCTACAGTTCAGCAGAGATGGCATCTGCGTCAACTGATTCCTTTATTTCAAGCAAAAGGTGTGCAGGCCTATCTATTAAATCCGTCTAAGCTCAAAATTGTTTACAAAGATAAAACAAAATTTTTTAATTTCTGAGATAGCCGCAAGGGATTTTTTGGGTACTATATAGTAGGAAGGCTGTTGCATAGTTAACCCGTATGCTTTATTTATCTCTTTCTTTAAGCTAGGGGGATAGCGGGGTTAGTGGAGGGCACACATCCTGTCTCCATCACTAACAGGGACTATTCAGTCCCCATGCCTCATTTGGGTGGGTGTGAGGGTGGGGAGGTTCACTGGGTGGGTAAGGGTGGTGGGGGTGGTGAGACAAGGAGAAGTACTGATGGGTCTTGGCATAGTGGTAGCAGCAAACGTCTGGTGAATAAACCTTTTATATTCAATTATTTGGTCGTACTATTATTGGGATTTAATGTAGAATGTGGTTTTAGCAAGCGAGGCATGTTTCTAGAATTTCTTTATCATGATGGGCAAAATGTCTATATGTTCTTGGAACATTTGTGGACTGAACAATAGAAAAAAAAGAGGGATTATGGCCCAGATTCCTAATCTATTGAGGGCGGACCTGCTCTGTGTACAAGAGACCCATATTGCATGGAATAATCAAAAGTGGTTAAAGGATCTGGGCATGGAGCTTCTGGGCTGTACTCAACAAGGTTAAACGACAAGAGGAGTTGCAATTTTGAAAAGATTCGGGTGGGGGTATTGCAAACGCATTAAAGATGATCTGTGTGGGCGATGGGTGATCATTGAATTATGGATCGAGGGAGTGCCCATGACGATTTGTTCAATTTATGGTCCCAATTTGGAGGCTCCAGATATGATTAATGGCCTGAGCATCGAGTTAGCCACTTGGCCATCTCCATTAGTTTTGTGTGGGGACTTTAATCTTCATTTAGCGGGTGGCTTTGATATAACTAGGGAATACCCTTATGAAGGAAAGACAACTAAGGTTTTTACAGCAACCAGAAGGATTGTTAAAGAATTTGGGCTGGTGGATATATGGTGTATGCAAGGAAAGGGAACTTCGGTGGACACCTTTTACTCTGCACCTCATAAAAAGGGTCTGCGCTTGGATTATTTCTTTGTAACAGTAGAGCAAGCCAGTAAGGCCAGAGTTGATATCCAGCCGAAGATAATATCAGATCATAACCCTATTGTGTTAGAATTAGAATTAGATATTAGTCATAAGGAGTCATAATCTCCTTACTAGTGAGTTTTTATATTGAATACACCCCCATGAGTGATCACGGGATGCAACACATTAAACTCAACTTTCTCATGGAAAGATTCCAGCCATCGTATATACTAGGGGGCCAACTAGGGACAATTAATCAAAAACGTATAATTTGGACAAATACAAATAAAAATGAGTGGTTCTCGATAATAGAGAAGACGCTGGATGATCTAGGGAACGCTCCAACGAATAAGATACTAGCATGGTCCCTCTTCCTGGAGAAATTAAAGACAAAAATGAAATTATCAGATACAAAGGCAAAGAGATTTGGTCCAGTTAATTGCCGAAGGAGTTGGTAGACTTAAGAAGGGACTAGCGTAAAGCCCAAAAGAAGCTGCAGTCGCTTGACAAAGATGGACGCCAATTGGATATATTTATACATCAAAAAAAAAATACAAAAAGGAGGTCTGGGAATTTAATAAAAGGAAAAAAGAGAGTTTTTGGTCTAAATTGCTATATAGTACCAAGGTCCAAAATTCAAACACATTTTGGAAAATAATAAATCAATTAACAAGTCCGAAATATTATTACTTCCAATGTGCAGGAATCAGAATGGGTTACCTTTCTCTCGTCAAAATTTAAAGAAAATTCATCAAAACTCCCAGGGAAACAACTCATTTTGAATAATCCTAAGGTGTCATCAAGGGCTTGGATCTTTGAACGTAAACTATTGGTTGACCTGCTATATTGTGAACAAATGTGTGAATGGATTGTAGAATTTTTTTAACAACAACTCGGGGTCTGCATTAGGTCCTATGGTATCAGACGCATTTAAGGAGGTAGCTGTGGAGAAACTCTAAGCTATTCCATCAATAAACAGCGAAGAGTACGGGGTGAAGTGTTTGATAAGATGAATAAATTACGGCTTTTGGAAAATAAGCTTACGGTGGCAATTAGGACAGGTCAAGATACTGAATTAATTTTAAAGGATATAGCTGTCAAAAAAATTAAATTATATCAGAATTTTGCTACGCAACTTGCAGCAAAAAATTGCAGGTTATAGGTCTGAAGTGTACGAGGCCGTGGAAAATTCCAGCCAAATACCGGCTAAAAGGCTACACCAGAAGGAGGTTGCCAATAGGATAAGCAAGATACAGGATGATCTAGGGTACATCTGTGATAAATCATCCAAAGTGCTGGCGGTATTTCGCAAATTTTATAATCAGTTATATACCGATGACAATATATTACTGGAGTTGAAGGGAAACTGGCTGAGTTCAGTGCTGATCTTGAAATCACAAGGTTGACATATGAACAAATGGAAGAGTTGGAAGGCGATATTACGTGGGAGGAAGTCGAGGCAGCAATAACATCATTGTGGGACCAGATGGAATCCCGCTCAAATTTTATAGGACTTTTCGGCATGTATTGAAAGCTGAACATATGTCCTTATTTCAGGCCGCACAAATGGGGATCGCACCATTGTCCTGGCGTAAGACTATTATTATTGGTTTTTTTTAAAAGGAGAAGCCCGATGTATTAGGGTCATCATACAGACCTATTTCATTAATAAACTCCGATTGCAAAATCTATTCTAAGATCATAGCAATGCGTCTAGTTGGAATTATTTCCAAATTGGTTTATAAATTCCAACACAGGTTTATCCCCGGTCGGGACACAGCAGATTATGTAAGGCGTGTGATATCATTTGTGGATTGGGCACAAACAACCAATACCACAATGGGGGTAACCCTGTTGGATGCCGAGAAGGCATTCAACATAGTTTCCTGGCCTTATATGTGGGAGGTTTTAAGATTGAAGGGATTTGGCCCTATGATCCGGCAAGCTCTGATGACATTATATATGACTCCGGAAGCTTGCATTCGAATTTCTGGCCAAGAGTCTGACTTGTTTACAATCGGTCGAGAAACATGGCAAAGATGTCCGTGCTCACCTTTATTATTTGCATTATACATAGATTTTTTTTTTTAAATAAGTTAATGCAGGCGGAAGGTATAGTAACTTTCCAATTACGGCATATAGATTATAGAGCATTGGCATAAGCCGATGATATTGTTGTTGTTACTAGAGACATTGTTACCGCAATCCCAACTATAGATAAACTAGCATCTCAGTTTGGGCAATTTTCCAGGTACAAATTAAATATCTCTAAGACACAGGTGCTGTATATTGGTGGGGAACCGCCCGAAAACATAATTACTGTCCCAGGAGTTACTTATTTAGGAATTAAAATCTCGCTGCCCATTAGTAAAATTCCAGAGTCAAACATGAATCCTGTGCTTACTGAGGTGAATTCAACATTGGAGAGAATGGATCACCTATACTAATCATTGTACAGCAGATCAAACGTATTAAAAATGACGGTATTACCTAAGTTTCTATATATGTTCAGAACCATCCCACTAGAATTCCCTGTGTTATGCTTCAGGAGGCTAGAGTGGATAAGCTCTAGATTTTTGTGGGGGTATAGTCAGCATAGGGCTTATAAGAAGATGGTGCTGCCAAAAGGTTGTGGTGGCTGGGGTATACCACACTTTATGCTATATTACTGGGCTGCGGTCCCTCAGTTCATCAGACCCTGGTAATTGGAGATAGGACCAAATTCTACCATGTCATAGCCCATCAATTTACGAATTTGTGTTAGGGGTATGAGGCTAAGGAGTGTCTGGTCAAGATAGTTGAACCCAGTTATTTTAAGAAAACAAAATAAAAATTTTTTAAGGCTGCATATACAGTTTGGAAACAGGTTAAATGACAATTGGGAATTTCTAAATTGAATGCATATACTCCATTCTACACCCCGGGGTTACTCCGAATAATCTTCCAGGATCAAGTATCAAATAGATGGCGCTTAAAAGGTATTCATTATTTAGGAGATCTATGGGATGATGGACAGTTGGCAGCATTTGTAGATCTGCAAGGAACATTTGGTTTGGCCAAACATGAATTTTTCAAATATCTTCAAATTCTGAGCTTTTTTTGTAAATTAGAGCTTGGATCCGCATATCAATTGGGCAAGATCCCACTTATTGAAATCTTGATGAAAAAAATGCGCATTGGTCAATTTTATGCACAATTGATAGAGACATTCCCAGTTGATGTAGAGATATGTCAAGGAAAATGGGTAAAGAAGTTGGGGCAAGAGGGTGTTGATGTCATGGAATCGCTAAGGCTGTTGAATCTAGTTTTGATGACTGGGAGGATGAGATCCCAGCATTATATGGCTGTACATGATATGTATTATACCCCAAGTAAGATCTCGAAATGGGGGACATCTGCTGGGATTAAATGTAATAGATGTAGTCTATATGCTGCGGATGCTGTCCATATGTTTTTTAAATGTACCAAATTAGGGGAGCTAATCGGTTCAATAGAGCAATTTTTAGGAACATTATATGGATCTCCCGTCTGTGTTACAGGGGAATTGGTATCGATTGGGTTAAGCAAGGATACTCATGCACACTCGAGATCAAGTACAATGGTATCTTTTTTGTTTATCTGTATGGCAGGTTTATGGGCGTGTAATACTAAGGATTGGATCAGCCCTGACCCGCTGACATTTCTTTGCTGGCGCTCCCGATTGTTAGCCATGTATAATTTAGAATTAGCAATATACAAGACTAAGGGGAGGAGAAAGAATGCCATGGGTGCTAAGATGTGGTCCGTTATTACTGAATTGATTTAGTGTTAATTGGGGTTGGTTTTGTGTAGCAGAAGTTTCTGTTCTAATGTAATTTATTATTTTTTGTCTTGTGCTTGCTTTGACCCATCATTGTTTGTTTTATCTTGCTTGTTTCTGGCTTTAGTATTTCTTTGCTGCTCAGTATGCCTGTTTACTTATTTTTGTAAAACTGAAGTGTACACTTCTTGTCTAAAAAGTGGGTAAAATCAATAATATATATATTTATTTTAAAGAATGGTGTATCTGCCATTTTTATGGCAGATGCTGTTCCATCAAACTCTAAACGACCCCATCAGTCAAAAAAAGGAGTAAAGCATAGCATAAGTAAACCGTAAGTATAGCAGAAGGTCTATAAGGCTATTAGAAGATGCCACCCCCAAAGGGTAGAATGTTCTAAATTAAAAAGGTCAGAGTCTGATCAAAGTCTATCTAAACTCAACACGAGATGCACTGAAATAGAAAAAGAAACTAAACTACATCATCTGGATAATGTAGAAATCCAAGTGGACTGTGTGTTTACCTTTGTGAAAAGATGGGATTTCCTATTCTTGCTAGGCAGAAATGGCCAACTTTTTTTTGGGACATGCTGGACAGGGCTACTATGATCTGGGCCATCACTCTATCAGGGTTGGACCATGCAAATATTTTTGGCACTCTGTGGCGCCTAATGTGCAACACTGGGCTGAAAGGATGATTTACAGATATTGGATAAAATTCCAGCATACTCTTCCACTGGCTTCCAATAAAGCAGCGAGTTAAGACTCTAGGCCTAATTACGACTATGGTGGTCTATTCGACCACCATAGTCGTGGTGGCAGTTCATGGACCTTTAGGCTGGTGATCCCTCCGCCATATTACGAGTACGGCGGTTGGACCTCCACTGGACCGCTGCAACCACTGGGATTCTTGATCCTGCGGCGTTGGCATGCCAGTCTGAGGCTGCACTATGTTGGCAGTTCCGCAGCGGTACCACAAAGCATATTACGAGTTTTCTCACTGCTCTCCTTTTCATGGTGGTGAGCCCGCAATGAAAAGGGTGGCTGTGAGGACACTCAGGGGGTCCTAACAGGGCCTCCTGTCACCTGTCTACATGGGGGTGCATGCAGATGGGCACATGTTGTGCCCCCCTGCATTTTTGCACCCCCTGTTTCTGCATGGAAAGAAATGCACAACATTGTGCATTTCTTCCTGTGCAGAAACCGGCTGTGGAGGTCTCACGGCAGTGCCTGTGTAAGGCACACCTATGTGCTATAGATACACACTGCTTTGGGACCTCTGCAGCAGGACCTCCCAACCTGAATTCCAGTCGGAATCCATCGAGTGGTCTGACTATGGGTTTGGTGGTCTTGCAGTGGGGCTCTGGCATGGTGGCCTGTTGTAAGACCGCCCAACTCATAACCAGACCCTCTGCCTCGCTATAGAGCGGTGTGGGATAAAGGTGCTCTCTGTATAAAAATAATTTTGAGGCGATACCGCCTAAAATGTACTAAAGGTGGAACTGCTCTGTTAGGCTGATTACTCTGAGGTCCCATGCAGTGAGGTCTGGTGGCTTGACCTTGGTGTCTGAGGGTGCTTTACTCTGGAATTCTTGGCAACACCCACACTGGCTTTAGGGCGCCAGCTTCAATTTAGGAATGTTTTTAAGTCATGGCTCATACTCAGCCTCAGCTCTGGTCTGTAGCATACAGCAAAAGCTTTTTGTCCATTTATATTGAAATGCAGGCAGAAATCTGCGAGCAGTACAAACCTTTGCAACTGTGACATTTTCCTGAATTGTGTAATCTTTGCAAAACAACATGAGTGGCATTTAAATGTCACCCACACCCCATGGACAACATGCACGCACCGCAATGTCCAGGGATTGGCGAAAATGACATCATGCGGGCTTTGAGGTGAAAACAACACAAAGTGAATGAGTTTTTTAGGGTTAACTTTGTTTTTATTGGCATCCTGTACGCGTATAATAACAGACATCAGAAGAGGTTTTCAAAGTCCTGTTAACTTCCTGCTCTTGTCAATGACCAGGACAGGCAGGGGAAATGCCAGGATAGCTAGCATTTAGCACTGACTACCCCAGGCGACCCCGGATTGGCATCCATGCCACCCCAGAAAGAGCCTTGTATGCACACATTCCTCACTAATGTCACATGGGGCAGGGCAGGAACCGAGCGCTTTTGGCCAAACATCTGAGGCCTGCAATGACCTCAGGTCTCCCCAGGAACTCTTCAGTGTGGTGTGAGAAAACCACCCAATGGCAGGTGCCAGCACCCTGGTGCCCAGCATGGGCATCTTTCCAGCGAAGGCTGAGCGTGGAGCAGAGAAGTGCATTTAGAAAATAAAAGCTTAACCACACACACAAGCGCCCAGATACCCTCTTGTGTGATTAGTGCGCTACACTAATCAATATAACATAATAGTGAATGTCATGTAATGCCAAGCTTGAAATCAGTGACGTACATTCCGTGGTAAAATAAATCATGGTGAAAAACACACCAAAATACACAGCCCAAGTGTCCAACATCAGATAAGGAGGAGAGAGTCTGTTGTGCTTTGCCCTTTTTATGGACAGAGCTGTTTCATGTTCGGATGGTTATGAAGATGGCTCTCTTCGAAAATATTCTTTGTCTGAATGTATTTTTCTTTTAGTGTCCATTTACACCAAAGGCTGTCTATTGCACAAGAAGAACCCCTGATATTGCAAAAAGCTCCTCGCATTTGTCTTTTTCTTGGATTATGGCAAAGTCAGGGGCGCAGCTTGGGCAGTAGGATTGTGGAGGGGGGGTGTTGAGTTTCAGATTTTCCAACAATCTTGCTGGGATTTAATGTTAAGGTGCATAAGAGGGGCTCAGGGGCAGTTGCGGCCCGTGGTGGGAGTGCTGCCGGGCTCTGACGTGGGGCGGGGGAGGGGCGGGGTGGGGGTAGTAAATGTGATGCAGCGCGCGCAACAAAAGTTTTATTTGTTTGTGTACTTACCTCTGTGCGGCCCTATTCCGGAGTTTACTACCCCCACCCTGCCCCTCCTCCGCCCCAAGTCAGCGCCCTGCAGCGCTCCCACCACGGACTGCTGCTGCTCAAGGGGTAGTGGAAAGGGAGAGGGATACAGATTTGTAGCGTTAGTAAGTAAGAGAAAAGACAAGATTTTGTAAAAATAACCACTACTTTTGAATAAGTTCATAATAAAGAGAGAGAGGGAGTGTGTGTGCATGTGTTGTCTGTGTAAACGTAAAGATCTCTGGTGAAATCCAATACACTCCTCCCAATACCTGATTGAATGCACTTGTACCTCATTACAGGACTTTAAGTGGGCCAGGTCCTGCTGGTGCTCAGCACTGGCAGTTGCAAAAACCCGCAGGTCTCTTTCGGGCTCCCTATTTTTGCCCTCACCCTCAGGATGGAAAAAAAAACTTAATTCTGCAGAAGTACAACACTTCACTGCCTTTGATGTAATTTCAAATCGACTCAGTATAGTTCTTTCTTTATCTTACTATTTCAGAACTGAAGCATTTTCAATATTATATACAAAGAAGCCATAGTTGTTGCCTATTTATCTTACACAACTGACAACCATTACCATAGCCGATAGTTCTGGCTTGTTGAAGGTGTAATGTTACTTGTATTATATATCTGGATGCAATGACAGAAGCAGCAAAATATCAGTCGGGCGGCACACCATGCTAAGCACAGGTTTTTAGCTTGTGTCTTTAAGCCACACCCTTAATTACATAGCCCCTTCCCCTTTGAAAGACCCCTCAGCTGTTTCATCCCACTCAAGGTCCTACCCAACTATAATTGATAAAATATATTTATCAGGGGGTGTAACACCACAAACAAAGCCCCCTAACCGAAGCTTGCCCCTGTGTAAAGTATTTCTTTACATAGGCAGTGAGCCGATACTTTGGCCCCGACATGGACATGATGAGCTGACACCTTCTCAGTCTTCCTCATGCCCTGATAATCTGGACTACCTGTGCTATTAGGATGTCTTTGCTCTATATTTCCTAACGACGTCTTGGGCATGCCATGAACAAACCACAGATATGCATGTTTTCTGAAAACCTCTGCTTCAAATGTGGCAACAGCACTGTTCTATAGGAGTGTCACAAACTTTAAGTGAGTTGAAATCTTACACAATCATTACAACTACCTCTTTTTCCGTCCATAATCGAAAGCCTGCTGGACAAACCTACTGCCCCCAGCACCCCTTCCTGTTTAATCATTGTCTTCCATTGTAGTAGCTGCTGCTACGGACAGGGGTGGTGGGATGGAGTTGGGTAATGGAAAAAAAGGACTTACATGGAATAGACGGGTGGACCACGGCTGCCTCTCCTCAGTCGTCTCTCATCTTCCTTCTTCCTGCCTCGACCAGCAGCAGGAAGCACCTGGGCAAATAGGATCCCCTGAGTCAAACACAATGCTGCAATGCAGTGTTGTGATTGGTCTGACTGCCGTGGTTTGGCGCTCAGATGGGGACAGGGAGCCTGTGCATTTTCCGCACCAGACTTTGTAATGCAGCTTGGTGGGGAACATGCAAAGTTTGTAAGACGGTTTGCCCGGCCCACTCCTCCCCCTGCTCTGGCCAGCCCCGCCCCGCCACTGACTGCAAAAGGGAAAATTAAATGATAATAACGAAACGCTATCGTTTTATTTTTCCTTTTGGGCAGTGGGGTGACGCTCCTCCGCCTTAGGGGAGGAGCCCCTGTTCTATTGCTTGTAACTTGTAAAAGACAAAAGTGCAGGGACCCAAAGTTTTTCTTAGGTTTCAGTGTCATCTTAAGGATTTTGAGAGGGCCGGTCAAGGCATATTTTTGAGGCCCCTGTTTGAGCCACCTTTTTATTCTATTATCCATTTAATGCTAAATTAAGTCTCAAGATGTAAAACACTGCCAGAAAATGTATATTAGGTTGCGGTAGAGAAACAGACAGGTGAGATAGAGAGAAAGTTACATTTTCAAGGGGCAGTTGCCCACTTTCCTCATGCCTTAAAAAGTCTCTAGTTGGAGCCTGTTGCAAGTGTTGTGGAATATCAGGTTCGCAGAATTTCCAATACTGTCTTGTCTTGTTTCAACCTCATACCTGTTTCTTCCACATTCCTAACACTGCATTCCTCGTTTTTATTGCTCTTGAGGGTTCTTTTCAACCCTGCCTTCTCTTTTTTGTCACTTTTTCCTATGTTTCTCCTCCATCGTCCTTTCCCATGTTCTGCCTCTTTCTGCTGGGGCTGCTGGTGCCCCCAAACTGCAACCTCAGAAAAAATTAAGATCTTATTATTTTTCGAAAAGCAGCCATCCAGTTGATTATGTCACAATACATCTCAAATCATTTATTGGGAGGGCAAGTTGGAGACCGTGAGAAAGACTGAAGAAGTGACACCTTCGTTCTTTGTCTTTCCTGCCGGTTTCCTCTGCAGAGTATGTTTGTAATTGAAACATATGGCACCGAATTGTGGGATGTATTTAGAAGTCTCAATAATCTTCAAATTATTTGGTGATGTTAGATAGAGAGAGAGAGATTGTGTAGGTGTGAACTTGTATTTCAGATTCAAACGTAGACCTTTTCAACCCTTGTTCATTTTTTGTGGTCTCACTGCAGAAAGCTTTTGCTGTCTGTTGCAGACTCTGGCATCCACCCTTTGGGATATACTTAGAGCGGGCGTTAGATCTGGCCCTTGCTCAGGATTGGATACCTTTCTTATCTATTTCAATTCCCTGATTTAATGGGTTGTCTCAATATGGGAAACATCCTTTACAACGCAACTTTTACCACGCAGTGCTTTTACATCACAACTTTTACAACGCAAACCATTACAACGCATTGCGCTGGGGGCGCTCTAGGATAGGGAATAGATTTAATTTACTTTCCAACACCTTCCCTACTATCCACGGGGACTGGAGTTGGAAAAGTACATTAAACCATTCACTATCCAGCACCCCTCAACACTATGCGTTGGAAAGGCATGCGTTTGTAAAAGCATGCGTTGTAATGTCATACATCCTCTCAATATACTTGTGTTTGTCCTGCCACATGAGCATTAAGGTTCCACCCTCTATTTCAATTGGCTCACTGCTGACATTAGGGAACGTGTTTTTCTTTCTCTTTTATTAAAAGGTTTGTTATTTAGCACTCAATGGCGTTGCATGTCCTTCTACATTCTCTTTCTCTTTCTCTCTCTCTTCCTCTCAGGTGCATGTGCTCCTTCTGTGTTCATTCGGTTTGTTCCTGTCTCTCACCCTCCTCCCCACTGCCTCAGTGCTCTTTACTCCATGATCCCCAGAACAATGCTGCAGCTTACTGTCCTCTGTTTGGTGTCTCTTGTTTGGTGTGTTTCTCTCTCTCTCTCTGAATCCCTCCAAACCAAACCCCCAGAGGTTTAAGTGGTCCGGGTCCCTATGGGTCTCAGAGCCAGTAGAAAACATTAAGGTAATCCAGGGCGTTTCTGTTTACATTTAACAAGCTTTACTTAATCTTTCATTACCTAAAGAGCATTTGCTTCTTCCAGGATGTTGTGTTATGCTATGTTTCTTTTCCTCCAGGCAGCATATGACTATTCTATAGTGCATGCTTTGAACTGAGTTGCCTCCAGGTGTTTGTAATGGGCCACGATTGAGAGAGGGCTTTAAGGCAATGCGAGCTTCTCACAGTGCAAGTCAGTCGCTCAAAACATTTTCAATATTATCTATTTACAACAAAATCATTGTTGCTACTATATATCGTGAGCAGCTATCAACCAATGGCAAAGTCAATGGTCTTGGCTGTTTTTTCATGTATAATACTTGGTGTGTTATATATATCTGGATCCAACAGAAATCACAGGGAGGCTCCAACATTTTATCTGGTGTCAATTTTTGGAAACAACAGGAATGTAGTTTAATTGTTTAATCAAATCAAGGAGAGATGACCCCACTTGTTCCAGGGAACAGGGTACAGTAGACACAAAATCCTCAAAAAGATCCCTGGAAATGTTTATACTATGCCTTTCAACAGCTTTTTACTTCTCACACCACACATTCATTGCCCATGCAGGACTTGATTGGTTCCTCAATATATTCACACACTAAAATGAAGTGCTTACAACAATTTATTCAAATATAAAAAATGCATTGCATAAAACAAAACTTTTGTATATATTTAAAATTCGGAAACATCCGAAGACACTGTCAACAGTTCATGTATTAAAAAAAACAATTCCACAATATGTATGTCCCACTTAACGAAGCCACATGAGAAGCTATACTAACATTTAAAAACACCGTGATACATCCTACAATATAATCAATCACATAGACATTGCATTGAAATACTACCCCACTAGAAAAACAGTATTTATGATACACTTGAAACTCCATCTGATCCAATAGTCAAATGGATTGTAGAGGGACCTATTGTACAGAACATTTATTGTATCTCATATAGTGCCTTGGCTTTTTTGGATATTGTGGAATTGTTTTTTTTAATACATGAACTGTTGACCGTGTATACGGATGTTTCCGAATTTTAAATATATACAAAAGTTCTGTTCAGAACAGTAGAGCTTCTGTAGAGCACTGTTGTTCGCCTTTATATTGATTCTCAAAATCTGAATCACAGAGCTATGGCATAGGTGTGTGTGTGCTTCCGCGTGGGTATGTGTGCGTGTCTAATACGCAATTTTCAAGAGGTGCCTGGAGAAGAACAACTAGAGCCAGATGTATCAAGATTCCGAATTGCGATTTCTAAATAGCGATTTTTTGCGAATCGCTATTTAGAAATCGCAAATTGGAATGTATGTACAAAATCGCTATTTTTTAGCGATTCCTTATTATTCTTTATTTGTGAATTCGCATTTTGCGAATTCGCAAATAAAGAATAATTCCCAATGCATTCCTATGGGCCAGGAGGCCCATAGGAATGGTAGTGCAATAATTCTCAAATTGCGAATTCGCAATTTGCTAATCGCAATTTGAGAATTATTTCAAGGGTGCAGGGGTGTCTCAAAGACACCCTGCTGCACCCCGGAAACTTACATGTGTGTGCATGTGGCACACATACATGCCCTATGGGCATGTATGTGTGTCACATGCCACCCTTACAAATGCCAAATAGGGCATTTTTAAAAGAAATCGCAAATTACCACCAACTACAAGTTGGTGGTAATTTGCGATTTCTTAACACAAATTCGCAAATTCAAAATGTTACATACATATCATTTAAGGAATCGCAAAAATTGGGATTCCTTAAATGCTATGGCAAAATAAGGAATCGCAAATTTTTGCGATTCCTTAAATTGCGATTATTTAATACATACCAAAAAATCCTAAAAGGCCGTTTGCGAGTCGCAAAGGCCGAAATTCTGCGAATTTCGGCCTTTGCGAGTCGCAAATGCCTTGATACATCTGGCGCCATGTCCGACAAGATCTGTGGTTCGACCTGTATGTTCCTGTTTACAAATCTATGTGAGAAAATTAAGTTCAGCGTGTGTCCCACTAAGTGAGAAAGTCCACTAATTTAGTGAATTTTATTGATATTTTTGATCATCTCTGATACAGTCTCTTGTCAAAATATCTCCTCACTTTTGGTGACAGGGTTTGCAGAAGTTGAGAACATCTCCCAGGTACCTGTGACTGTATTGTAGTTGTTATGGAGCTGAAAGAATGTACTGTCACAATAGAGCAACCTTTCCTCGTGCGCCTTCATTACTCAATTATTTGCGTATGGCTGGGTCCAAACTGGAATGGCATGGTGAGCCAGAAAACTATGGATTTAGGCCCAGATCTCTGTACTGGGGTGAATGTATGACATTGTTCTGCATTCTGTCCATCAATTGTTGTTCTTGCATTCATTACTCAACACTGCATGATTTTAATGTGTACAGGGCAACCTCCTTGTCAGTTCAGAATGCCTCATACTGTCTGTATCTCACACTGTAGACTTTCTCCTTCATGTGTAAAGCTTCAGCCGCCTTCTTAAAGGGGGTTGGAGTCTCTGTGCAGATGGCAACCTTTAAAGGCAAGGCCATCTGCACTGGTTCAAGCTCTGTTCATGCAGTTGGCCGCCTATACCGCCATGTCTCTTACCACACAGAGACTCTCTTATGCTTCTCAGGAACTGATGGATCTAGCAGGTACTTAAAAGTAGATGTTCATTTCCTCCTACAGATACCTTGCTATGACTCCACCTTAAGCAAACTTCCGGTATACCACAAAGATGACACATCTTTTTAAGGATGGCCTTCTTAATCCATGCTGCCACAACAAACATTAGTGGAAAGTGCATCAGCTTATTCTGACTTTTGACTTGGACTTCCTGTTTGTCATGGAGGTTTGGTTAAATGAAGCATCCAGCTAAGATCTCAATATTGCTATTCTTTCTGGCTTTAGAATTTTGCGGAATGATAGAGTTGGTAATCAAGAGGGGGAATGTAGATTATTTTTAAATCTACCCTCAGTTTACTCAAAAGCGCATCCCTAGCGTGCACACTCCCCAAAACCATTTTGTGAAAGATTTCCTTTCCTCCCTCCAGGACTTTTTTTTAACCGTCCAACCTTCAGACTCCTGGACAGACTGGCCTCAAAAATTTGACAAACTGGTGGGAGAATTAGCATTATCGTCCTCCCTGATTACGATCCTGGGCCATTTTAATTTCCATTCCGAAATGGAAATCAATTCCACCTTTTCAAGGCTGGCAGATGGTCATCTCCACTAAGGGCTCGCCGGATCATTTCCGCCTCCATTCGCTTAGTGGACCACACCATAGACCTTATTTTTGCTGTCAGAGAGGTTTATGTATTGTTTTAGCTTGCTAATCAATATAAATCATTCCATTTAATACATTAAAATACAGTTAATCACTCAAAATTAATTCACACAGTTATAAAGTGGAAATGTAAGTCAATTAAGTGAATTAAATAAAACGCGACAGTAACTAAAAATGAAGCCATCCAATTTTCAAATAAAAAATGAGTTGCAAAAGTCCAGCTCTATTTAAGCTCCAACCCAGAAATGTAGGTGGTAACAAGCAGGTAGATGGCATCAGAGCCCGTCGAACAACATACGAACATTGCCTCGCTGCATAGTTTTGTGTTGTGCATTTTAGAAATTGAACGGAGAAACTGCTTCCTTGTCTAGAGTTTTAGTACATGAGAGAAGGAAGTACACAGACACGCAGTTCTGTGCCCAAGCGTGGTTTGGATACTGTTTGATTTTATTCTTTCCTTGGAAAAAATCCAAACCGTTTAAGGCTTCTTTCTGGGACTGGCACAAAGTTCTCTGCTCCAGTGAGGAAGTGGGATTGGTTCCTAGAGTATTTAAAAATCCAAACAGCATCTAGGTCCTTGATGGAGATTTTTTCTTAGAATAACTGTTAGACCTGGCACCATTGGCGTGGGTCTCCCTTCCTTTTTTTTGCTGTTGTCTCCTGTGTTTTTGCTATGTGTTTTTGCTGGTCTAGATGCTTTGGGAACTGTGCCACTGCTATTCAGTGCTGCAGTGCAAGTGCCCCCTATAGTAAAGTATTGTACTGGATAAGTGACTCCATGATTGGTTCATTTGATTTACTTGTCAGACGGACCCTAGTACAGTGCACCATGTGTGCCCAGGGCCTGTTAATCAAATACTGCTGGTGGGCTTGCAGCACTGGTTGTGCCACCCACAGAAGCACCTTGTAAAATGTGACTCAGACCTGCCATTGCAGAGTCTGTGTGCAGCCTGGGGCTGCCATGTCGATTTGGCAAGTGCGCCCACCTGCCAGTCCCTAAACCTTCGCTTTTCTACATATTAGTCACCACTAAGGTAGGCCCAAGGGATCACTGACAAAATATCGACCAACAAAATATCGACCTACAGGAATATAGAGTCAAAAATATCGAGGGCAAGAATATCGACATCCTATCTACAACATGGTAAGTACAAAAATATCGAAAAAATAATATAGATGTTAAAAATATCGATGTTAAAAATATCGTTTTTTTTTCTTTTAAAATATAAATGTAAAATAAAGTGAATAACATTAATAAATAAAATGTACATAGTTAAAAGTATCTAATAATGTTTAAAATTATTAAATACTACATATATAATAATAATACATCAATTAAATATATACAGTAAATATATAATATAAATGTACTGAACAATGAGTAGTAATAATTATTTTACTAATTTATAAATTAATCAAATATATTCTAATTTACTAATACATTTACAAACATAAAACAATAACATAAAATGTAAAAAATATAAATAATTAAATATACTTATAATATTTTTAACATTAATTATTTAATACGTTGGATAGCGTAAGGGTAATAATTACTATGCCCACTCCAGAGAGTGCAACAGTAGGGAAAGCGTTGGATAGCGTAGGAGTAAAAATTACTATTCCCACTCCAGAGAGTGCAACAGTAGGGAAAGCGTTAGATAGCGTAGGGGTAAAAATTACTATTCCCACTCCAGAGAGTGCAACAGTAGGGAAAGCGTTGGATAGCGTAGAGGTAAAAATTGCTTATCCCACTCCAGAGAGTGCACCAGTAGGGAAAGATTTGGATAGCGTAGGGGTAAAAATTACTATTCCCACTCCAGAGAGTTCAACAGTAGGGAAAGCGTTGGATAGCATAGGGGTAAAAATTACTATTCCCACTCCAGAGAGTGCAACAGGAGGGAAAACGTTGGATAGCAAAGGGGTAAAAATTACTAATCCCACTGCAGAGAGTGCAACAGTAGGGAAAGCCTTGGATAGCGTAGGAGTACAAATTACTATTCCCACTCCAGAGAGTGCAACAGTAGGGAAAGCGTTGGATAGCGTAGGGGTAAAAATTACTATTCCCACTCCAGAGAGTGCAACAGTAGGGAAAGCGTTGGATAGCGTAGGAGTATAAATTACTATTCCCACTCCAGAGAGTGCAACAGGAGGGAAAGCGTTGGATAGCAAAGGGGTAAAAATTACTAATCCCACTCCAGAGAGTGCAACAGTAGAGAAAGCCTTGGATAGCGTAGGAGTACAAATTACTATTCCCACTCCAGAGAGTGCAACAGTAGGGAAAGCGTTGGATAGCGTAGGGGTAAAAATTACTATTCCCACTCCAGAGAGTGCAACAGTAGGGAAAGCGTTGGATAGCGTAAGGGTAACAATTAATATTCCCACTCCAGAGAGTGCAACAGTAGGGAAAGCGTTGGATAGCGTAGGAGTAAAAATTACTATTCCCACTCCAGAGAGTGCAACAGTAGGGAAAGCGTTGGATAGCGTAGGGCTAAAAATTACTATTCCCACTCCAGAGAGTGCAACAGTAGGGAAAGTTTTTGATAGCATAGGGGTAAAAATTACTATTCTCACTCCAGAGAGTACAACAGTAGGGAAAGCGTTGGATAGCGTAGGGGTAAAAATTACCATTCCGACTCCACAGAGTGCAACAGTAAGGAAGCGTTGGATAGCGTAAGGGTAAAAATTACTATTCCCACTCCATAGAGTGCAACAGTAGGGAAAGCTTTGGATAGCGTAGGAGTAAAAATTACTATTCCCACTCCAGAGAGTGCAACAGTAGGGAAAGCTTTGGATAGCGTAGGGGTAAAAATTACTACTTCCACTCCAGAGACTGCAACAGTAGGGAAAGCGTTGGATAGCGTAGGGGTAAAAATTACTATTCCTACTCCAGAGAGTGCAACAGTAGGGAAAGTTTTTGATAGCGTAGGGGTATAAATTACTATTCCCACTCCAGAGAGTGCAACAGGAGGGAAAGCGTTGGATAGCAAAGGGGTAAAAATTACTAATCCCACTCCAGAGAGTGCAACAGTAGGGAAAGCCTTGGATAGCGTAGGAGTACAAATTACTATTCTCAATCCAGAGAGTGCAACAGTAGGGAAAGCGTTGGATAGCGTAGGGGTAAAAATTACTATTCCCACTCCAGAGAGTGCAACAGTAGGGAAAGCGTTGGATAGCGTAGGAGTATAAATTACTATTCCCACTCCAGAGAGTGCAACAGGAGGGAAAGCGTTGGATAGCAAAGGGGTAAAAATTACTAATCCCACTCCAGAGAGTGCAACAGTAGGGAAAGCCTTGGATAGCGTAGGAGTACAAATTACTATTCCCACTCCAGGGAGTGCAACAGTAGGGAAAGCGTTGGATAGCGTAGGGGTAAAAATTACTATTCCCACTCCAGAGAGTGCAACAGTAGGGAAAGCGTTGGATAGCGTAAGGGTAACAATTAATATTCCCACTCCAGAGAGTGCAACAGTAGGGAAAGCGTTGGATAGCGTAGGAGCAAAAATTACTATTCCCACTCCAGAGAGTGCAACAGTAGGGAAAGCGTTGGATAGCGTAGGGGTAAAAATTACTATTCCCACTCCAGAGAGTGCAACAGTAGGGAAAGCGTTGGATAGCAAAGGGGTAAAAATTACTAATCCCACTCCTGAGAGTGCAACACTCGGGAAAGCATTGGATAGCGTAGGATTAAAAATTACTATTCCCACTCCAGAGAGTGCAACAGTAGGGAAAGCTTTGGATAGCATAGGGGTAAAAATTACTATTTCCACTCCAGAGACTGCAACAGTAGGGAAAGCGTTGGATAGCGTAGGGGTAAAAATTACTATTCCCACTCCAGAGAGTGCAACAGTAGGGAAAGTTTTTGATAGCGTAGGGGTAAAAATTACTATTCTCACTCCAGAGAGTACAACAGTATGGAAAGCATTGGATAGCGTAGGGGTAAAAATTACCATTCCGACTCCACAGAGTGCAACAGTAGGGAAAGCGTTGGATAGCGTAAGGGTAAAAATTACTATTCCCACTCCAGAGAGTGCAACAGTAGGGAAAGCGTTGGATAGCGTAGGAGTACAAATTACTATTCCCACTCCAGAGAGTGCAACAGTAGGGAAAGCGTTGGATAGCGTAGGGGTAAAAATTACTATTCCCACTCCAGAGAGTGCAACAGTAGGGAAAGCTTTGGATAGCGTAGAGGTAAACATTACTATTCCCACTCCAGAGAGTGCAACAGTGAGGAAAGCGTTGGATAGTGTGGGGGTAACAATTACTATTCCAACTCTAGAGACTGCAGCAGTAGGAAAAGTGTTGGATAGCGTAGGGGTTAAAATAACATACTTATAAATAAAAGCTTTTTTTAGTAATAAAAATAAAAACTATTAAATAAATAGACACCATACACAATACTTATACATAATTATTAAAGACATGATTATCAAAATATATTTGACCAAAAATAAATATTTAAAAATACCATTTTATAATATTTCATTACCAATTAATAATTAATTATCAATTATATTATTAAAAAAACTATTAATTTAAAAACATTATTACTTAATTACATTTAAATTACTTCCCTCCATATTCCCCTATAAACCCACTACCCTTAACAGAACACATTTATCCATTTATGAATTAATTAAAATTATTTACCAATTAATCAAAATTAATTACCAATTAATTAAAATTAATTATCAATTAATTGAAATTAATTAGGAATGAATTACAAATAATTTATAATTCCTACTAATTAATAATTAATTAAACATAATTAAATTACTTCCCACCCTATTTCCCTATAAACCCACAACCAGCTACAGAACATATATATCAATTAATCAATTAATTAAAATAAATTACCAATTAATTAAATTTATTTACCAATGATTTAAAAATATTTATTAATAACTACTAATTAATAATTAATTTTTTCATAATTAAATTACTTCCCACCCTATTCCCCTATAAACCCACAACCCGCTACAGAACATCTTTATCAATTAATTAAAATTAATTTCCAATTAATTAAAATTAATCAGCAATTAATTAAAATTAATTTATAATTCCTATTAATTAATAATTAATTAAACATAATTAAATTACTTCCCACCCTATTGCCCTATAAACCCACAACCCACTCCGGTACTAAAACATATAATTTGCTTATAAATAAATGTTTTAATATATTAAATTCATACACATATAATATTATTTATTTTAAATACTTAAGTAAAACATATAACACATACTTTGTTATTGTTATTGTTATTGTTATTGTTAACTTGGTCTTCTATAGCGCCAACTCACCAACAGGTCTCTAGGCGCTTAAAAAAACAAACAACAAACAACAGTACGTGAAAAAGAAAAGATAGTCAGGGACCTGTAGTAAGATTTATTTAGCTGGCTCAAGTGCCTCCCTAAATAAAAAAGTTTTTAACAGCTTCCTAAAACGCAGGAGATTAGCTTCTTTCCGAAGTGATTCTGGTAGATTGTTCCAGATCTGCGGAACTCGAACGGAGAAAGGCCTGCCGCCTTTGGTTTTTAACTTATAACGGGGGCAGACCAAAAGCTGGGATTCTGCGGACCGCAAGACTCGCTTGGGAGTATATAACTCCAAGCGCTCTTTAATATACGTGGGATCTTGCCCATAGATGGCCTTGTGGGCTGTGCACAGGCTCTTAAACTCTACCCTCTGTTCAATGGGAAGCCAGTGTAACTTGAGTAGTAGAGCAGAGGCATGAGATCTTCTGGTTAGCTTGAAGATCAGACGCGCCGCGTCATTCAGAACCACCTGCAGTCTGTCAATCAAAGTTTTTGGTAGGCCTAGATAGAGGGCGTTCCCATAATCTAGCCTCGAAACAATAGTGGCAGAGACTACCATACGGAGGGCGGAAAAGGAAAAGAGAGGGGCCAGCTTTCGTAGCTGTCGGATCAAGCCAGTACACATCCCTACTACTGAGGAGATCTGACTGGCCAAACTCATTGTCGATCTTGATTCCAAGACTTTTTACATTGTCACTCGGTATCGGTGAGGGCCCTAATTCCTGGGGCCAGTAGAGATCGCTCCAGGGCGATGCTAGGTTAGAGACCACCAGTACCTCCATTTTTTCCGGATTTATTTTTAACAGATTGGCCGTCATCCAGCTAACTGTATGTCTGAGAATGTTCTGAGCACTAGTTTGTGCCAAGATCGTATTATCAATACTCAGCAATAACTGGGTGTCGTCAGCGTAGTTAAATACACGACAACCCATGTTAGCTAGAGAGTCAATCAACGGCTGGAGGTACAGGTTGAAGAGCAGTGGGGATAGTGTGGAGCCCTGAGGGACTCCGCACTCCAGGATACCCACTTTAGAGATGGCGTCCCCCAGTTGGATCCTCCGGGTCCTACCGGTCAAAAAAGATTGGAGCCACTGGTGGACCTGACCCCTTATCACAAATGCAACCAATCTGTCCAATTGCAGGGAGTGGCTGACAGTATCAAACGCCGCCGATAGGTCTAAAAGTATCAGGGCGCTCGGTTTCTTACTGTCAGCCATACCTCTCAGCTCATCCAGCACCGAGAGCATCACCAACCCGGTGCTGTGATGTGCAAGAAATCCCGCCTGACGCTCCTGGAGAAGATGGTGTGATTCCAGGAATGAGGAAAGGGACTTCAGCACATGTTGCTTTAGAATCTTGGACAGAAAGGGCAGTTGGGGAATCAGTCTGTAGTTTTTCAAAATGGCCGGGTCGGCTCCAGGCTTCTTTAACAGAGGCCTCACCCATGCCTCCTTGAGGCTTGATGGTAATTGGCCGGTCTTCATTGAGCTGTTGAGGATGGAAATAATGTGGTTTTCCAGAATAGGGCGTGCTAAACGAAAGACCCTAGGGGGACACAGGTCTGCTGTAGAGCCTGACTTAATGTTATTCATAATTTGCTCAAGGCCCAGAGAGTCTAATTCAGGAAGCTTAGAAATATATACTTCGGTGGAAGACTGAGTTTCCTGTAACGGGCAGGGGCTCTTCAGGGCACTACTCTTGATTTCAGAAAGGATGATTTCCACCTTCTCAAAAAGAAGCTTTGAAAGCTATCGGCCGTTATTGTTATTTCCGACGTTTCTGATTTTTTGCTCAGCTCAGTTAAAATTTTAAATGTTTCCTTCTGAATGTTGTCCGCTTGACTAATACGAGTTTCGTAAAAATCTGCTTTTGTTGCCATAATCAATTTCTTATAAGTCTTAAGTGAGTTTCTGTATTGTTCCCTATCTGTCCCGTCTTTATTTCTCCTCCGGGTCCTTTCTAAGCACCAGAGTTTCTTTTTGTGGTCCCTCAAAGGTGGGGTAAACCATGGTGCGCCTTTTACTATTCCTTTTACTTTTTGTAATTTCTCCGGGGCTATCTGGTCTATTGCCTGACTCAAATTCTGCATTAAATCTTTATAGCCCTGGTCCAGATCTCTTTTTAAAACTAATGTTTGGACACAGTTAGGAAGGCTATAGGTCAAGGCTTGTGAGTCTACTTTTGTCCACTGCCGGACTTTCTTCGATTTAGTTTTTTTTGGGACAAATAGCTTTCGATCGAGATCTCACAATTCACCAGGTAGTGGTCCAACCAAATGCAAGGTACGATGTCCACAAGGTTTGCCCTAGGGTCTGATGTCCAGATGAGATCTAAGATATGCCCCTTGATGTGAGTAGGGGCATCCACAAGCTGTCTGAACCCCAAAGAGAACATAGTATTCTCTAGATGTCTAGATGGCAGGTCTTTATCAACTTTATCCCAATGCATGTTGAAATCTCCTATCACCACAATTTTTTGGTATCTAGTACATAGATCAGACATAATCGGAGCAAACAGATTGTTAAAAACTGATGTGGAGTTTGGGGGACGGTACACGGTGAGGATCACTAAGCATGCATTATTCAGCATGATCTTAACTCCAAGTATCTCGGCTAATTCTATGGTTTCAGCAATTATTTTTACAGCTTTTAAGTTTTTTTTAAACAGAATTGCTACCCCCCGCCCATACATAATAAAAAACAAAATATTTATACAAATATCGATATTAGTGTCATCAAAATTAGTGACATCGATATATATGCTATCAATATTACTAACTTCGATATTACTTACATCGATATAAATAATTTCGATATTACTTACCTTAGGGTCGATATTCTGTCCAACGATATTCTT
The DNA here is from genome assembly GCF_964263255.1 of Lissotriton vulgaris. NCBI lineage: Eukaryota > Metazoa > Chordata > Amphibia > Caudata > Salamandridae > Lissotriton > Lissotriton vulgaris. The sequence goes on along the minus strand of NC_141700.1, from coordinate 702,980,977 downwards.
GACATCGATATTCTACACCTTCGAAATTTCAAACACGATATTTTGGTAGGTCGATATTTACAACTCGATATTTTGATTATGTACCAGGCCCAAGGGCAGGGTGCACTGTAAGTAACAGGTAGGACATGCCTTGATGTGTGTGGCATGTCCTGATAGTGAATTTACAGCCCTTTTCGTTTTTCACTATTGCAAGGCTACCTGTTCCCCATAGGCCAGAATGGGCAGAATGATTATAACATCTTATAATCCCAACTGACTCAGGGAACTAGGAGGAAATTCGAGTTTAGTATGTCTGAACTCAGAATGATAAAATACATATTTTATTGAAGTTGGTTTTAGCATTCTGCGTTTGAAAATACCACTTTTAGAAAGTAGGTATTTTCTTGCCTATCAAAGCCTGCCTCTGTTAGGTTGTGTATTCTGTGTCTGGTTTTTGAGTGACAGGGGCTGGGGGGCTCCAGGAGACAGGGTGAGTCCGTACAGGGCTAAATAGACCTATCTGCATGTAGAATGGTGGGAGGAGTTGCACCTGGGCCTGAATAGGGCTGTACCTGCCTTCCACAATGCTGGCTCCACCTCCTGTGGTGTGTCTGATGACCCTGGCTCACACTGACAAAGGAAAGAAGGAGTCCTGTAAACAAAGTGCTCCAGGACTGCACAGTACTGGTTTGGACTAGGTACAGACACTCTCTGCCTTCAGAGACAACGGATTTTGGTGTATAAAAGAGGGGACCTAGTCCCCAGGACTTTAGATCACTTCTGGGAATCATGACAAACCTTTTCCAAGGAGAAGAACCAAAGAAGCTGCAAGGAGGAGACTGCCCCTGTGCTGTGCTGGTGGGGTTGGCCTGCAGTGGTTACTTTATTTGCCAAGGAAAGGAGAAAAGGAACTTTGTGTGTACTTTTGCAATGTTGAAGAAGAATCTCCAAGGGCTTGAACTGAGCTTGCCTCCTGCCTGAAGTCTCAGGGATCCAAGACTTCACCCCCAGCTCCTAGGGAATTCCCTTGCTGTGGAATTCTGCCTTCAGAGAGGTGCCTACTGCTGTTTGGGCCATCTCAGAAGACTGTGAGTTGCTGGGAGCTGGAAGCGCGGCGCAAAGCAAAAAAGCATGACGCAGCAGCAGCAGTTGCTATCACATCGCCGAAGAAGCGTGCAGCCGATGCAGCTGTTCACTGTTGCATCACCGGAAAAGCGTGTCACCGCTGCAGAAGTTGCCGTTGCATCACTGTAAAAGCGTGTCGCAGGGCCTGTCGTGGCTCAGAAGTTACTGAGTTCGCCGCACAGCCATCAGCCATGCTCGCATCACATCCAACGTTGTCGCATCGCCATCAGACAAAAAATGTTCGCGTCACATCGCATCGAGGCACCATCTTGTCGCATCGCACCGGATCACAGTAATAAACCGACGCAGCACCTCCTCTCTGGTAAGGAACTGATGCATCACCTCCCCTGCGCTGCAGTAAGGAACCAGCGCATCACCTCCCCCAAAGCAAGGAACCAACGCATCACCTTCCCTACGACCCTTTTGTTGTATTGCGTGACGCATCCAAGGTACTTTGAAAGTAAAGTGTTGCATTTACCATCTACATTAAACTGAACTATATTCTACCATTTTAAAACCTATTTTTGATTACAGTATTGTGAATTTTAGTTTTTTGGTCTTGTATTAAGTCTAGTAAAGATTACTTATTTTTCTGAACTGGTGTGGTGTTTGTTTGTAGTGTTTTCACTGTATTACTGTATGTGGTCACAAATGCTTTACACACTGCCTCTGAGATAAGCCTGTCTGCTTGTGCCAAGCTACCAAGGGGGTGAGCAGGGGATATTTTGGAAGTGTACCCCCTTACCCTGACTATAAGCAAAGGTCCCTATTTGGTCAAAGGTACCTACCTCTGCCAACTAGAGACCCCCAGTTTTAACACTAACAAAAAACCCAAACAGCATCTGGATTTTTGCTGGGTCACAAAAAAACACATACTTGCACCTGGTGTAATCTGACACCTAGGAAACCTACCAGACCCAGATATTTCTTAACACTACACACCTGCAGAGTTTGGTTGGTGTGTCTTGCATGGATGGCTCCACTTTTTCTGACTCAGAATTCTGACCCTGGTCCGAAATACTGCAGACATCCCCATTATAAACATTCCCTGATGACTAGTGTGTGGATCACTGCTCAAATCTATGGAAAATCCACTCACGTCTACGAAAAGACAGAAACCATAAAAGATAATTTTGCATGGAGATGTTTCTGAAATTTACAAAATGCGCTGCACCCTGTTTATTGCCCGTGACCTCCTTGAAGCTATAGAACATTCATACAAGCCTGGTATCCCCATGGTCAAGAGACCCAGTGAGATAAAGCTGAAGGTTAAGCCTTGGCAGGGATATGTTCCTCTGCAAGGAAGACTGGCATGACATATCATGCTGTGGGAGTTAAGGGCCAGATGTAGCTAAATCTCATTTACCGAATCTAAAATACAGAATTTTACTGATTCAGTATTTTAGATTTGGTAAATAAGATGTAGGTAATTATTCGGTAATTTTTACCGAATCGGAATGATTCGGTAATTACCGAATCGGTATTTACCGATTCGGTAATTGCCATTGATTCCTATGGGCCTTGAGGCCCATGGGAATCAATGCCAATTACCAAATCTGTAAATACCGATTCGGTAAAATTACCGAATTGGCAAGGGGGACAGGGTGTCACTTTGACACCCTGTTGCAGCCCTGATTCTGGCTTGTGTGCCATGTGACACACATACATGCCCTTAGGGCATGTATGTGTGCCACATGGCACAGGTGTACATGCACAGATGTGCATGTACACTGGAATTCGTTATTTACCACAACATGTTATGTCGTGGTAAATAAAAAATAATTCTTAGGGGCCTGTGGCACTGTTTTTAAAGCCACCTACATCTAGATTTAGCGATTCGATAATTTTACCGATACAGTATTTTACCGAATCTGTAAATTTACCGATTCTGTAAGTTTAAAAGCCCCTACATGTCAAACACCAAATATCGGTCGGTAAAGGCCGAAATCGGCCGTTACCGCCCAGTATTTGGTGTCCTACATCTGGCCCTAAGTGCGATAAATCTTACAAATGTTATGTTCAGTACGATTACTTGGCCAGCCAATGAGAGACAGAGAAATCGGACATCCAGCAAAAGAAATCCTAGAACAAGCAAATGTAAATATTATGTGCTTGTGGCATGTTTCCGTACAGCCCAGTGGTAATATTTGTGTGCAAAACAGATAGCCTAAAATGGCATTTCACTTGCAGTGGCTTTCCAAATTTCCATAATGAATTACCCACAGTTCTCTGCTTCCGGGCATGCTGCATCCAGGAAACCAATACATGTAGGGATCCCAACACTCTAGAGACCTAGAGAGAAAAAAATAGGTTATGCCTTAGCAGGAATATTTTCCTGTATGAGGAAGTATGGAGGAAATTACCATGTTTCGGAAAATAATGCAAAAAATCTTACAAACGTCATGGTTACTGTGTTGTACCTTTCAGCCATTCAATGGAAGGAGTGTCCAGCTTCCACTAGTAGATTCCTTAGGTCATACAGAAATAGAAAATATATTGTTTTTATACTAGCAATAAAATCCTTACTTTGTGACCTGTTCATCTTGTGATTGTGCCCCAAGGTTGTAATTGGCACTAATAATAGATTATTGATTGCAAAAACTACATCCCCTAAGAAAATACAACACACATTTGGTTGGCATTGCCAGATTACAAGGAGTCACTGAAACATTTCCTTGATCAACATTATGGGATATATGATTCTCCATTTGAGAAATGCAACAATATATTGTGCAAATCTGTTAAAGAAAGGAAGATATCTCCACATTTTCATCATATCTGTAGGCTAAAACAAGATATTGATGCAAGGTATGCATCAATACATAGCCCCAAATATGCTTAAGTAAATACATTGGGCCTGATCCTCAAAGGTCCTCAGGTCTGCTCCCCCTTTGCTCTGCCTGTTATTGTGCCCCCTGTTTTCCTGGTTATTTGTCTTTACCCACATTGCATTTGTTCTTGCCTTATTCTGCTTGTTTTATGCATCTGATTGCTTCGCATGATATTTTTTCAGTTATTTTCCCTTGCCCATATTACATTTGTTTTTGACATATTCTGCTATTCTGTGCCTCTAATTGCTGTGTCTGCTATTTTGTCCCCTGTATTTTCTGACCTGCCTATGCTATTTACACTTGCCTTTTGTCTATTTACCATGTTTGTTTCCCCCTGCTGCCTTCTCGCTTCCTGACATTTTCTTTTCCTCCCACCTCCCAGCGAACCTCCCACCTCCCAGGACCTGCTTAATGGAGGTCACAGCGTAATTGCACAGGGACGAGCCACTGGTGCGGCAAGCCTGTACATGCCCATCTGCGCCTGTCTGCACCTGGACTGCGCCGAACACAAGGAACCTGGCCCTCCGGCTACCAACAGATACTCCGCTGCAGAGCTCCAAGCTTTGGACCCAGATGCCGCAATAACAACTGCTGCATCGCATCTCCTCGAACAACAGTAGGACCTTTTACCTGCATCGCTGCTTCTCCTCCTGCAACTCAGGGCCTCCTGCCCTCACAGAACCCCTTGCCACACCCACCGCACTGACAACCACCCAGGAATCACTCCACTGTCTTCTGCTCAATGCCTGATCATTCTACAAATATTTCACCGAACTCTGGAACACCATCACCAAACTCACCTGACATACTGTTCAACACAGAGATTTGGCTCAAACCCTCCTCCATCCCCGACATCGCCACCGTTAAGCCCAATGGCTACTAGATGATACACAGAAACCGCACCAACAAACGCGAAGAAGGTATCACCATCAACCACAAAGCAATCATCCATTGCACCACCACAGAAGACAACACTACACCGATCATGGAACACCTCAACTTCCAAATCCAAACTGATGGTAGAACAACCATCAGAAGCACCCTCACCTACAGACCCCCAGGATCATGCCTCGGCTTCTGTGACACTATCCCCGAATTCATCACCCCACTAGCCATTGATTCCAAGCAGTATTTCTTCTTCAATGACATCACTTTCCACCTTGATGACCCCAAATACATTTACTCCACCAACCTCCTGGAAAGCTTGAGCAACATTGGCCTCTCCCTTCTGGTCACTGACCCCACACACATCACAGGACACACACTTGACCCTATCTTCACTGCCAGTGGCAGAGTAAAGTACAGTGATACCACTGAACTCACTTTGACCAACCCTGCCATCATCCATTTCACCATAAGAGAATCCCCATGCACCTCCAGGGACCCCCAGCTCCACCCACCACAGCTGGGACAAAGTGACAGAGACTTAATGGACTGACACCCTCAACACCACCCAGCTGACTTCACAACTAACCTGGAAATGGATGTCCAGAATTTCATCGCCTGGATAACCAACTGCGCCGACAGAGTTACCCCCATCAAATCAGCCAAGACCTGCAGATCTGCCAAACAAATCAGCTGGTACACACCAGCACTCAGGACAATGACACACCTCCAAGCGGCGAGAAAGAAGATGGCGCACCGGCAGAGATTCCACAGACCAAGCCACCTTCTAGTCAGCCCTCCACAAACACTACTAACGCCTTAAAGACATGAAAAAGGCACCCTGGCAGACCACATTGAAGGAGCAAGCTCCAACGACAGTAAGTGACTCTTCAGCATTGTTAGAGAGTTCTCCTGCCTATCAGTCAATGAGAATGCAATCTCTTCTTCCCAGGTACTCTTTGACATCCTGGCTGACTATTTCTGCAACTAGATGTCTGCCATCTACATTAACTTCGAACCCGACCCCATCAACATCTAAAATCTCCTCACATCATCGAACAGCACCCACAACCACCCGCTCACCGCATGGGAAAAGCTCACCACACAGAACACCATGAACTCCATCCACTCCAGAGCAGCCACGGACTGCTGCCCCCACTGCTTCTTCAACCTCAGGAGCAGGAAACTCAGCAGAAGACTCACCTCCATTCTCAATGCACCCTTCATCAAGACCACCTTTCCCAATGGATAGAAACAGGAAGAGGTTTCTTCAAGAAACCCTCCCCCGCCCCCAGTGATCTCAAGAAATAGTGCCCCATCTCACTGCTCCCCTTACTGCCCAAAGTACTTGAAGGCCATCAACCGCCAGCTCACTGAACACCTTGAGAGAAACAACCTGCTGGACACCTCTCAATCCGGCTTCCATGCCAACCACAGCACCAAGACTACCCCGATCGCTATAACCAACGACATCAGAGCAAACCTGCACCAGTGTGAAACAGCAGCCCAGATGCTCCACAACCTCTCAGCAGTGTTCATCACCATGTCCCACCATACGCTCATCAAGAGTCTACACCCCATTGGGAGATGCCCTCAAATGGATTGCACCCTGCCTCACAGAACAAAACCAGAGAATCTACCTACCACCCTTCACCTAGGAACTAAAGAGCACCATCTGCGGTGTTCCTCAAGCTAAATCCTTCAGTCCCACCCTGTTCAACACCTACATGATGCCCCTGGTTGACATCATCAGAACCTATGGCCTCAACATAATTCTCTACACAGGTGACACCCAGCTCATCCTCTCACTCTCTGAAGACACCTCCACCACCAGGACAAACTTCCACAACTGCATAATGAGTGTGGGCGAATGGATGACAACCAACCACCTGAAGCTCAACACAGACAAGACAGAAGTTATGATTTTTGGAAATAACACCTCACTGTGGAACAACAACTGGTGGCCCTTTGAACTCAGACCCACACCCACCCCAGACCACCCCTGCAACTGTGGCCCCATCCTGGACAAGCTCATCATGAAATGCCAGATCAACACAGTCTCCTATGTCTGCTCGTACACTCTCCGCATGCTCCGAAATATCTTCAGATGGCTCCCCGTCAGCACGTGGCAAACCACCACTCAAGCTCTAGTCATCAGCCTGCTGGACTATGGCAATGCACTATATACAGGCACCACCAGAACCCAGATGATACAGAACTCAGCTCCTAGACTCATCCTCTATTTCCCCAAACAGACCCAGATCACCCTCAACTCAGGAACATCCACTGGCTCCCCATCCAGAAAATATGCCAATTCAAGATTCTGGCACATGCCTACAAGGCCCTCCACGACCACAGACCAGCATAAATCAACCATCAACTGAACTCCCACCAACCCTCCAAGCACTTGCACTCCGTCTCCTTTTTCCTCAAACACAGTCGTCACATCCGCCAAAGCTACAGTGGAGGACGATCCTTCTCCTACCTCGCCGCCAAGTCCTGGAATGACATTCCCCTTCACCTCCGTACATCATTCTCCCTACCAGTATTCAGACTAGGACTCAAGTCTTGGCTGTTTGACTGTTCCCAGCAAAAAACTAGGAACTGGATTGCCTTACAGGTGATTAGCCACGCTCCTCAAATCTGAGTTAAGCTTACACTTTTCTGTAAGTTTGGGATTGTTTGCTATTGACAAAAGTATTTTACTAGCAGTTGTTTTATGACTGCGGAGTCTCCACACAAAAGATCTGTGGTTGGAGTGACTCCTGAACCCTATCTAACCAATAGGAAAAGATTCCCAGGGGTAAACCTATCGACCTTTCTAGCAGTACTCTGTGTCCTACTGCAAATAATCCCACAGTGCTCCTCTCTGCCACAATCCAAGATGTTGAAACTCTTCTACCTTTGTATTGAGCCTGTGTGCCTACCCGACGTGTGGCCAGGCAATGGAGCAATCACTTCTCTGTGGCCAATTTAAACCAGTTCTGGGGCAGCTCCACTCTCACTACTATTAATTCCTGCCTGACAGGCAGAACAAAGAAGGACACTGCCCAGGTGTCAGCTAAAATTATCCTGTGACAAATTTGGTCTCTTTGAAGTTAATCCAGTTCTTGGGCATATCCCAGATGGTCATCCTGCCAAAGGAGCAGAGCAACCCACGCCTAAGTACTTTGTTCAGCTCTGGGAGCAGCTTCACACCTCATCAAGGGAACTATTCAGCTGCCAGGTGATAGTTTGAGCTCATGGAAATAGAGAAGCTGTAAGCTTGGAAAAGGTAACTTTCTAAAAGAACCTTTTCCAAAATATTTATTACACATCCAACTCCATCAAGGAATTGGGTTTGTAATAAATATTTCAAAAAGTAGAAGAATAACATTTGTAAATGTTTCCTTGCTGGGGATAAGATTACTAAATATAATAGTGTATCTCAAAGCTTTCCTATGGAACAGATAGCCCTGTTACAGTAAAATAGATTTTGAGCCTTTTTACTAAACTGCACGCACCCTGCCTTATGAGCAGTAAGGCCTAATTAGGAGTGTCTTATTAATATTTAAAAGGAAAGTTTAAGCTTGTCAAACGGGGTTATTTCGACAGGTCGATTGGGCAGTTTTAAAACTATACAGCCGGCTACAATGGTAGTCTTTTAGTCATATTTGCACTGTCACTAGATTGGGTTGCACAATTAGTGCACTAGTGACATTTTCCTAATAGGCCCTGTTTACACTTTCTACCATATACTACTGACTAAAAGGTAAGTTAAATTTACCAATTAGGAGTATATGGAATTTTGACATGTTTAAGGAGTCAGAGTACATGCACTGGGGCCTGGGGAACACAGTCTCAGTGAACAGAGTTAAAGAACAGCAGCATCTTTTCAAAAATAAAAATGGAGGTGATCATAAAAATGGGACATTTTCCTAGAGTCATCAATTTCTGAAGACACAACCAAATTCCATGCTGTTGCCTGCACTAAATCTAACCTTATGATCATGAAGAATATGATTCAATTCTGTAAATTATATACCTTGATGGCTAAAAGTCTTCTCAATATTTTTAGAAATATGTGGCAAAAAGGATATGTGTCTGAAATATTTATGTTTCCAAGGATCCAATTAGCGCTTTTTTAGAGGATGGACAATTACCTTCTTCAAGTGTTCTAGATCAATTTATGGTAATAATAAGGAATTGATGATATAAGTTGGATAGGGCCTCAGTTGGTCTTTTCAACATTTCCAGATTGCACCAGGAATTGGGTCGTCTAGGGCAGCAGATGGTCTGCTGTTCACAAAAAGTAGGGAACACTCTTCAACTTGGATTAGTAAGAAAGAGGGAAAAAAGGGGCCATTATTAGTAATATTAGTCACACCCACATCAACAGCGACTGGCTCAATACAATGTTAATGGATCGAAGGTCCCGCTGAAGCGGCAATATATAAAGAATCTGCTATTGTTGAAGCAAACGCTGAAATTGCTTGGTTGGTAAGATTATTTTTAATTAAGTTTGTTTTATCTGAAATATAGGCAGAGGGTTTATATACCAGTGCCTGGGTCTCCTATACATGAAGAAATACCTCTTTCTCTTTAGGCAAATTTTTAAGGTTCACAATTTTCCCAAGTAAAGCGATCTCTTAGCTATTGTGATCAAGGAACGCAGGGCCTCATTTACAATGAGCTTCGACCGCCGCTGCGTCACTTTATTTTGACACAGCAATGGTGCAATCAGTGCGTCATACTGTTCCATATCTGTGACGCATTGGGCCCAAAGAGTTGTTAAAATCTGGTTTGCGATGTCAACATAATCGGCGCCACCTTGTCCCCACTCAGGCCCGTACGCTCTAGTAAGCAGCAGCCATTTTGAAAGCCATGGCCCCTCTGCCCCTCGCCGATCACCAGCGCGTTCCCCTGGCGCTGCAAAACCCCCCCCCCGACCAACACCTCCCCGTCCCTTGATGAATCCCCTTCCTCTGCCCTGCCCCGCTCCCAAGCTACCACCTGGCCCTGCAGCTGCCATTTATTGGTCCCCTTCCTGTAAGCAGTTGCCCCGATTCAAAGGATCTCCGACTAATCAAAGGCCTCCCACCCCGTGCGATCCGATCAGACACACCCGCTCCGGGAATCGACAGAGTATCCTGCTGTGGAATAGACATCACTTTCTGTAGATACGTGTGGGAACGGGCTTGAAGTGGGGATTCCAAGGATGTCTTTCCGTACATCAAAGTCTTAACAAGAATGTGTCACGTGTAATAAAGCAATAAACCTGTGTATAAGAGGCCAGGCCTCAGAGATGTGGTTAGAGCACCTCCCGAAGACATTCTGTGTGCGTGTCCGAAATGACAGGCTCTCCTCATGAGAAATAAACCCTGTTCTTGCGTTCCAGCTTCCAGCGCCAGTCTCTTTATTTTGGTAACTATTTGCTATGGAAATTAGAGGCGTCTTGCGCCGACAGCCGGGGCATGGCAGAGCAATTGGCTGTTTTTTCTCAGAGTCAGTTTGTAGAGGCCTTTGTCACACTATACCTGCACCAGGTATAATGTATGCAGGGTAGGCGTTCCCACGCAAAAAGCCTTGTAAAACTGACGCTGTGAAATTTACATTTCACAGTGTTACACTACGTCTGGACTATGTCAAAATCCCTATGCCTGCTCAGACCAGGCATGAGGATTGACGCAGAGCTTTTACAACGGGACTTCCCTGTGTATTCTGATGCATTGTTGGAGGTGTGTCAGTCTTATGACGGAACTCAAGCAATGCGTCACTTTTGCGCCAACAGATGCATCAGAATTTCTGATGCATATGTTGGAGCCCTGTATTGTAAATGCACTGCATTCATGTTGTTGCAAGGGCATTTGATGCCAATGCAAGAAATCTGATGCATCAAGGTGAATATGTAAGTTTCTTGTAAATGAGGGAGTCACCGCTACTGCCACTATGGAGTGGGAGGACAGCAGGAGCATCGGACTGGGAGGGGGGTGGCGAAGTGGGGGCTTAAATTTAAAAAAAGTACCGGTTCACTTCGGTGCTCCACCGTTCTGCTGCTCCCACCAGTCCCTGGGGCAACAGACATCCCATCCAATCCAGACACTGCTCCAATACATTTGAGAGCAGCGTGGGGATTGGCCGGACCTGGCTGGTTTTAGACATGTGCACTTAGAAGTGCACAACCTTCCTCCTCCCTCCTTCCATGGCCCGGCCCTGCCCCTCACAACACATGCTGGCTGAGAGACAGAAGCTGAAAACTAAAACAATAGTAAAATATTGTTTTATTTTTAAGCTGCTGGCTCTGAGCCAGTAGGGCAACGCTCCCCCGCCACTGCAGAAGAGCCGCCACTGAAAAGTTAAAGTTGGCACCAGTTCTTTTTCAGTTTACATCAGGTGATCTTCTCTTGTTTAAGTAGAGATGTGAGCCATTTACACAGGGTGTGTCGCGAGTTATTGTTTTGAGTCTGGGACCGTGTGATAGGAATCTGCTAAAGAGTTTGCTACGGCAGCTACACTCTTATAAGGTTATGATTTTGTTTTTAATGTTAACTATGGGATTAGTAGATTTGAATTAATTTAAACTGAACTTTGAAAATAGAGAAAACTTAATGAGGAAGTAGTCAGACTACGTTACTACATGCAAATTATGAAAGTAAATCACACCCACACCCACAGCAACACCCATGGAACGCCCCTTTCAACCTAAATGCTGCATGTAAAGGGGCCATATTTACAAGGACAGGAAAAACCACGCAGGGTGGATTTTCCTGTCCTTGTAAATATGGGGCAAAGAAACAGGCTGCTAGTGCGTCACAAATAGTGACGTACTGGCAGCACAAGGGGCTTGTAAATCTGCCCCTAAAGTTTTTCGTGGGATCATTTTGCCACTTAAAAACTGGTGGGAGGCATCTAAAGGAAAGTGTGTGGAATATTTAAACACATGCTGAAATTGGTGCAGAATGACTCATTTCTGTTATAATTCCCCAAAAATCGAGATAACACCTGTAATAGCGAGGTATTACCGCTCCCCTGCGCGGTATTAGGAATTCCACTTCCCAGATTATTGCATTACAATTACCGTTGGCCACTTAATCAGGTCCTTCAACATTTAAATGAAAAAGAAAATACATATTTTTTCTCTCAGAGGGGTTAACCTCAATAAGACCCTAGTTAAGACAAAAACCTTAAATTCCGATTTTGGATGAAACTGGAGGTTTCGCTCGAGTTGGGCTCACAAGCTCCTCGAGGAAAACCTGGTGAAAGTGTGGACAGAGAAAATAAATACAAGGAATCGAGGAATAACAAACAGGAATTGGTGAACTAATGAACAGATGGTGCCAATTACATGGGTTAACTGCCAGCATAGTGCAGTAACCCAGCACCCTGGCATTACCATAAACAGCCTCATCAGTAATAATTTCAGTGGGATATTACCACAGCTGTTTTCCTGCTGTACTTGTAATGATGGCCCTAGAATGCTATCGAAAACAAAATACATTGAGCAATGCTACCATCTGGTGGATATTATGTATATTTCAGACACTGGACATTCTCTTCACATGAAGAAGAGAACACATCATTTATTAGGTCGAGCTTCTTTTTCAGGCTGTTCTTCGCAGAGAACGTCTGTTACCTGCATGGACTAGGAACACTGGCACATTGAATCAAGGCAAAGGCACAGCATGCTGTAAACTTCTGCCATGTCCAACAGCAGCTGCTGCAGCCAATAGTCACCACTCATGGCTGGTTGTAGAGACTGGGAAGCAGCCATGCTGTGAAGGGTGTCTTGTGTAGGTGATGGGGGTGTAGTTTCTCAGCTTTTCTCAACATCTACCTAGTAGACCACCAAACACCCCACGCAGCTGTCAGCCCTAGCAGCATTCTTGTGCACTCAATAAAAAAAATTGTGCTTCAGACACCTGACCGTTTACCAGATATTAAAATTCAAACAGGATGCACAGAAAGACGGCCATTTTGGAACGATTGGGACCTATCCTAATTTGGTCTTTAATTCGATTAAGAAGAGCCAACAGACTTGCACCTTCCATTGCATGTCCGTTATCTGGTCACAGTGAAGTCTTTGTTATATGAGGTGCTATTTAGGTAACCAAACTCCAGCTACACACGTCAAATAAACTTCCATAGCAATGGTGCAAAAAGTCAAGTTGTCTTCAGCACTACTGCGCTACAGGTGTTGTGAACTGGAATACCACTTCTTTTGCAATTAATGTTAACCTATCTGGATGGATGGCCTAAAGAAAGTAGCATCTTCCAGGGTAGGTCTTCACACTCACAAGGAGATGATTAGTAAAAGTGGCTTCTGTGGAACATATGCTTTGCTAAAACGAAAAGCGCCTCAGTAATTTTTTAAGACATGCGCATGCGCTTCAACAGTGACTTTGAGGTCTAGCTTGCGGTAAAATTGGTTATAAACTGAACATTTAGACAGTGCACGCTACTAAATGAACTACTTATTTGCCCTGAATAAAGATGTTAATATTCCCTACGTCAAGCCACTTGATCCATTTGTACATGTGACCTTATGGAATGTAACTGGTTATTTGTGGAAAACACTCCAATTCGGGTTGAGAATGCCTACATAAAACTGTGAAAAAAGGGGGAAATTATCATAAAAGCCTGTTTACTAGGTTTGAATTCATGACCTTCTTATTACTCACAGATTTCTAGAGAAGAAACCTTCTAGCTGTCTATGTTCCCCATTTAGGACCAGAGTACATGTGATAAATAAAGAAATGTTTACTCAAATCATTTTGCTTATCCATTGAGTGCACCAAATCCCCCAAATTCGTTTCCTGTTCAAGAGACAATAAAACATTACATGCCACAAGCATCAGTCCTACAAGTCACACACTTGCATTTCTTTGTAATCCCATCTCATGCAAGGGGCAGCAAACACCACTAATCATTAGTAGTTCAAACATTTCTATTGATTTTTAAAATATCTTGTATACTGCCTCCCCATTGCATTAAAATGTACATTGATAATTATTTTGTGCGACATAGCTAAACACTTGTCAAGTCCCAAAGGCAAGACCTATTGGCTATGCCAATGCTTATTATTGATGAAGGCGATACGTTGCCCACTCCTTGGCATAGGTTGAAATCTATACCAACCATGACATTAAGTGGGATGAAAAAGGTAGGAGATGTGTGTCCTATACAATTAACGGTGAGGCTCAAAATGAGTACATTGAAACCCTTACCATATAATCCAGCTAGTATCTCAGTGCCTCTCTGTAAGCTTGCTTTTATTGCATTCAGGTATAAAACAAGGAAAACCTATTAGCTTTGCCAGTGCTTGTTAGCATTGTCACCTAAACGAGTAACAACAATGTTTTTTTCTTTTATTTTATTTTTATTTTTGTTCCTCATCTCAACCATGGCTGGCCCATCAGTACCGCGGGCTCGAAAAAAGTGTGACCTGGAGAAAATAGACTTGCTGTCTCAGTACAGGACTGGTAGGGGTCAATCGTTATGGAGGAGTGCCAGGACCCTACATCCAAGTCAGTTTCACCCTTAGTCACAGACCCTTAAGTACTCTTAAGACGGAACTTGCCATTAGCCAAATTACACCACTGCTTATACCACAAATTGACCTTAATTATGAAGGACAGACATGAATAAGCGAAAGAAGCACGACATGGCTTCGTAATCATTGGAACTGGGGAAAAAAAAAACAGTTTCTAATTATTGAGACCAATCGTTTTTGTTGTCAATAGTTAGAATTAAAAATGTTTCAGTTATGAAAATATGAGACTATAAATGTAACATTATTATGTTCTGTGGAAGGGTTAGTGCTCTTCGGAGAGTCTCAGACCTTTATTCTTACCTTCAGACCACTTTCCTCTGCAGTTTGTCTGTTAGACAATCAGACCCTTTTTCTCCCTACATCTTCCTGAAATCTTCAATCTGCATATCTTACACCTCATCACTTCCTTCTAGATCCCTTTTTTCACTCTCTTTGCATGTACTTTCTTACATCCTCTTCAGTTCACCACCCCACAAATGCACAACACACCAACTGAGCTGTAAGAACTGGAAAACATATTATCAAGCAGCAGAAAACTGCTGCTAAAGCTGGATAATATGCTCTATGGAATTCCAATTGAAGCCCATGTTAGATGTCCTTCACATTTAACATGGGCTTCAATTGGAATTCCATAGAGCATATTATCAAGCCAATTATCACTGCTTTAGCAGCAGTTTTCAGCCGCTAAAGCTGCAATAATTTTATCGCCTGTCTTGATAATATGCCCCTGGGTTTTCTTTTACTTTTGCACTTTCAGTATTTTATGAGCTGCAAATCAACATCACACACTTTTCCACTGAATCGTAATTAGTGCACCTAGCCTTTGTTATGAACGCTCTGCAGAGAGGCCAAGGATTGAATGAACATGTACTCCCAACCCCCAGTTCCAGATTAACAATTAGGCAAAGTAGTCACCAGTTTATGGGTCCCACTCCTTTTAGGGGCCCCACCACAACGGATCAAAATAATATTGATTTGATCTTGAACGAAAATTACAATCAAGCTTTCTTAAATTGTTTCCAATTAATTTTTGTTTATTAACAATAAAATGTGTTAATATTTAGTTTTGTGTAATAACATTGGTTCATGAAAATAGTTTGTTTGGTAAAATTAAAAACTTATTAGGAGATAATGTGAGAAGGGGGCTCCGAAATTTCGACTGCCTAGGGGCTTCCACAGGGTTCAATCCGGCAGTGCGAACTCCTTTATGATCCACTGACAGTCACTGTGAGAAACGGATGTATGACATTACAACACATACTTTTACAACGCCTACCTTTACAACGCAATTTTTACACCGCAACATCTATTACAACGCATACCATTACAACGCATGCCATTACAACAAATTCTTTAAAACTACCTTTACAACGCATTCCACTACAACGCATACTACATTTACAACGCATACCATTACAACGCATAACATTACATTGCATGTAAGGTAAGTATTGGATAGTGTAGGGGTAAAAATTACTATTCTAACTCCAGGAGGTGCAACAGTAGGGTAAGTGTTGGATAGTGTAGGGGTTAAAATTACTATTCTAACTCCAGGGGGTGCAACAGTAGGGTAAGTGTTGGATAGTGTAGGGGTTAAAATTACTATTCTAACTCCAGGGGGTGCAACAGTAGGGTAAATGTTGGATAGTGTAGGGGTTAAAATTACTATTCTAACTCCAGGGGGTGTAACAGTAGGGTAAGTGTTAGATAGTGTAAGGGTACTATGTGTTGTAATGCTATGCGTTGTAATGACTATGTTGTAATGGCATGCGTTGTAGAGGTGTGCATTGTAGTGTCATGCGTTGTAATGGTTGTGTTGTAAATGCTTGCGTTGTAATGGATGTTGCGTTGTAAAAGTTTTGTTGTAATGGTAGTGCGGTGTAAAAGTTGCGTTGTAAAGGTTGTTTCCCTGAGAAACTCGTTCTGCCTTTTGGCATGAACTCCAGAGCTTTCAATTCGAGGTTTGTTGTGAGCATTCATCCACATCCTGAACCCACACAGACACATAGAGGCCACACAGTGTCTACAATGCAAGAGTAGTTTGCTGCATGGAAAAACGTTGTGGCTTGGACCACTGTCATGGTTGCTTCTCCCTAATGCCCACATTGATCTGATCCCAATGCACAGTGCTTTGCATCTTTAAAGCAGTCTTTGATACGAGTACTCCACTGCTTGCTTTATTGCCTTCTTGTACCATGCAGCAAGCATGATAGTCAGTACCAAAAATCATTTACAGTTTCAAAGTACTACTTGTTTGATTCACTGTGGTCCAATGCCTGCCTTTATGCCTGCCCTCATGTTTCAGAGCCGACGATCCACACATTTTAGGTAGCTTCTTGACTGAGAATTTTTTTCTGTGCCCACAAATCTCTAATACCGTACATGAGTTCCTAAAAGTAGAAGAAAGCCCAAGCAGAGACCCTATCATTGTCAATTCAAATAGCACTGCCCCCTCTCTTAAAGTGAATTGACCTAAATATTTTTATTGTATTACACAGGAAATACAAAATCTACAACCATGTCGCATATCTTACTTATTTTTTTGTGGTTTTACATAGCGACCCTAAGGTTTTAAGAGCTTTTGTATGAGCACCAATTACATTACACAAGGACACATTCAATTTTGGTAGGCAAAGGGGAATGAAGTGATTTGCCTAGAATCACAGGATGTTGAGCCAACGCAAGGACTCACACTTGGGGCATATTACCAAGTGGCAGCGTTAGTTATCGCTGGCTGCCCTCAACGTTAAAATGTTTATCGCCTGCTATCGTAGATAATTATCGCCATACTAGCGCTGTATTAACAATGTTTAGCGAAATGGCGATAATTATCCCAGCGATAGCGATGTTTTCCATGTAACACCGCTGGTTTTCCAGTTATGTTTCATGGAAAACGGCGATATCCTTGAAGATAGGGCCTATGGTCGTAGCCACACAATCCACCCCCCATGTTAGGTATGCCTTAGTCAGGAATTTAACAGACGTTTAATTCCTGCGTTAAGGCATACTTGATGAGATTTCAAATATCGCTAACCCTAGTTGATAATATCCCGAAGCTGAGTTCGCAGTACTTTCCCATGGGGTTTTGCCAGGCACTCCTCCTTTGCAGCTCATTAACGATGCGAGGCGTGCTGACAACGGGCGCTATGGCAAGGAAACACGCGCTAGCGTGTCCTTGCTGATAATGCGATAACATTATCGACGCTTTTCACCCGAAAATGGGCTCTAAAGCAGCGATAATATTATCGACGCTCCTTGATAATATGCCCCTTGATTCTCTAGTTCCAAAATCAACAGCTCCGGGCATTAAACTGGCAGAGTTGCAGCTGGCTCCAGTGGTGTAAACCTCTATCCTAGTGGCTTCCATTCCAATTCCTAAATGACCCATATTTCTGTATGCTTCTTATCCTTACCTATCTAGTGAAACAATTCATTTATATTTGAGAGGCACACCAGCCTGCTCATTCCCCATGAACTGAATTAATGTGCTTACATGCCATCTCAGGAGACAAGATAGCAAAGGTTACAAAACTAACAATCATGGACACGTCCTCGAAAAAACGAAAAACAGAATTGTCAAAAACGGTCAATAAGTGAATTGCGGCAAAGCAATCATCTTATGAATGGCAAATTATTATCGTTAACATATTTACCTTTCATGAACCACAGCAGCTTCTTGTATCTTCCTGTGTATTTTAAGCCATATGTTTTTAAGTTAGACATAACTAGCGTTTTTAATATTTTGAAACAGTAGTCCTTTTCAGTGAATTCCTAAAGTTGTTAAGCATACGTTTTACTTCTATTAGAGCGGTATAGCTTTGTCCAGACACAAGGGAGCACCCAGTATTGATGAAGCTGATATTTTATGATACCAAATGCCTTTGCTTTAAGGCCCGCAGCTTTCCTTGATCCACTTAAGAATTGACACCAGCAAGAATGCACAAAATGGTCACACGTTCCATTTTCTGTGTCGGCCAGCTGCAACGTGCAAAGCAACGCAAGGCTTTCCGAGAACAAATGTGCCAGCTTCCAGCTAGCTATTGCAAAACCTCACATTTCTATCAGTGTCAACGTGACCTGACTGGTCACGTCCGTGCCGTGCCCACGTATACCAGAAACACGTATTTCACCTTTATGGAAATACCCCAAATCTGCTTTTGCCGATGACACGTGGGCAGCAACACCAGATCGTAGACGTATTTCGGTCCTTGGAAGGTATCACACCAGGATTAGCCTTCACTGATTGGTCCAGCAGGACATAGTCTGATCTGTGTTACATATTTTGTGATGCCCATCCTCTAGGGCTTGTATCTATAAAATGTCTCTGCACTGTCATACCAATTGGGCACTCAGTAAGCTTTGCTGAGGCCTCCGTGCTGCACGTTTATTTTGCATTCTGATTGGGTTTCCAATAAATCTTGCAAACTTGTGTGCTGAGAGAGAATCGCTTCTGTGTCATTATTTACCCTTTATCTTTTCAGCTTCAACAGTATAATTTAAGACAATGCTCTTTCCAGCTTAGAGTGCTGCATAAATTATGCAAAAAGGAAGCAGGGAACTCTGGGTATTTTTCAGGGTTTAGATGTAGAGCAGCTCCTTTATATGAGAACTCTACACACTACCAACACTCTGAATTGGCTCACATTAAATATCTGTTTTTCTAGCAGCTTCTAAGAATAGGATTAGCACAGTGCCATCCATGCCGAGCTAGAAAGTGACAAAGCCTTTTGTCATTTTTACAGCAGTCTAGGGTTTGCTGGTGCTATCTATGCTTTCCAAAAAAACTTTAAGCCAACTCAGTTTCTTTGTGAAAAGTTTTGTGGCAGTCCTTGAAACAGGGTCCAAGAAAAATGGGGTATTCCTATATATGTTTTACCCATGCAATTTCCATATGGAAAATTGAAAAGTGCTTTAATAAAAATTACTTCATGGAATTAAACTAAACTTGCAGAAAGCTAGATCACGAGCCATAAAGTGTGCTGTTTGTGATTTGGAGTAAATCTGTTCAGTGGTTGTTGAGAAATAACGTTTCAAAAGTTATGTATATGCAGAGATGCAGGAATACAATGGGACCAGCGGATCAAAAGATGAGATTTAATTGGCTGGCATACATAATTTTTATGGGTGGGTGGGGCGTGCAGCCCCCACTTCACAAATGAATTAATGGCCTTGTAGACGCCTTTCACCCAATGGAACAGTAATTATATATTTTGTTAAGGGGAGGTGGAGTGCAGCCCCTTCTCTGAGCCCTTTAATGGACCCTGAGACCAAATCCCTTGGTGTTCGATTAAATATTTATATGGTGAGCGGGACGTAATGCCGCCTTTCTTGAGCCACATCATTTCCCTGAGGACCCAATACACTGGGTGTTAGAAATTGGGTTGTTGGTCTTTTAGGATATGAATCCAAGTAAAGGCAGCAACCACAATCCTAGTTAGGGTAACAGGCAGGCAAAACCTTAATTAACCTACGCTCACCCTCTGATAGCTAGACACAGAGCAGTCAGGCTTAACTTAGAGGCACTGTGTAAAGTATCTGTGCATCAAACAATAAAACTGTGAAAACACCACACAAAAAGATTCCACGGCAGGTTAGAAAAACAGAACTTAATTTTATAAATTAAACAAGACCAAAATGGCAAAAATAAAATAAAATAAGTAGAACCGTGATGGAGAGTGGGCTGAATACTGGGACCCATTAAAGCCCACTCTCCAAAAGTACTTTGATCCTTTATACTTGCTACATTGATGTCGAAGATGCGGGGTGCAGCCGAAGTGATTCATCGGTCTTGAGTCATGCAGTGGAGGCGATGCACCGATCCTAATCTGCACAGCAGCGATCCTGCGTCAGCTCTGATGAGTGCAGAGCTGCGATGCGGAGATTCTTCATTGTCATCGAAGATGCTGTCAACGGAGATGCAGAGACCTTGGGCAGTTGTGGTTCCGAAGTCAATCCATCGGGCTGATTCACTCAGGAGAGGTGATGCTCTGGTTCTAGTCACGCAACATGAGCGATGCCCTTGCTTCAATCCATGCAGCAGGATCAATGCATTGGTTCTGACCATGCAAAAGGGGCATTGTGCCGGTTCTGATCCTCACAACATTCGATTCACAAGTTCAAAATAGGATGCATGGGTTTTACTGAACCAAGCACCTTATACTTTACTTCCAAGGGTCCAGGACTGGGGAGGCACCACTTGGCCGGGCAGACTCATGAATGGCAGAGTCTAGGTGAGGAAGCAGGCAAATTGGAAGTCGTTTATGTCTCTGAGCATTCAGGTCAGGAGGCCAGCCAACTAACCTTCAGATTCACTCTGGGTTCTAACGATGCAGTTCCAGTCCTTCTCACCCAGGCAAGAGAACAAGGCAGGATAGCAAGGCAGGAGTTCAGCAAAGCATCAGTGATGCAATAAATATTTGTACACTTTAGTAAGGTTACTTCTAAATAAATTTTATCATTTACTACATTCCGCATTTTACCTTAATTAATAGTCATACCTTCATCAAATGTTCTACTGTCGCATTACTAATAAATAGTGGGGCATATTCTCAAGTGTTCAATGACGTTGTGGCTGCAATAGGGGCCTCACCTTATTCACAAGGCAGCGTAATGCCACTTAATGTGGCTAAAATCTGCCTTGTGAATAAGGCCCCCTTTCACGCTGTGTTTAGCATGAAAGGGGCATGCAGTGGGTATTGTGGTGGGCGTTCCACCGCAACACTCATTTGATTTTGATGCTGCCCCAGGCAGAGTAAATACAAGGCAGCGCCAAAATTAAGGCCAGGAAAACCCTGGTCTTAAGTTGGCAAAATGAGGAGAAATGCTTTATTTCTCATCGTTTTTGTTTTTCAATTTGTCCTATACATAAACAGACCTTTTTTTCAAATTCCGTTTTGTAACTTGCATGTGTGCTGCATGAAGCAGCGTCCAGGTAAGTTACAAACTGGCATTTTAGGTTTGTTTATGTGCAGAAATGGACACCTTCTTGTACATAAACAAATCTCCCTGCTTGCAGACACCCTTGCAATCTGGTGCAAGGGGGCCTGCGTTGGCGCTAAGTTGTGAAACTTAGTGCCATCGCAGGGGGAAACGCAAGGCTGCACCATATCCTTGTGAATATGGTGCAGCGTTGCGTTTCCAAAGTGGCGGAGAGAGGTGTTAAGCCAAGAAGGCTAACGTCTCTCACCCCCACTTCCTTGTGAATATCCAACAGTATCTCTTGTGTTAAGTTCAGAGATTTGTCTGACATTCTAAAGGTAAGTAATATCCCTTGAATAATCCTTGGCATGTTATAAGTAAGTATTGACTCTTAAAATAATCCTTGTGCCAATTCGAGGGTCTCTTTCAATGGAGAAGTGGTTTTATAAACACACTCTGTTCTAACATGCATTCCTTTATCGGATTTTCCAAGTCTTGAACATACCTAGCTAGGTTTTTGCCAACTTGCCCTCCTCGCCCTGAAACCTTTTTCATCCTAGGTTGCTGATTGTGCTTGGTGTCATTTCCTCATTACGCTAAGCCTTTGCCAAAATCATGTTCCAATCGATAATATACACAATCCTTGATTTGCGTTAATTTCAACAGTAAAAGCAGACAACTTATCTCTCTCTTCTTGCCTTTTCTCTTTCAGGTCTCCATTCGCTTGGCCAAGAGGTAAGGCAAGAGGGAGCTGTGGACACTACAGAAAGTAATTTTGCTCTTAGTGCCCTGCTTACATTCTCCTGCTTCTTTGAGACGCTCAAGCTAAGGGCAGCAAGTGGAAAGCTAGCAGTATTAAAGAGCAAGATGATGGGTAACAGCTGCTAGCCAGCACTACTCCTACTGATCTCCATGAAACTACATGCAAACAAGTCACACCCAACAACAGATGGAGTAGTCCTGCCTGAACTGCCAGACTGTATTGTCTTTACCATGGACAAGAAACAACCACACCTGGGCTTCTGACTTTGTGCATGGTGTTACTCAAGTTGATGAAGGAGAAGCAACACAGTAGGCAGTGGGAGAATCAAGAAGAAGTACAGACAATGACAAAGAGCACAATGTGGACCAGGGTTTGTAGAGCAGGAGCACATAGGCAAGGAAGAAACACAAGTGCGGGAGGAGGAGAAAAGCATATGGGTGTACAACTGTAGTGTACTTATAAACTCAATTAGCAACACAATAACTCTTTTAAACTTTTGAATTCATTTTGTATTTTACAATTTGATCAAACACATTAATCATAGAACAAATTCATAGAAAAAACCCACTACTGACGTCCTCACCTGTGTGACCACCTTTACCCCAGAGTACAATTTACTGGAAAGGTAATAAACAAACACTGGAGGATCCTACAAGTGGGAGAAAAAACATTTGAGAAACCCAGATTCACCTACATAAGAACATCTAATATCAAAGACATGGTCATGAACACAAGACCCAAGACCCACACTACACACGTGAACACCCTTTGGGGATTGTCCCCTGTTACAGGACACTTTTTCCCTGTGGGCAGTGTGTGGTATGTCCTCTTACAAAAGCAACTAAAACCATTGCATTAACAGACACCTAGGTTTGGACACAAAAAACACACATCAATTGTAACACCAACAACTGTGTGTACCTGCTCACATGCCTCTGCAATCGTCAATGCGTTGGTATGACGACCCGCACCGTCAAAACAAGAATCACAGAACACAGTAGCAACATCTGGTGTGGGAAAACAATGACAAAGTTATATACCCACTTTGCAGACGCACGACATTCATCCAATGATTTTCAATGGACAATCCTACAACACAACAAAAACATCTCCAAAGAGTCCCTGTTCAGGAAGGTTGTATGTCATTACAACGCAGGCTTTTACCCCGCATGCCATTACAACGCGGGGATTACAACGAAAGTCGTTACAAGGACTTTCGCTGGAGGGCGCTGGATAGTGGAATAGTTTAATTTTCTATTCCAACTCCAGCCCACGTTGACAGTAGGGAAGGTGTTGGATAGAAAATTTAACTATTCCCTAATCAACAGCGCCCTCCAGCGAAAGTCGTTGTAACAACTTTCGTTGTAATCCCTGCGTTGTAATGGCAGTGCAGGTAATCCCAGCGTTGTCATGGCTGTTCCCCTTAAGGAAGGAACAACTTTGGGTCTTTACATTATCTGCCCACACACGAGGTCTTAATGACGATATCTTGTGGGCAACCCTTAACAACTGATTCTCAAGGCAAGGTAAGTACCACTAGAGTTCTGCTCATCCAGTACTTTACACTCCTCGGAACTTATCTACCTCCTGTCCATACAGCCGTTCTTAGTTTAAGCTCAACCAGTGAGGGGCCACTCCCTGCCCACAAGTGTGACATAGGTCAACTGGGTGTCTGTCTGGCTCCAACATGGGGTGAGGATTCATCTATATAAGCCCACCACGTCTACCCATCTTTCTACTAGATGCCCCCCTAGGCCTGGGTACTAGCACTCCAACCTCCCACTTGCTTTCATACATTGTATATGACACAGTCAATTCCTTAGGAGTATGGCAATTTTGTCAGGAACGTAGCAACTACACTGGGCAAATCTGTGATACCAAATTAGCTACCCCTATAACATACTGCTCCCCAGCAGAGACCTGCCCTGCACTTTCATGTTTGCCATTTATGCACAAGTTTTATCTCAGCACACTTGACATGTCCTTCCCCTTTTGGGAATGGGGTCACCTAAGTAACTCTGGCTATCTTACAGTGTTACGCCAACAATGGCACCTCATGCACACCTATTTTTACAAATCATCTTTAGCATTACGCTCACATATCATTAGAAATAGGTTCTACAGCGTTACGCCTGAAATGGCACCTCAAGCTTACCCATTTCAATTAACCATGCCTTGTATTGTGCTCAAATGCCATTAAAAATGGTGTAACCGTAGCTCCACGGGTAGCTCACATAGGTTGTTCAAGGCAACATGCTATACTTCTTTAATGAATCCACATAGACCTTAGTACAGGACTCCGACACTGGTCTCAATAAAGTTTTGGAAATTCACAAACACCACCCCAAGATGGCGGCGCAAGTTTACAGTCTAGCTTCCAATGAGACCGCCCACACAAATACACCGCTTCCAGCATGAAAGGTTACGGGGATCCAGAGTAAGGGTAGGCATACCAGCAAGTTGACGCCACCCTATTGTGAGTATGACAGCCATGCATTTGGAAGTTAAGCCTCAAGAGCACCCTTTCTTACCATACATCCGCACTAACTTGCATCTCCTTTTTCTCGAAGGAGTGGAGCAACTTTGCGCTCCCTGTCACCCCCGTTGGGCAGTAGTTCCTGTTACTACGGGTGAGTGACTTAAGGGCGATCTAACCTCCTCTGACATGTTTTGTTTCCATTTACTGCAAATTATAAAGGGTGTTTGGTGTTTTTTACCAGATAATACTTGCGGTGATTCTCACCAGCTCTGTTATTTTCAGGCGGGAATTACTTGCTCTTCATTAATGTTTTTCTGCCACTCGCTACCTTGGGTGTAAGATACTATTATGCAGTACAATGTTTTATTACCCAACTCTATAGCGCTCTACTAGGTGTGTTTGTGTTCGCATGGCCTTCACAACAAACTGGGGGCACTGATACATCCGTAATGTGGCATACAGTTACATGGTTTTACTATGAAGCACGTTTCGAGCCCTCTACACGTGCGGACACAACTGTGCATTATGTTACTAATTGTTCGCCTCCCAGCCCTCTGGTAATATGAAATCAGATCCCATTTGGGCACCTTTCGTGTTTAACCGCACTAGTTTTTGATCGCAATAAATATTGCATGCTTGATGTGGTTTCTCTCTAATTCAATCACAGCTGGCCTCTGGTTCACCCTCCCTGAGGCCGGCTGAGACAACAGCACTCGCTGGCTACATAACTTACATGACTTACCACAGAGTACTTTGGCCCCGTGCCTGCTTTCCGAGAGGTTGGCTGGCTACATAACTAATGTGATCTACCATAGAGTACGTTGACCGTATGCCTGCTATTCAAGAGTTTGGATGTGAGACCAGCACCCTCTTACTATATACCTTTACACCTCTGGTGCCACCAACAGGTTGCAGCATGCCCTTTAGTCACGGCATCCTCTTTTTCCATTGTAGTTTTTAACCAAGCCCCCCGCCTTGTTCCCTTTCCCCACGCCCTAAAACCCTGTGTTTCTTTTAAAAAAAATTTTTCGCAGGTTCAACTTTGCCCAGTACAGGACTACTAGGGCCCCACTACAGGCTACTCCCAAAAGTCTTGGAGTCTGTTTTTCAGTCGTACACTTTATTATTAGACTTTATTTTTACACATAGGTCCTGAAGAAGTGCCAACTGATTCCTTTGGAAGAACGAGGCACGAAACATGTTGACCCCACCCTGGAGACCGCCTGGTAGGAACATTACTTTCCCACAGGGCGTCCAGTTTATTTTATTTAGGCAGAGGATCTACCTTACCATTAAACTAATTCAGCTTAGGATTGACCCTGACCTATTTTAGACCAACTTATATGTGCACATCACCACACACTGCCCCCATACCCACACGCACCCAACGGCTTCTCCAAAAAAAGATCTCCGACAAAGAGCCTCAGAAACAGTGAGCCCGTCGAGCATTGCAGCGCTGGCCCGACGAGGAGCAAGGCCCAACGATGAAGCATGACACCTCTCGGGGTGTGTGAGGGCAACATGACAAAAGCTTTGTCTTTTCCCCTTCCCCTTCCATCTACCCTTTAGGAAGTGCATTCCCCTTGTTCAACACATTTGTATTCTACCTTTTTTTAAATGTTTAGACCTGTAATGAAATTGTATGGGTGAGCTAAAATGTTTTTCACTGGCGTCTTCTTAGCAGAAGATTTAAAAATGGGAGGATTAAGCACATTCAATATATATCCTTTGTTTTTTCATAAGATGGGTCAACAGCAATGGCTGGGTCCTATTTGGAATGGTATTTTGAGCAAACACATGATGGATTTAGGCCCAGATCTCTGTACTGGGAGTGAATGCTTGACAATGTTCATCATTCCGTCCACCATCTTTTTGTGTTACCACAACAGCAATGAACAAGTAGATCTTGGGGAGAAACAGTTAAAAAACCTTCCTCCTTCAGTTGACAGGTACAGGTTGGGCAGCAGAAACGTTTTCTCATTACAGGGCACATACATTGTCACATTGGGCAGCAACATTGCAAGCTTTCTTACTCACAGAATGGGCACAAAATGCCTGTAGGAAAGCATGCCTCTCTTTTGCAGAAGGCAGTAAGAGGAATCTATCATTTCTCACAAAACATATCCAGGAGAGCATGCAAATACAAGCTTTCATTCTACACAGAAGATGTACTCTTAAGGCATGGTTGAAATATAGGTTGCAGAAATATCTCTGGAGTGGGTGCTTAATTCACTGAGAAGAATGTACAGGTGGAGGAGTGGGTGAATTGTAAGTTCTGACACTATTCTCCCTTAGGAGATATTATATATCAATGTGAGAAATTGGGTTATTAGTTGAGGGGGGTGGAAGTTCCACTCAGGTAACAACCCCAATTCTTCTCCGGTTGACTCATAAAAGTTCCTAAACTCATCTGGTCTTAACCCTCTGGTAGCTTGGCACAAAAAGCAGTTAGGTTTAATCTGGAGGCACTGTGTTAGGTATTTATGCAATTCACAAACAGTAATGAAGTGAAAACACAATACAGGAAAGATACCATACCAATTTAGAAAATGGAATAAAAGGTAATACCTAAAATGAGACCAAAACAAGGAAAGTCCAATCAGTAGAACTAGAAATATGCACCTTTAAAGGTTTAAGTAAAAATAGAGCCAAGAAGCAGGAAGCACTAACTGTGTTTATCTGGCTGCACTAGACCGGTCCAAAGTCTAAGGCTAAAGAAGTTACCTTCTCTAGGTCCGGCATGCATAGTTCATAACTTCAGAATTTCACACGTGGAACTTAATTGATGCCAGCCCAAGGTCCAGGACCTGGGAAGCACCTCCTGGTGATCAAGAATTCACTCTAGTAGAGACAAGCAGGGATCAGGCAGGTCCAGTTGCAGGTACAAGCTGGTCAGTTGCAGCAGGTGAGCTGGGCAGTTGCCAGGAGGCCTCTGGAGCTTGTAGTTTCCCTGGAGCTCAGAAGAAGAGGTCCTCCAAGTGTCCCCTGGAGTCACTCTGGTAGTCCTAGGTTCAAGGAGCAAGGTAGGCCTCCATCAGCAGGACAGTCCTCTAAAGAACAAGGCAGGCCTCAAGCATCAGGGCAATGCTCAGGTAGCAGGAGGGCAGTCCTCTGAGAAGCAAGTCAGGCCTCATGGAGCAGGCTGGTGCACTGACAATTAAAGCCAGGCCTCAAGCAGCAGGGTATTCCTCCTAAGTGCAAGGCAGTCCTTCTGCAGCTTTCTGCAGGTCCAGGAGTGAACTGAAGTGTTGGTCTGAGGGTCCAATATTTATACCTAGCACCAGCCTTTGAAGTAGGAGAAAAGTCTAGCCTTCCCACCACATCTGGTGCTGAGGCATCCTCATTGAAATATAAGTGGGGCCGGGAAATCTGCCAACTCTTAGTCTCCCTTTGGCTCACTGTCTGGGAAGAATACACAAAAGCAAACTGACACCTACACACTGTCATGTGACCCAGGACATAAGCCCACTGCACCAAATGGTTAGAGCTAGGAAATGCTGAGATTTAAAATCAGACTTTTCAATTAAAGGGGATTTTAAATTACCATACTTTTGAGACCAAGCATTATATTGCCATCTATTGCCAATCAAATGTTAGCACTTATTGAATGTATTAAGGTAACACAATGTTATTTTGAGGTAGAGGTGGTTAAGCATGGGTCAAAAATCCGTTCCGCTGGTGAAATTTACGGATTTTCAGCAATTTCGCGATCCGCGAATCTCGCGAAATTGCTGAAAATTCGCACATTCACTCGCGGGCGGATTTTTTAAATATTTTATGGCCAGCTCACTCAAGGGACCCCTGTGCCCTTCGGCGCGATGGCAGTAACACACACATGGTCACTGGAGACAACTCTTCTGGCACTTTACACAGCTGTAGTGTAGGAAAAGCACTATACATTTACCCAACGAGGTAGCACTTACTGATTAGCCAGTAGAAAGTACTCAAGTTGAGTAGAGGTATCGCACAAAACGATGGCGTATTCTTGGATAAATATGAAGGGCAGTGTTCATTCTGGCACGATGCTCCTGTCACAAAAATTAAAGCTCAACAGGAAGCACTTACAGATATAAATAAAGCAGGTGCCCGAGTTGATGCTCAAATTCAGTAACACATCCATCAGCCCAAAAACAATTGTGAGCTTTGTCGAGGCTAGGCAGGTGTGCTTTATCCCCATATCTACCGTTTCTGTGCGGGCCAAACAGGGGGGGGCTTCTATGCGAGTTCACATGCCTCTTGTGTGTATAAAAGGTCAGAGACCGATCGCAGCAGCAGACGAGGAGAAAGAAGCTCCTGGTCACAGGAACTGCACAGGGATTGCGCTCGTGAAAGGGAAGGATGCAAAGAGCTCCGTGACAGTGCAGATTGCAAGCAAAGTGGAGAAAGTGAGGTAAGGTTCGTGCATTTCACTTGGTTCTGTCCTGGGGTTCATGAATTCTGGCGAGCGGTGTTCCGAAAACTGGAAGCCATCCCTGGCGAGACCCTGGCATTTGCTCCCATGAAAGCAATGCTGGGTTATGACAAGGACGTTCAGGGGAGAATAGGAGATTAATGGCCATTGGTCTGTTATTTGGGAGAGTCCGTGTGACTATGCAATGGGCCACCAGTTCTCCTTTGTTTGGTTTAGTTTTATATAGCACGAACTAGACCAGAGACATTGGGTATCAGAGCGCATTACATGAGCACCAGTTTTGTTACAGATGAACGCATTAATATTTTTTTGTTAGGCACGGGGAGATTAAGTGATTTTCCCAGAATCACAGGATGTTGAGCGTCATTGCCGAGACTCGAACCTTGTTCCCCCACTTCGAGGTCGACCGTTCCAGCCATAAGGCTGCATCCTCTCGCAACTGAAAGATTGGCTCACTGATATGGCAAACTGTAACACACAATCTGACACATATAGTGAGCTGCTCCCACCACCGGAGTCACCCTAGAAAGAACTGTGGACCCTACCAGACTTACCTAGCCAGCGTAGAGGCAGGAGATTCAGAGGCAGAGGCTGCTACCAGTGCAGGAGATGAGCAATGGACTTAGTGCACCTCTTCCCTGTGCAGCTCTGCCTAGGGTGAAAATGTGTGCAAATGCTATGAGATCCCAATCAATTCATTGTCAATTATAATTGTGCATCTGTGCGACTGAAGGTGCCTGAATTTCCTGATTGTCAATGCCACTTTATTGTACCCTATAATTTTGACTGTACTCTGCAGATTATTGAAGGCCTAGCCACCCTGACTGGCAATCTTGTACCTTCTTGTCTCCATTAATCGTGTGTACCTATGCTCACTGCCATGTATATGATGCCATGCCAAGTTCGATTGTAGGCTTACAAAAAAGCATAACATAAAATCATTAAAAAAAAGTGCTGTGACCAATACTCATTTCTTTCCCTCTCTGTTTGTGGCACTGTCATTCAGGCTAAGGGGACAGAATTGTGTGGTAACTGTCCCTTATGTCGATGTCAAATTGTACAAAAGTTTGCTAGTTTTTAATTTGTAAGTAAATCCAGTTAGATATGATGCTCAATACCGCTGTGTATTATGCAATCCAAAGAACATACATCTACTTTGACTTTTACTTCTTTCTTTCGTCTATATACTTACTGCTCTATTTTTGCTTAACTGAAACAGAAATGTTCATATAAAATAACCTTTTGTCCTGAATTTTTCTCCTAAATTTGGACCCTTTGCCCTAAATTGTTACAGTCCCTGCCCACAATTTGCCTCTATGCCAGGTGCTCACTCTAGTGTGCATTTTGTGTAACTTAATGGAGAATAGATTCCACCTGCACTGCTATGCTGGGGCCTCATTTATGAGGCCGTGTGCGTCACTTTTACGCCGCCGGTGCGTCACTTTTTGTGACGCACCAGTGGCATATGAAATGCGCCTTGTTACGCCATATTTACAAAGTGACGCATCTAGGTAGATGCGTCACTTTGTAAACCCCTGCGCCACATTATACCTGCGCCAGGTATAATGTATGCAAGGGGGGGCGTATTGACGCAAGGAAGGGTTGTAGAAGTGACGCAGGGAAATCTATGAGATTTCACTGCGTCACTTTTATGACTCCGTTGCGTCAAGATCTTGCGCCTGCCTCACAGCAGGCGTAAAACTGACGCAGGCCCTTTCAGATGGGGCTTGCCCCATGTGAAAGGACGCATTGCTGGAGTTGCGTCACTTTTGTGACACACTCCAGCAATGCGTCACTTTTGCGCTTACAGATACGTCAGAAATACTGACGTATCTGTAACTCCTTGCGACATGATGCGTCATACATTAAATATGACGCATCAGGAATGTCGCAAGGAGTGCGCACTGAGAAGTGACGCATCGCTGCTTTCACGCAGCGATGCGTCATTTCTCATAAATGAGGCCCCAGGTGTTTACCTGCTATTGATACATGTGTAAGTCTTCAGGGTTGGATGCAAGACAACCACGTGGTGCTTAGAGGGGGCAGTTGGGCTGCAACTTGCACATTGCAAACACTTCTCATGATTCACCCATAATGCATGGAACCAAATTCTCTTTGTAGTGTGATGTTTCTTTCTCAAGTAAAATCATTGTCTAAGATACCGATGAAGAGGCACACATCCTATGTTGTGATTATGTAAAACATTTAATACTACATTAGCAATTCTTTTACAATGTTGTATATTAATCAGTTCTTGCTCAGTGGAGGTTCAGAAAAATAAGAATGTTGAAAGATTTTTTGTCGAATAGCTGAATTATCTTAGATTTATTATTTAATTCACATCGGTTGAGCACATCAGTCAGCTTTGGAAGCCTCAGGTGTGTTTTTCGGCTGTGTGTAAATTGACACCAGTTGCAGAATACCCATTTTGAGCTGCTGTTGAGAGATGCATTCTTTCGCCAATGATGGAGAACCGTTTTCTTCCTGCACATTTTACTTGGGTATCATTCTTCATCAGTCTTCATAACTGTTGTCATATATATTCAGTTTCGACTCCTTTTTGGTTCTGTGGCACAACAGATGATGAGTATTTTAATAGAGAAACCAGTTTTAAAATCACATCAATAGAACACATTCATAAAAGGTTGTTTTCTAATTTGTATAAGATATATAGAATTATAAATGGGTAACAGTGAATTACGTTGATTTGTCTCACCAAGGAGTTCTGCGTGACATCAAATAGACAATGAGAGCGAAGCAGCACCTGCACTAGGAACCTGTGTCCAAAGGATTTAGGGTCTCTCCCACCCTGTTTATTGTGTCTACAACATAGATGACCTTTTTGATACCAATCTGAGGTTTAAAGGACACAAAGTATCGCACTTCAAAATATTCTCCCCTCCTGAAGGTGCACAATAAAACTGCCCTTGGTCTTCCTCACTATTTCAGGAAAACTATAACTCAATCCACTATTTTAGCTGACTTGGCTATATTGCAGCCCTGCTAGTGTGCTCATATATGGTAGGTCGTAGCTTAAATTTACGGTCTGATTTAAATTTTATTGGACAGGTTACTCCGTCACAACGGTGATGTATATCCCATCCACATAAATATAAATTAATAGGATACTATGGGATTTATATTTTGGCGGATGGGTTATCTGTGACAGTTGCGATGGAGTAACCCATCTGCCAAATTCTAAATTAGGCCCTAGGTTCCGAACATATTGCATTTTGCAAGTGGTACAGGTTATGGGCAAATACATACACTAAATACAATATCTCACATATCTTGAAAATTCACATAAAGTTGGCATAACAGTTCACACATGATCAATATTTACATCCTAACGGCTCAGGCTCGAGACCAAGAAACATTTGCAGAAGTGATCCATGAACAAGCACATGACCTCCAACTGAGCAAAGCTATATGTTTACAGAACCAATAACCAGGAAATCCTTTGACGTATTGTCACTTGCTTGGTGTGCCACAAGAGACAACAATCACATTGTGAGCAACCCAGGGTAGGACTACACAGTCTGGACCACCAGCAGGCCAGCCCCTCTCCAACTAGCCATGGGACCAGCTCAAACCCTCATGAATAGTTTGAGATACATCAGATGAAAATGCATATTTTTGGCATAATTACCACACCAATGCAGAGAGGACTATTGCCAAATATGAGGGACTCGTTAGGGGAGCATAAGAGTGCCCTACGTAGCCTCTGCTCCCATAGGGCAAAATAGGATAACAACAGGTGCCAAGAGGGTGGGATTCGTTTTTAGAAGCCTTACCCTGAGGCAAGGACTCCTGGGAGGTTTCTATGTTCTTAGGAATAACGTGTTACCTTTTATCTCATCATGAATTTATAAATATTAGAAGAGATAATATACAAGAATTGATATTAAGTTATTCAGCTATATTTCATCTTAGTCTAAACTTTTTTTATGGTATTGTTCATTCCTATTTATTTATTATTTTGAAAAAAAAATCTTTCTAAACCCAAAGACCAATTTTACAGCTCCACAGGTGTATGTATTTGCCTACAAAGACTTCAGTGGCTATTTTTATTTTAGTTTGTTTTCGACTAGGTCAATGCCACATCTATTACGTGGACGCATTTTTTCACATTTGTTTGTACTCCACCTGCACCCCTTAATGCTAATTGCCTCTACTTGAATCCCCAAGAAATTATAGGTAACAAGAGATTCTACTCACATTGTGGAATGTTTATTCATATGATACTGAATCAAACTCTTTGCCTGTCTAGGTTTGACTTAGCAATACAGTACTCTCTTATTTTGGACATGTATGCTTTGCTCAAATGTACCCAATGTTTGAAGGCTGTGGTCATGTGCCACCCTTCCTGATAGCTTTTCATTGTCTCCTTGTTACATTTTAAACAAAGATGCAGGAATGCAGACTTTATATGTAGGTCCCTAACAACTCCCTTTGAACAACACACATGGGGCTAAATGAGACAAAGCATTTTAGTAATCAGTCTTCATGTGTGTAATATCATTGTATACATTTTAATGTGGGTTTATACTTGGCACCGGTAGTTGCTGGCACCCTGCAGGGAAATCTTACCAGTGCCGTACGTTTACGAGTTAAGACGGGCAATACCTTCACAGGCCTGGCTTCAACAGGTGTAACACTGCATGGAATTTCCAATTCTTTGGGGTTTAATGCACATATTTACCACCTGCTGTTAGTAGGTGATATATGGTAGCAGGGTCTTGTGTGCAGCACAGTGGTGATAGGGAAGAGGCTGCAGAGGATATGAGAGATAATGAAAATAATTGTCCCTTTGGCTTAGGAGGAGGCTGACAGGGTCCGGGATCCTAAACCTGGCTGCTGTTGAAGCTGAACTCTAAAGCAATTTAACCAGCTGGAATTTCTGGCTGTTAACATTAAACTCAGTGTTCCTGTGCCATTGACTACAATAACTTCCAAACTTAACCAAACCATCAGCAAACTGCACACTTACCACTTGGACGAACACCTAACCAACTAGAGAACACTTACACTGATACAGACCTATGTTCACACCATATCTTCAACTTAGGAGGACCTGTGATTGGCAAATTCCTAACCCACAACTTCAGCTTCTCCATTGAGTCAGCAATGCTCCCAGAGGAGTGGATAAGTGCTGCAGTCACAACCCTCCTAAAAAACACAACTGATCCCAATGAACTAAGCAAATTCTAACCCATCTCCCTACTTCTACAACCAGCAAAGGTGAAAAAGAATGCAATCAGCCAGCAATTCACTAGCCATCTGGATCTCTACAATCTTCTCACCAATCCCAATCTGGATTTCTGCAGTCACAGCACAGAGACAGCACTTATTACTGCCACAGATGAGATTTGCACCCTTCTAGACCAAGGAGAAACTACCCTCCTCATACTGCAGACTCTCTAAGCAGCATTCGATAACATCACATTCAAGCCTCATTAAAAGATTCCACGATACAGGCATCCACGGTATAGCTCTCAAATTGATATGCTCTTTATTCAAAAGGAGAGCACTGCGAATCAGACACCCAGCCCTACACATCGGAACCCAAACACCTAATTTGCGGAGTCCCTCATCGATCATCACTCAGCCCCACCATGTGAAATATTTACATGACACCTCTTGCAGATTTCATCAGATCCCATGGCGTCTCAATCATCTCCTACACTGATGACGCTCGGCTCATCCTCTTCATGTCAGACAAATCCTCCACGAACAGATTCATCTTCACTGCATGCATGATCCACATTGCAGAATAGATGAAAACCAACTGTCCTAAACTCAACACAGATAAGACAGAAGTACTGATCTTTGGGATCAAACACCCTCTGGTTCTCTACCTGGTGGCCATCAGTGCTTGGTCCTACTCCATTACCCACTCCTTCATCCACCAACCACACACGGAACCTGAGGATCATATTAGACGACAAACTCAACATGGCCACACAGGTGAACGCTATGAGCTCCTCCTGCAACTACATGCTACACATCCTTAAAAAAATCTTCAGATGGATTTCCAAAAGCACCAGGCGTACTATCACTCAAGCCCTTATCACTGGCAGTCTTGACTACATCAACACACTCTATGCCAGAATTGCCAACAACATTCTCCACATTTTTCAGACCATCTAGAACCCCGCTGCCAAACTCATCCTGGCCCTCCCATGGCACAACCACATCACGCCTCACCTCAGAGACCTCCGCTAGGTGCAGGTACACAAAGGCTGCCAATGCACACTCCTCACATATGCATACAAGGCACTGAACAACATTGGACCGGCATACCTCAACTCCTGCCTCCACTTTCACCAGCCCACCATACACCTATGCTTTGCCTCTGTATCTCCTTGTACAGACACTCTGCATTCACAGAAGAAGAGAGCCAGCTTTCTCATACCTCACCCCCAAAACATGGAATGACCTCCCTCTACACCTAAAGGCCTCCTCCCTACTTTTGAAATTCCGTAATAAGCTGATGACCTTGCTCTTCCACTAAGACCCTGAAGACGACCTTCACACCATTTGTAGCTGTCAATTCATACTTTTGTCGATTTGGCTTATGTGTTGAGCCATGCTGCTGAGGGACTGATAACTAATTGAAGGGGGCTGAGAGATTTACAACTAACTGCAGGAGTGTTGATGACTTGATAAGTAACAGGAGGATGCTGAGGCATTGATCACTAATTGAAGGATTCTGAGAGAATGAGAGCTAATTAAAGGGGTGTTGAGGACTTGATAAATAACTGAAGATACAGAGGGATTTCCAACGAATTGAATAATGCTGTGGGACTGCTAACTTACCTTTGTTGATGATGCTTCTTCTTGGATGTATGCAAAAGAATGGCAAGCGTAATGATAACAATCAGCATGACTCCCAAAGCTGCTCCAAAGCCCCCATAAACCGCAATTTTGTTGATCCTGGAACTACAGTTGTCTCCTTCGTACCAGTATGTATCAAGGTCTACGCAGCTGCATTGAAGTTGAAACAGTAAATGTTAGACAACAATCATGAACGGTGCAATGCGTAGTACTAACCAACACACTAACAGAGGTCCCTTTATGAGTTGACTTGTCTGTAGGTTCTGCTAAGAGGTGTTGTGACCTAATTCAACCATACTCATTATATTGACTTCAGAAACACGGACAAATTAAATTTGTAGCCTTGAAGATACAATCAATGGGTGCATTAGTCAAAAGGGCTATCTTACTTGAATCGCTGAACACCTCATCTTGTGAGATTCTCTAATGAGAAACCGTTTGTTATTGGAAGAGAGTAAAGACCTTCTCTAGTTTCCTTTTTATCCA
Source organism: Lissotriton vulgaris (assembly GCF_964263255.1). Classification (NCBI taxonomy): domain Eukaryota; kingdom Metazoa; phylum Chordata; class Amphibia; order Caudata; family Salamandridae; genus Lissotriton; species Lissotriton vulgaris. The sequence goes on along the minus strand of NC_141700.1, from coordinate 702,944,734 downwards.
TTTCAATGATGAGTTAGATGAACCTAGTGTAACTCTGTGGTGAAGTTATGTTCCTTGCAACATGGCCACCTTTGATCGGTAGAACTTTCTTTATGTTTTCACCTCCTAAGCCTCCCAGAATTCCTGTGTGCATTGTGCTTGGTACTTGAGTGTTCCACTCGAGTCAGTTGATGGTCTGGTCAGCTGGCGAGTTGGAGAGCAAAAAGAGTAGAAGAATCACCTGTGTCATGCAGAACAGCAGTCGTAGAGCACAACAACTTCCCAGAGAGTTGGTGAGCAAAAAGCAAATCTTGCATTTCCTACAAACATAATTGAACCGGCAATGGATCTATCTGTGTTAAACGAACTTGAAGTTAAGATCCATGTGATTATTGCAAACATCACCATTGATGATAAACTGTTGTACTGTTAGCGGGTTGTCAGTGCCTCAAACACGTTTTGATTATATAAAATATACTCTGTTCTATGGTGGAGCTTGTGGGGTGACCACCCTTCTTTGTTGCATGTTGTTTTTCTTCCGCCTAAGCCTTTCCTTATTTTCTCTCTCTCTAACGGAGGGAGATGGGGAGTAGAGTAATGATATTGACAATATTTAATGTAATGTAGTCAATGATTTTGGGCGTTTGTAATGCATTTATTTTCATTCCAGTGTCATTTCTGATACCAGAACAGGGAAGATAGTAATGATATTTGCAAAGTTAATGTATTCAAGGATATTTACAATGTGTTTGTATTCAATGATTTTTGCATTTTTAATGCATTTCTTTTCTTTCCTGTGTTTTACACAGTGAGATTTCAATATCACATTGACGATGAAACAAATCCCATGAAGAAAACTATATTTTAGAGAACACTTTTACCCTGATAATTTGTGATTCTGTAAGATTTGTGTGAAATTATTTTTTCCAGTATGAAACATAAATGACTAAGTGCTGGGATAGTGCTGTGTTATGAGTTCAGATTACGATGAGCATAAGGTTTTGGGATCAAATGCTTGAATTGAATGTTGATATACTAATGACTGATAATGACTAATACAATGTTCAATAAATGTGTCACACCATGGTTAATTTAATAATAAGCCTGATTATGAAGAAAGAGTAGCAAGCTACAGTCTTTTTTCTGTTTTCCTTAATTTGATCACTTTAAATGTTTGTGTCATGAACATGTTTCCAAGCATGAACAAGGCTGGTATTTTCAGCTAAAATATGTTGGATTCTCTTCAAAGCTGTTTGGTTAATACAGAACTCAACTATGCTCAAAGGGTGTGTATTTCCTAAATGCAGAGTGGGAGTTTGTTTGATGTGTATGGGTGAGATGGAATCCATTCTCACTCTACCTCAAAGGGTGAAGGAAATCAGTTTATCAGGTGTTTATATCATGTCTGCAATAAGGTTTTTTTGAATTACTGCTTAATTTAGTCTTTATGTTTCAGCCCTCTACCGGGCAGACAGAAGCAGGATACTTGCAGTTCGAAGTCCAGTGGTTTTCTAAAATGTCTTGCAAGGTAGCCTTTTTTATAGTAAGTTGATATGCCAATAGAGTTTAGCCCATTATTAACAATGTTTGATGTTTTGCTCATGTGCACAGCAGACACAGTTGAGGAGCCTAAAAATACTGGTCAAGTCAGTCAAAAACTGTGAATTGCACACACAAATGTGTTTCCTACAATCCCTTTCCTGAAGAATATGTCATTAAATTTGATGAGCTCACAAATTTCTATCTCACCAACAATCTGCTCTGCCTTTGGAGATTGATGAAAGCATCCATGACAAACAAACTCAAAAAATCAACAACCCTACTCACACCTATCAGTCTGGATTCAGACCCTGGATCACAATGAAGATGACAACCACCCTAATCGTCAATGACACTCCATAGATCTATTTGAAATGTGAACCCTGCCGTCTTATTCACATAATACACAGGATTTGATGGCATCATACTGCTCTGGTGAGATGCATCTGGAGAATGAATCCGGGTTATTTCAGATTAATTCCACTAGATACAAGCCTAAACTATTTACTGTTCTATTCATCAAATCTCCATCCTCCAGCCTATTATATTCAAACTTTATAAGGAGCCTTTGATCAACAAAGCAGTAAGAAACTGGGGGGGAGGGCTTATTCACAAGCCCTGTGCGCCCCCGTAACATACATTTGTGTCACGTTCCGGTGGTGCACAGCGCTTAGCCATATATACAAGGCTCCACAAAGCCACCTTGCATGGCTTTTCATGACCTTGTAGATGTGGAGCGAGGCAATGCAGTGCAAGTTGCTGCATTGCCTTACACTACTATGGGGAAGTGTGCCATGGGTATTGCGGTGGGTGTTTCCACAGTAACACCCATTCCCAGATTTACAACAAGCTGTAAACCTGGAAATACATCATAACCATAAGGCTTAAGGGAGACGCAATGAGCAGAAATAACAATATTCCTCCTCATTATTTCCCCTTTCTATGTGTGCTGCATTCAGGGGATAAAGTCCACTTGTGTCCTGAGGTCACAAGAGGACCTCATTGTACCACCAGCAGTGCGCCAAGAGACAGAGTGGTGTAAAAAGAGGCATGACCTCGGAGCACCTCTCTGCAATGCAGCTCCCAGGCGCATATTGGAGGTACCTGGTGGGCTTGTTGGCCCCCAGTGACCCTCAGTATTCAAAGGGAATTAATTCTCCATCTAACAATGCGCCATAGGGCGCTTTTGCAGAGTGGTCGAGCAAGAGGGCGTGGCCTCTGACGAGATGCTGTTTTTTTCTATTTGCAAGGGGGCTGAGTGGCCCCCCTTCTTTTACTATTTTTTGGGCCCTGGGGACCCCATCCCCCAGGCCCCTTTTGTAAAGAAATTTTTAAAAAACGGGAAGGGGGCAGCGCATTGCCTCTTTTTAATTATTATTATTATTTTTTATTGCGGGAGAGACAGCCAGGTGGCCCTCTCCCGGGCCACTTCTGTCCCCGGGTACCCTATCCCCCGGGGCCTGGCCTCTTTGATGGGGACCGTGGAGGGAGCCCCAATGCCTCCACGGTCCCTGCTGGCTCCCCGCCTCCCCCGGGAACCTGCATTGCTTTTGCACAAGGGGAGCTCCTGACATGCAGCTCCCCTTGTGCAAAAGTAATTCTGCTTTGGTTTTTGGAAGCGAGAGCAGGTTTCCTACTCTCGCTTCCAAAAACCAAAGCAGTGTTTGCTATGGCAGGGTGGGAGCCACATGGCTCCTGCCCTGCCGTAGCAAACCGCAATGTCCAGGGGGTAGGAACCCCGGGACATTGCAGGAGCCGGCCCTGGTGGGTGGAGGTATCCAGGGCCATCATGGGCTCCAGGAGTGGGACCGCACGGCCCCCCTTCTTTTCAAAGCTCCGGGGAGGTGGTGGTCCCTGGGGCCTGGGGGTCTGTAACAGACCCCCCAATTTCAAAATTTAGTGCCCCAAGGAGGTGTTGGTCCCCGGTGCGTGTGGGGGCTCAAGCCCCCCAACCCAATTATAAGACAGCCCCAGGGAGGTGGCGGTCCCCGGGGTTTGGGGGGGCCTGCGAGGCCCCCCACTTCAATTATAAAAAAGCTCCAGGGAGGCGGCGGTGCCCGCGGCTTGGGGGGTCCATGTGTCCTCGCACATCATAAAAAAAAGCCCCAGGGAGGTGGCAGTCCCCGGGGCCAATGGGGCCCGCTGGTCCCCGCAAGATAATTTGGCATTTTTGCACTTAAGACTATGGAACACTGCTTAGTGGGTTGTGGTTAGTAACTAATGGAGGACATGGGGTGATTGGGATTGAACATGTAATTAGAAGATTGTATTAAATATTAGTTCAAATATTAGTTCCAGTAACACTGACATTTTCATTTAAGGGGTAGGGTTGGAACAAAAAAGTTTCTTAATTTACTGTTTCTGCACAAGAACCATTTCGTTTGGCTGACATATATTTCTTAACTATTGTAGATTCCACTGACGAAGGTCAAAGATGACCGAAATGCATTGGGTGAATTCAAATGTAAATGGAGGATTCGAGTTTCTTAACATGCCTGTGATTAGGCCCGGATGGGCAATTCCTGAGCAATAAAATGCATGAAATGATGGAACCTCGAAAAATGAATAGAAATAAACTGATTGAACTTTTTTGAATACTTCTAAGTACGTGTATAATGTGGATCGCAAATGTGCATAAGGATGTGCAACTCATAAAAGCTTATACAATGAGCATCATGTTATTAGCTGAACATTAGCATTAGAACTCTAGTGCAACACTCAGACAAAATATGGTAGCACAAAGTAATAGAACACTACACCCTGACATGTAATGACATGTAATGGTCATATTTCTAGCACAGTCATCCTGATAGCCTTATAATTGACACTTAACAGTGATGAGCAATGTGTTACTGTTCAGTATTTAAAACTAGTGATAATTCTCATAGAATAGGACTTTCTAAAGATATTTCTCAGATGGTGTTTACTGATTCAGATCGACAGTGATAATATTTAGTTTGGCATCAGGCATACAGATTTTTTGATAGATTCAAATATGATTTGTTGTAATGGAGAACTATTGTTCCTGGGTAATGTTCCATAATCTGCCCTATCAGAGTTGTTGGCTAGACCTGTAACTTACAAGCCAACATATTTACCAATTCTGCTACAGAATGCACCACTTGACCCCATTTTTAAAAATGTCTGTAGATGGGGAATGTCCCATGTTCCCTTGTAAAGAGCTACGTTTGGTCAGGAAAATGTGATTAAGGAACTGACTGCAATATGAGATTTAAGATGTGCCCTTTAAAAATGGGTCATGAAAATGAGTTAGAAGCTGATCTTCATATTGTAAGTGGTTAATTTAAATGTAAATGGAGCCCATATCAAACCAAATCAAATAGAGTCTGTAAAGCTTGTAGCTACTCTGTAGAGTGTCCAGGTGCTACATGTTCAATAGATCCCAGGTTTTGTCACATGGGGGATAAAATTGAAAAGGCATCATTAAACATCCAAGTTTTCAGTCTGCACTTAAAAGAGCCCACATCCCTGGTTGCCCGTAGAAACTATGGAAGGGCATTCCAACTTGCAGCAGCTAATGCCTAGAAGGAAGTGCATCCCAATCTCTTCCACCTCATTTTCGGTACAACAGCCAACAAGCACAGAGTCTCGGAAGGATGATAAGAGGAAAGTAGCTTGAGTATATATTGAGGGCCTATACCATAGAAAGCTCAATCGCTAAGCACCAGTCCCTTAAATTTCACTCCTGCCCATTTGGGAAGTCAATGTAACTTCCTAAGACGGGCCTGAATAGAAAGGTTCCAAGGAATGTTGAGCATGAGCATAGCCGCAGCGTTCTGCACCAACTGGAGCCTCTTAAGCAGGTACAGTGGGAGGCCCAGGTATAATGTATAATGCATTGGTGTAGTCCAGCCTAGATGTTATAAGGGCATGGACTAATCTTCCAACAAGGAGCCCAAAGAAGGAACAAAAACCTCCTTATAAACCGGAGAAGGCAGAAACAGATCCCAACAGTGCTAGCCACTTGGTTTAAAGGACAGGTGACAATCCAACTTCACTCCCGTCTTCTTAATCATCATAGTTGGACTCGGCGGAGAGGGAGCAGGACTATGCCAAACCTCACAACCCACAAAGTGGAGTGGGGCCAAAAACATTACCTCTGTTTTGCTCATGTTGCTCTTGAAGTTACTCTGGCACATCTTTTTATACACTGCTGATAGGCATGTTTCAAATCTGCGTTGGGCACCAGAGATATTCCCGTACAAAGTTAGAATAATCTGTATGCCGTCAGCGTAAGAGATGATTTGCACGCCAAAGGATTCCACCAAGGTTGCCAGAGGAGACATATAGGCATTGACCAATGGCGGGCACAAAGCAGAGCCCTGGGGATCCCCAAACTCTATAGACTTAGAGTCTGATGCAAATAGCGGCATCCACACGGACTGATCTCTGTTCAAATAAAAGGAACACAGCCAGCCTAGGGCTGTCCCACCCAACCTGATGTTACGCAAGCGTTGTACCAGGATAGGATGGGAAACCGTATCAAATGCTCCTGAAAGGTCTAAAAGTAGCAAGGCTATTTTCTTCCCATTGTCCACAGCCAATTTAATAGTGTCTGAGACCTCAACCAAAGCGGGCTCAGTGCAATGTCCTGGGCGAAAGCCTGATTGTGAAGGATGAAGCAACTGGTTAGCATCGAGACAACAGGAAAGTTGGATATTGACTAATTTTTGGAAAATTTTAGCAAAGGCTGGGAACAGGGAAATTGGACTGTAATTGGACAGGTCGGACTTATCTGCCCAAGTTTTTTTGAGCAGTAAAATCAACCTGGTGTTCTTCCTGGGACCAGAGGCCTGACACAATGAGTATTTGACCAATACATTCAGGGCAGGGTTTATGGCCTCTGTATTAGCACACGAGATTCGGGGAGGGCAGGGGTCGTCGGGGGCCCCCGACTTTCAGACTCGAAGGGCATGCTCAGGATCCTCCATCGAAATGGGGAAAAACTCTGTAAGGGAGTAAAATAATGGAAGAGGAACTGTCAAAGGTTGGTCTGGAGGCCAGACTGGCTCACTGATATTAGTGGCAGTGTATATTTCTTGCGCATGTGACCCATAAGAGCAATGCAGTTGGTAGCACCGGCAACTTTTAAGGACCCAACAATACCCCCCTTCTGGCTCTCAAAATAGTCTGAGATTTAAGACCAGATGGTGAGGCTTTTAGGAGTGAGAGAGAGTGTGGGGATTGGTAAACTTCTTAGATATTTTAAAAGCCTCTTCAGGTTGATTATTAGACATGGTAATTTCCTCAGTGAAGTACTTTGCTTGGGCATTTTTTATGCCACGTTATAAATTGATTGCTCCCGTTTGTAGCACTCCTTATCCTCAGGCAAATAAAGCTTGTGCCAAGCTCTCTCAAGCTTTTTGCAATGTTGTTTTTTGTTTTTTTTAAAATCTTTTTATTGAACACAAAACAATAATACACAAACTGAAAAGTGACCATTGTGCCATGGGTATTTGCAAATCATATGAGGAGAATATAGGCTTCCATCATTACAGAAAATATAAAGGAGTATGTGAAGTGGGCTCAATCGACATCCAATTCCTCACGGACAGGATCCAGATCCGGTGGTGTACAGATGTCCCCACGGTAAGCATTCCAAACACACCATATTTTTCCCCATTTACGGGGTCTCCCCCTGGCCACATACACAGACCTCTCCCGGAACATGCCCCAGTCAAGGTCCTCCATCCATTTCCCAAGCTGAGGAGCCCGGCTAGCGCCCCATAGTTGTGCAATATTATGCTTGGCAATCATGCATGCAAGAGTGATCCACAATTTACCATGACTCAAGAGGTCTGAAGGTTCCCAAACATTGAGTATGCAACGGCGTGCCTCCAGTGCAATCTGTACACTCCACACCTCACTCATTTTCACATGGATCTTAATCCAATAATCACCCACAAGATATGCATAAACGTTCCAGTCATCCCACAACCTCTGCGACAATCTGCATTCGTAGCAAGCCCCATTCGTAACAACCCGGGGCCCGTGGTGTAGGATCGATGAAGAATCCTAAGCTGCACCAGTCAAAGTCTCATAGGGACCGCTACTACACGAGGGGAAGACACAGCCTCCCCCCAATCTTCTTCATCCAGGACCAAGCCATCAGCAACCCATTGTTCCCTAAGTTTCACTAGGGGATCCTCAGCATGGTTAACCAGGGTCCTATACACCAGGAAAATTGCCTTGGTAGGAAGGTATCCATCCTAGAGTTGGTCCTCTAGCGGAGAGGCCACCGCCAGTGCATGTTTGATTTGTAGGTAACAATACCGCTCACTCTCATGCAACTGGTGTCTGACCTGCAATTCCTCGAAAGTTACAATCCCATCCTTACCCCACAAGTCTCGCACCTGCGAAATACCAATTAGATCCCAGCGATCGAAACCCTTTGATTTCCACAAACCACCTAGTCCCTCCGAGTTCCACAAAGGCGTGGCCATTGTTATTCTACCCTCCCATTTAAGAGCACGATTAGCCTCATGCCACACTCGCGTCGCCAGTGACGTCGTGCCCACCAGAGGAAACCTACCACGTCTAGCGTACAAAACCCTAGTGTACTCACCCCCCGGCAACTGGCCGCGATCCATGGCAAACCTGGGGTCAACCGGCGAGCCATAAATTGCATGGTTAATAGGAGCTAGTTGGGAAGCCCAGTAGTATTTCCTAATGTTAGGCGAACCAATCCCTCCGTCGTACCAGGGTAACATCAATTTAGATAGCGCAATCCGTGGTTTCCCTTCCCAGAGAAGCCGGCGCTGCAATGATTCAATCTCGTTGAAGTATGAGGGGGTACGGTATCGAAGGAATTCTGTAAAGCGTACAAAAACCGTGGGAGGGCCATCATATTAAAAAGAACCGCACGACTTAACAAGGAGAGCGGCAACTCCCTCCATTTTGCCACATTGCAACGCAGTCTGGCCAAGGGGGGTCCCAGGTTTGCACTAAACCTCACTTTAGGATCCTTTGATATTTGGATTCCGAGGTAGCGAAAGCTCACAAGTTCAACCTTTACTGGACAGTTCGCCGGTACCCTAGGCGGATCACCGATCAACATGAAGAGGACCGACTTCGCCCAAATAATGGCAAAGCCCAAGTACCTCCCATAAATTGTTAAGATGTCCAAGAAAACAATCAAGGAATGTCAGGGGGAGGTTAAATACATAAGAATGTCATCTGCATAGAGCGAGATTTTATCCTCCCATTCCGGTGTCCAACGCAGCCCTTTAATCGATCTGTCCCACCTTACCCAAGCCGCGAGCGGCTCCAGGGCCAAGGCGAATAAGAGTGGTGAGTGGGGACAGCCCTGGCGGGTGACCCTCCCCAACAGGAAATCCCGGGACTTATGGTTATTAACCACCACTCGAGCCAACAGAGCAGAATAAAGAAGACGAATCCAACGAATAAATTCGGGACCAAACCCCAGCTTCTCCAATACTGCAAAATGATAAGACCACTCTACTCTATCAAAAGCCATAGTGGCGTCCAACGACAGGAGCACTGCCGGTTCATGAATATGAGACGCTCCCGCCACTACTCCATGAAGTCGACGGAGATTTGGGGCAGTATTCCGGCGCGGCATGAAGCCAGACTGATCCGGATGTACCAGCGTCGTAATAACCTTCACTAATCGGGTAGCGAGCAACTTGGCCAGCACCTTAGGTTCCACATTCAAGAGGGAAATTGGTCAATAGGAGGGACACTCCTATCGAGGCTTACCCTCCTTATAGATTACAATAATATTAGCGATGCGCTGGTCATAGGGCAATATACCATTATCTCTACTCTCAACATACATATCTTTCAAAAATGGGGCCAGTCGGTCGGCGTGCAGTTTATACAATTCTATGGGGATACCGTTCGGGCCAGAGGCCTTCCCGGAATGAACCCCCCTGATGGCCGCCGCCACCTCGTCATTCGTGAGGGCGGAGTCCAGAAACTCCCTATGCTCAGCGGACAGGAAGGGCATCGGAATATCCCGTATGACCTCTGCGTTATCTTCCACAGTATAGTCTCCGATCGATGTGTAAACCTCCACATAATAACGGGAAAATTTGTCCACTATAGTCTGTCGATTCGTCGTGGCACCCGAGCCCGCAATCTGCAGCTCCGGCACCAGACGAGACTCACAGTCTCCCTTCTCCAACCACGCTATCAGTTTTCCGGCCTTATCGCCGTGTTCGTAAATTCTGCTCTGGGTGTTAGCATGCTGCACCTTCGCCCTATCACGCGCCAGATTCTTGTAATCATCTCTGAGAAGCCCGAGGCGGTGTCCCGCCCCCGGGTCCCCATCATTGGATACCTCCCTCTCCAAGGCCGACAACTCCATCTCAATCCTGTCAATTTCCGCCCTGCTCTTCTTCTTCTGCCCAGAGATAAGGGAGAGCGCCTCCCCCCTGACAACAGTTTTATAGGCCTCCCAGAGGGAGCATCCCAAATCGACCGTCCCCGCGTTCTCCCGGAAATAACTATCAGTGACACGCACCAGTTCCTTCTTAATAATAGGGTCTCTCAAGCGCCAATCGGGGCCACCCTGGCCACATCACCTAGTCCCATTTTTAAAGGAAGCCAGATCAGTGAATGATCGGACACTCCTTTTGCCAAATGACACACTTCCTGAATAAACACCGCCTGGGATGCTGGCACCAATACATGGTCAATCCTGGAGAAAGTGATGTGCCGCGGATACATGCGTGTATTCCGAGTCACCGGGGTGTCGAAGTCTCCACCCGTCAACCAAACCAGTTGCGGAGATAAAATCCGACAGCCACCTACGGGAGGGCAACAACACACGAGAGGGATGCCTGTCAAGCTCACCATCCATCACAGCATTAAAGTCTCCTCCTAGTACCATATTTCCAATGGGCAATGTAAGAAACACCCTGCTCAAGTCACGAAAGGTATCCACCTGCAGTGCGGGAGGGACATAGATAGAAAGAAATGTAACAGTCCTAACCTCCCAGAGTCCCGAGATGCCGACATAGCAGCCCCGGTTATCAGACCAAGTCGCCTGTATAGTAAGCGGAAAGGAGTTCTTCACCAGTATCCATACCCCCCTAGATCCAGAAGTAAAACCTGTGTGAGCCACCAGTTTATAACCCCCACGATGCAGTGCCATACAGCGCTTGCCCATAAAGTGGGTTTCCTGTAACAAAACCACATCTGGCGAGCATTGTCTAATTAGTTGCCCCACCATAGCACGCTTAATCTTATCCCCCAAGCCATTCACGTTCCAACTGAGGATGGATAAACCCAAGCCAAATCTAGCGGAAGCCATACTTATCTCTCAAAGATTCTGAAGCATTCCGCGGCACCCATAGCAGACTCAGGTCACATTCAACAAACAAACCAACAAACAAAAAAAAAAAAAAACAACCCCCCACCCTGCACCCCTGCATGCAACATATGCACATCCCCAACTAGCAGTGTGCCTGTCTTCCCAAGACGAACTACAATTATCTAAACATAGAAAAACGGAGGAGGACCATACAACAGGCCGCCAGCCTCCACAATCCCAATCCCGATCACATTCCCCCGCCAAAAATTGTTCAATTAGAGTTCAAAAATAACAAAAATAGCAGGGGGGGGGGGGGGGGGATAAAAACGCGCCAATCGAACCAGCACCGCCACCACCATCGTTAAGTCGGCCCAAGCGCCGGGAACAACATGGAGTACTTCATTTCCGAGGCCCGCAGCCGCCGTTTGATTGCCATGAAACCCTGCCGCTGTTTCTGAACTGACTGGGTAAAATCGGGGAAAAATAGTAAGGAAGCGTTCTCAAATGCCAGCCGTCAGGAAGATCGTGCAGTCTGAAGAATAGCGTCCCAATCGCGGAAATTCAGAATCCGTGCTATCATGGGACGAGGAAGCGCCCCAGGCTTCGGGCGTCCGTCAGGAACTCTGCAGGCCCTTTCCACTGTGAAAAAGTTGCTTAGGCCCTTGGGTTTGAGATGTTTGAGGATAAGATCCTCCACAAAGAGATCTGGGGCCAGGCCCTCCAATTTCTCCAGCACTCCAAGGATGCGAATGTTATTGCACCTCGCTCGTCCCTCATACTCGTCCAACTTTCGATCGAATTGAGTCCGGGCCGCCCTGAGGTCTCTCACTTCCCACTGCAACTCCAATACATCGTCAATGAGGCTCGATGCTTTGATCTCTAACGTCTTGACCTTCTCCGTGGTTTTAGCAGGATCCGCCCTTATGAGACCCACCTCGATTGACACAGTGTCCAATTTGGTGTCCATTCTACCCAGGGAAGACTGGACCCCGGTAATCGCCGCCATTAAGTCCTTCATCGTCGGGTCCTCTCCGGTGGGATCACTCTCCTGACCTCCCGTCGGAGTACGCTTTTCATCCACCGGGTAACCCTTAGAAAAGTTGTACTTGTCCAGTTTGTTGAGAAGTGTGGCTCAATGGTTAGAGCGGCAGACCCTGATGCAGAGGTCTGGCCCGGGACCAGGGTTCAATTCCAGCCTCGGCGGCTCTTGGACTCAATTTCCCCAGACCTGATCATTCTCGCCTCGGTGCCTAGTCTAATCATGGGTCCCACTCTGTGACTCTGGGCAATAGCTTGCTTAATCTCCACAACGGCCCCAGCAGTGCTTGGATGCCTGGCTTCACCTTGGGGGTGCCCAGGAGTGGACATTTCACAGGAAAGCCAGGATGGGTTCCACAGCGGTATGAATACAGTGCTACGAGGCCTCGGGGTAGAAGTGTGCAATATAAATACAATACATTTACATTTACATTTGTGGGACTGAACCAGTCTGGAAGTCTTAGATGTTTTCGGCGGTGGCTTTTCAGGGTCCCCTCTTGCTGCCATTTTCAACTCCGATTCAGACACCACCTCCGCCGATCGAGCAAGGCCCAGCCAATGTGTCACCAATGTGCATCAAAACCAGTCGATCGGGGGGTGTTCCGTCCCAACAGGAGGTCGCAGTAGGAGCAAAAAGTAGGGAGACACCGAAAACACTTCAGATGTGACACAGCGTCCGTAGACCGGGCCCCCGACCGAGCACTTCCGGTCCCACTCGCCGATGTTGTCGAACTCCAGAGCGGGCAGCGCCACACACAGGGTCCCGGCGTTGGCACCAGAAGGCCACAAAATTGCAGACAACGTTATTATGTTGCCGAAGCGCTCAAATTGTTCAGAATTTCACCAAGTGGTTCAGGCGCTGGTCCCCCACACGATCGTAGGGATGGGGCTCAGGAGTATGTGCCGGATGACAAGTCAGGATGTGGCGGCCGGCGGAGCCGATGTTCAAGCGGCCATCTTGGTCGCTGGCACGGCTCCTCCTCATCTTGCAATGTTGTTTAAACTGTATACACTGTTTATATTTTAATTTCTTATATCGCGCTGGAATCAATCCCGTAAGGGTATCTCCGCGCTTTGCCGGTCAGAAAATTAACAAGGTCAGGGGAATGATTAAGTGATCTGAGAAGCTTCCTGAAAAAGGAGAGTTTTTAATGCCTTTCTAAAAGACAGATGGTTGGTGGTCATTCTCAGGTCTGTTGGAAGTTTATTCCATAAAGCAGGGCCGACCGAGGAAAATGCTCGGTCTCCCTGTCTGGATTTTTTTGTTGTGGGGGGTTTCAGAAGAGCTTGGTTGCTTGAGCGAAGTGACCGACTGGGTTGATACAGCTCCAGTGATTGAGAAAGATATTTGGGACTATCCCCATATAAGCACTTGTGGACCGTGCAGCATATCTTGAAGCTGATGCGCTGCCGTATAGGGAGCCAATGCAGCTCCTCCAACAAGGGCTTAGAGGGAGTCCTGGCCGGTGCACCCATAACCAATCTGGCCGCAGTATTCTGAACTACCTGAAAACGGCCTACTGCATCTGCGTTTGCTAATGTCAGCAGGCCGTTGCAGTAGTCCAGGCGGCTAGTAATCAGAGCCTGTACGAGTGTCCTCCTGTAAGAGTCAGGAAGATACGGGAAGACTCGTCTTAGAAGGCCAATAGTATGGAAGCACAGTCCTGCAATATGATTGGTGTGTTCCTTAAGGGTCAGTTTTTGATCAATTTTCACCCCTAAGTTTTTAACATGAGGCTTTGATGTTGGAATCGGACCCAAATCCAGCGGCCACCAATCTGGAGACCATAGAAGACTTGCCTTGCCGAAGAGCATAACCTCCGTTTTTGCAACGTTACATTGGAGGCAATTTGCGGCCATCCAATGTGACACTGCCCTCATACCCTCAGCGAAGTTTTCCTTGACTTTAGGGCCAAGGGAGCTGAAAGGGTAGAGGAGCTGGGTGTCATCACCGTAGGAGACCGGTGTGAACCCATACTTCCGCACAATCTCAGCAAGGGGGGCCACATATACATTGAACAATGTAGGGCTGAGACATGAGCCCTGTGGCACCCCCTTCGTGAGCTCCCTCGAGATGGAACGGTAGGGGCCCAGGCTGATAGATTGTGACCTCCCGGAAAGGAAGCTCTCCAACCAAGATAGTGCTAAGCCTCCAATCCCCACTCCCTGCAAACGGCTGAGAAGAATGTTATGAGACACGGTATCAAAGGCCGCAGACAGGTCCAACAGCACTAGAATCATGGATCCCCCTCTATCTTGTGACATTTTGATCTTATCAATCACCGAGAGGAGGGCCGACTCAGTGCTGTGGTTGGGCCTGAACCCAGATTGTGATTGGTCCAGGCCCCCTGCCCCCTCGATAAAGCCAGAGATGATGGTATTCACGTGTTTCTCAGCCAGTTTACTTATAAAAGGGAGGAGGGAAATAGGGCGGAGGTTGGAGAGTTCTGACCAAGGTAAGGTGGTATTTTTACGTATGGGGTTCACTACCGCTTCTTTCCAGGGTTGTGGAAGTTGTCCTTCGGCAAAGGAAAGATTCATTAGTTTTTGAATAGTGGGTCCTAAAGATTCCGCCAGAGGTGAAATCATTTTAGCAGGAATCAAATCAGTGGGGGAGCCGGTCTTCATTTTACTTATGAGTGTAGTCAGATCTTGTAAAGAAATTTCTGGGATTACAAGAAGAGTATTCCCAAGGGTCACCGTTGGGGGGATTTCTGAGGTCACAGTCTCTAAAGGACCTGAGACTTTCAGAATTTTTTTATATATCCCCTCAATTTTGTCTTCAAAAAACTGAGAGATTTTATTACAAAGATCTTGGGTAAATATATCCGGGCTCTCACACATTACTGGATTAGTGAAAGCCTGTATGATTTTAAATAGCTCTCGAGTAGAGTTACCTGCCTCTGTTATTTGGGTGGTGAGACTGATTTTTCTCGCTTTTTTTATGTTTTTATAGTAAGTGGTCATGGCTGCCAAGTATCGATCCTTATCTTCCCCCTTACGAGTACGTCTCCAGTGCTTCTCCAATTTAAACTATATACACATCAAACTATTGCATAATAGTACTTTTGACAAAGGGCTAGTGTTTTTTGCATCTTTCAAAAAGCCTAAGTGTGGCCCTCATTACTTTGCAAACAAATAGCTATAAATGTAACAATATTTTATAAGGACAGTAAAGTTAACTATGAACATGCAAGGGCGATAGGTGGCTTTATAACAGTCTAAGGCATCCAAACAGCTGCATTTCCTACAGACAAAACCAGTAAATTAGCAACTAAAATGTTGTTGTGTTGTAAAAGTAAATACATCAAAGAGTATACACTAGCCACACGTATGCCCCTTTGCTAAACTCTAGAGGGAACACAAGTGGAACAGCATAAACTTCCATGAAAGGCCCTGGACTTAATAGACAGCCCATCCAAGCAATGGCAAAACATGAAAAACATATGGCTGAAGAGAACTGACCCAAATCTCTCAAATCTCTGTGCTTCTTTCTTTTTGTTAGTACAATTGATGGCATGAGTTCTTCAAGAACTTAAAACTGGACTAAATAACATAATCCCTCAAAGACCTGGGAATCCATTCGCTGTTTACTGTTAGACATGACTCATTCGAGATACAAATTCTGGCCTGATTGGGAGTGTAATAGTCTTAAAATTCTTCCCATCAGCAGCCTTCCAAATTGAAAGCTGGACTTTATTTAACTTTTGGTGTCAGAAAATGATAAAACTCGATGTGTAGACTTTTAGAAGTCATTTCAACTTTTAAAAAAGTATAAACATATTCATGCCTTTCGTTTTGGGATGAAATGTATTCGAAGACAAAAATAAAGGCAACCAAAAATTAGGTGAGTTTGCCGGTAGAATTCTGCCCTATGTGTTTTATGTTTTAAAAGTACAATGGCTCTCAGATCAGCCAATGAGACTTGGTAGCTCCCTCCTATTGGTAGTGGGAACGGAAGGAGGAAACGACAAAGAGGGAAACAATGAACATCAACCATATTTTACCTGGAAAATCTAAAGCGTCCACAAATTGTTATCAATGCTCTGATTTGAACATGCAAGGAAGGGTTCTTTCAATATCATCAGAGCTAACCAGGAGTAGAGCAATGAAACCATTGCATGTGAATTTAATATGTTCAAAATATATCCTTGTTTTAAAGGAATGAAAATGGCATGTTTACCTGGGTCAGTCGCAGGCCACGAGTTCGAAGACTAGTAAGGCCTACTCAGCCTTCCATCCTTCAGAGGTCGATACAATCGAGTACCATTACTTTGGATAATAATAACACCAGTTATTTACAGTGACTAGAAAGTGCAGAAGTGTGGCACGAGGCGCTACATAAAACCAGGTGATCGCTATTAGCATTCTTGTGTGTCTCTGTCTATGTAGAAACATATCTCAGTGAAACTTACAGTAATCACGGAAGTCATTCTACAAGCCCTTCTCCTGCACTTACAAGCATCGGGGTCCTGTTCTCAGGAGCCTGCACTCCCCATGGTTGCAGTTAATTGCATCTGGCACGCCGCTGCGGCAGTGGGTCACACATCTCAAACTGGAGCCATCAAAGTAATACGGGAAGTAGAACTGGGAGTAGTTTGCTGGCGCGTTCCATTGGCATACCTCTGTGAAAGTCAAAATAACTCTCAGTATCATCGTCATTGCATCTGATTCGTTGTGACAGTGACAAATAACTCTTGTTTGATTTAATTTCGCTCGGTGTGCTACATTTTGAAGAAAAATAAAAGCATTTTTTTTTTACATGGCGGTAATTTTTTCATATTCCACAATTAATGAAAGTACATTTTCATAGGTGGGCTAACTGCCCCTCGCCGCTCTTTTGCTAAAGCTCCGGCAATATTTCCCTTGTACTGCATTTCTGCTACTTTTTGGGGTGAAAAAGCCCGAGTCTATTCCCTGGAGAAATCTTAATGACATGGGGGAGAAACTGACTCTCTTCAACAGGATCTTGTATCCAGTGTTGTAACGAAACTTGATGGGGCCCCCTGCAAACTACATGGAGGGGGCCCCCTCCCATCCTCCGTGCCAGTCTAGAGCTCTCAGGCCAGTGACCCGCCATACTGCAGGGGATGCGGGGCTATCGTTACGCCACTGTCACCAATACAGCTGTTATAAGTAACACTGGATGGTGGAGTCAAAGGTTGGGCTTAGTCTGCCAGCAGGCTACCATAGGTGGTGGTCCATTCATTACAGGGTCCCTGCCATCAGTACGCCAGGGAAGTTTGCCCAATTCTAGGTGGGTTTCCTAATGCAGACTCCTGTCATGATATACAACATCGGCCCACTGATCGTTCAGTTTTGACAAAAGTGCATCCACTGCTCCTTCTCGTTTCCGTTTTAAAACATTAGACAATGCGACAATGCAGTATTTCAAAAGCAGATGTAACTACAAAGAGCACATTTTGATAAGACATTTTTATTAGTAGACAGTAGCAATCTTAAGAGGCATTGCATAGCTTCATACACTCTTCGACCCCAATCCCATCACAGTCTCTCTCTCTCTCTCTCTGTCAGTCAGTCTCTCTCTTTCAGTCAGTCAGTCTCTTTCTCTCTCAGTCAGTCAGACTATCTCTCTCTGTTATTCAGTCTCTCTCAGTCAGTCTCTCTCAGTTAGTCAGTCTGTCAGTCAGTCAGTTTCACTCTCTGTCAGTCTGTCAGTCAGTCGGTCTCTCGCTCTGTCAATCTCTCTCTCTCTTTCTGTCAGTCAGTCTCTCTATCTTAGTCAGTCAGTCTCTCTTTCTGTCAGTCAGTCTATCTCTCTCTGTCATTCAGTCTCTCTCTGTCATTCAGTCTCTCTTAGTCAGTCAGTCTCTCTCAGTCAGGCAGTCTCTCTAAGTCAGTCAGTCAGTCTCTCTCTCTCTCAGTCTGTCAGTCAGTCAGTCAGTCAAAACAAACTTTATTTGGCTTGTTACAACCATAAAAGTACAATTTACCTCTTATCTTACTAAAAAGGCTGAAAATAAAAACAGCAACAGATACATAGCACGGCAGTATCAATAAACATATCACTTCTTGATATACATATAATTTACTATCATTTTTAAAATCGGAGTATTATACCAATTGAAATAATAATTCATACTATACAACACCTCCTTAAACATGCAGCACTTACTATTTTAAACACTAATTGTTTCAGACTTATTTAATATCGAGGACTTATATTCTTAGGTCTTACTCTGTGCAGTTGAGGAACACCTTGACTTTTTTCATATATTTCCCAAAGGCACAGGCTATATCTAAGTTCCCCATTTCCATCAACAATTTAGCGGCTTGCATCCTGTTTGTAATATTATAATTTTTAAAAATCGGGCATAAAAACTCCTTTCGTATATCTAAAAACCACAAACAATCTAATAAAATGTGAATAATATTACAGGTAGTGCCTAAAGTGCAAGTGCAATTCCCATTACATCCCATCATTTGATTTCGAGCTCCATTATTAGCGTAACATGGGTTTATTCCAATTCTCATTTTTAGGACTTCCCGTCTTAAGCTATGACTTGGTAGCCGGTCTACATAGGGAAAATGTTGGTCAAGCTCCCAAGCTGATGTCATATGGGCTACCGAGCATTTTTGTGAGAGGTACTCCCGGTCATAAGTACGGGACATATCGGTTCCTTGAAGCCTTAGTTCTTTCTTCCCTATTATTATTTGGTCTTGTAGCGGGCAGACCTTCAGTTCGAGCACCCTGTAGGCATTCCTTATTGATGCGCTAGTCTCTTTTGCCCAGGGTAGCTCACTCGTGGTAATTTCCTCTTTGGCCCAGTGGGAAATTTTGAGGAACTCATCTGCTCCCCATCGCTGCCAAAATCGTACAAGGGCCATACAGGCGGTTATCGCCCACGAGGTAATTCCCAGCTCAAGTCTTGCCGCCTGTACCATAGAAGATTTAGGGAGTACGAATAAGCTTTTTAATATATTTCCCTCCTCTCTATCCCAGGAGGTCTTACCGCTTAAGTAAATGACTTCGGCTCCATACAAGAATTGAGGGGGCACCATTGCTTGATAGGCTTTCAGGACCGGTCTATCAGACTTTTCTCCATAGGTATTATTGAATCTTTTTAAGCCTTTCACGGACGATAATGCCCTCATTTTTAATGCTTGTAAATGAGTATACCATTTTTGGATACCAGAAAACCACCTTCCCAGATATCTATAATCAGCTACCCTCTCAAGCAATACTGTGCCCAAGTACCAAGAGAACTTTGTTTTCCTCCTACCAAAGCAAACAATTTTTGTTTTTTCCATGTTAACTACAAATTTTTTGCTAGTGCAGTATTCTTTGAATCGATTTAATTTTCTTTGGAGCCCTATCTCCGTCTGATCCATTATTACCAGATCATCAGCATAGAGGAGGCATGATATCTGGTTTCCTCCCAGTTTTGGGTTTGCCCCTCTAATCTCTCTTAATTTTTGGGGTAGGTCTGCTAAAAACAGAGAGAATAGTAAGGGGGCAAGTACACACCCCTGCCTTAAGCCGTTCCCAATTGGGATTTTCTTCGTCAATCCTCCATCCTTATCCAGAATTATCTGTGCCCAGTTTTCAGTATGCAGTGCTTGGATTAGGGCTAGCAGGTCACCCTGTATTTCATACCACACCAGTGTTGACCACAGTTGCTCCCTGTCCACCAGATCGAAAGCTGCACGGAAGTCCACGAAACAGCAGAATAATTTTCCCCCCTGATCGATCCACTTCCGTGCAATGGACCAAAGATCAAAACAGTGGTCAACCGTTGAGTGGCCCTCTTTGAACCCCCCCTGTTCTGGTGGTACTATCTGTTTATCATCCACCCAATCCTTTAATAAACCCAAAATTGCTTTAGAAAAGACCTTTTCGCCTATATCCAGTAGGTTTATTAGGCGGTAGTTTTTTAGGGAGTTCACATCACCTTTTTTTATGTATTGGCCTGACAATTGCCCCTTTCCAATTATCTGGAAACTTGCCTGTTTTTAGGATCTCTTGGAACATATTAGAAAGAAACTCAGCCCACCAATCTATGTTAGTTTTTATTATAATAGCTGGTAAATTGTCAGGTCCTGCAGCCCGTATTAAGTTTAATCTCTTTATTATACCTCTAATGGCATCTGGGGAGAAGTGTACTTTAATTTCTTCCCTTATTCCAGGCCAATCATTGGCCATTCTTCCCTCCCTGTCTGGCCATATACCATAGATTTCTTCCAGGTAGGTCACTCACTTGTCCTCTAATACCGAGCAGTGTAGAGTTCCTAAGTCTTTCCCCGTACATTCCTGAACTAACTTCCAAAAGCCACTCGCTCTGTCAATATCTCTCTCTTTCTGTCAGTCAGTCTCTCTATCTTAGTCAGTCAGTCTCTCTCTCTGTCAGTCAGTTTATCTCTCTCTGTCATTCAGTCTCTCTCTGTCATTCAGTCTCTCTCAGTCAGTCAGTTTCTCTCAGTCAGGCAGACTCTCTCAGTCAGTCAGTCAGTGAGTCAGTCTCTCTCTCTCTCAGTCTGTCAGTCAGTCGGTCTCTCTCTCTGTCAGTCTCTCTCAGTCAGTCCCTCTCTCTGTCAGTCTCTCTGTCAGTCTCTCTCCCTGTCAGTCCCTCTGTCTGTCAGTCTCTCTGTCAGTCTCTCTATCTCTCTCTTTCTGTCAGTCTCTCTCAGTCAGCCAGCCTCTCTCTCCATCAGTCTCTCTCTTTCTGTCAGTCAGTCTCTCCCTTTCTGTCAGTCAGTCTCTCACAGTCTCTCTCTGTCAGTTTCTGTCAGTAAGTCAGTCTCTCTTTCTGAGTCAGCCAGTCTCCCAGTCTCTCTCTCAGTCAGAGTCCCAGTCTCTCTCTCTCTCTGTCAGTCTCTTTCTCAGTCAGTCTCTCTCTCTCAGTCTCTCTCTCAATCAGTCACTCTCAGTCAGTCAGCCTCAGTCAGTCTCTCTCTCTTGGTCTCTCTACCAGTCAGTCAGTCTCTCTCAGTCAGTCATTCTCTCTCTACATTAATCAGTCTCTCTCTCTCTCTCTGTCAGTCTCTCTCTCTCTGTCAGTCTCTCTCTCAGTCAGTCTCTCTCAGTCAGTCTCTCTCACAGTCAATCAGTCTATCTCTCTCAGTCAGTCAGTCTCTGTCTTTCTCTCTCAGTCTCTCTCTCTCTGTTAGTCAGTCTCTCTCTCTGTCAGTCAGTTCCTCTCTACCTCAATCAGTCTCTGTCAGTCAGTCAGTCTCTCTCTCTGTCAGTCAGTCTTACTCTCAATCAGTCTCTCTCTCTCTGTCAGTCAGTAAGTCACTCTCTCAGTCAGCCAGTCTCTCCCTCTCTCAGTCAGTTTCTCAGCCAGTCAGTCTCTCGGTCAGTCAGTATTCAGTCTCTGAGTCAGTCAGTCAGTCTCTACTCTCTCTACACTCTCTCTTCTCCATTCTCTCTCTCAACTCTGTCCGCTCTATCTCGCATGTCTCTCTCTCCACTCTCTCTCCACTGTCTCTCTCTCTCTCTACTCTCTCTCCACTCTCTCTCTCACTCTCTACTCTCTTTCCACTGTCTCCCTCCACTGTCCCCCTCCACTCTCTCCCCACTCTCTCTCCACCCTTTCTCTCCACCCTTTCTCCCTTCTCTCTCTCTATACTCTCTCTCCACTCTCTCTCTCTCTCTCTCTCCACTCTCTCTCTTTTCTCTCTCCACTCTCTCTCTCACTCCACTCTCTCTCTCTCCAATCTCTCTCCACTCTCTCTTCACTCTCTCTCTCCACTGTCTCCCTCCACCCTCTCTCCACTCTCTCTCTACTCTCTCCACTCTCTCTCTCTCTCTCTCTCTCTCTCCCCACTCTCTCTCTCTACTCTCTCTCTCCACTCTCTCTTGCTCACTCTCCCCACTGTCTCTCCACGCTCTCTCCACTCTCTCTCTCTCCACTGTCTATCTCTGCTCTCTCTCCCTCTACTCTCTCTCCACTTTCTCTCTCTCCACTGTCTCTCTCCCCACTGTCTCTCTCCACTCTCTCTCTCTCTCCTTTCTCTCTCCACTCTCTCTCCAATCTCTCTCTCTACTCTCTCTCCAATGTCTCTCTCTCTCCACTCTCTCTCTCCACTCTCTCTCCACTGTCTCCCTCCACTCTCTCTACTCTCGCTCCACTGTCTCTCTCTCCGCTCTCTCTCTACTCTCTCTCTCCGCTCTCTCTCTACTCTCTGTCTCTCCACTCTCTCTCTCTCCACTCTCTCCACTCTCTCTCCACTGTCTCTCTCCACTGTCTCTCCAGCTGAAACATTTTATTTTATTACATCTAGATTTGTTATAAATATCCGAAATGAATTTACATTTATATTTTATATTTCAATATTTTCATTTTTTTAAAATTAAAAATAAGCTTTACAAATTTCCCTATACTTCCTCATAGGGAGATCTCCACTACAGTGGTGGAAATCACTACCTACGAGTGAAAAGTTACTAGTAGTTATTTTAGACTCATAAATCCTATTGAAGGAAAGTCCACTAGTGGGTGGAAACATGTAAGTTTACACTTAGGTGTAAATCTACAGTAGGAAATGCTGGACGGCAAAAAGGTTTAGATTTACACCTAGGTGCAGGGGTTTACAGGAGTAAATGCAGGGCTCGAGTCGGGGTACCACGCGGGTGGACGGCGTCCCCCCACTTATTTTACCGGGATTTAGATAACTGGAGCAAATGGAGCCACACATTCACTTTTTGGCCTCTCTGGGACGAGATCGGAGCTCATTCAGAACGCTGCTCACGCGCTGGCTTCTCTGACTCAATCGCATCAAAGGGGTGAGCGAGGGGAGGCAATGAGTCTGATGGTGCAAGCCACCTTTCATGACGTCACTTCCTGTTGTGGCGACAGCACCCCCCCACTTCTTTTTTTAGGACTTGTGCCCTGAGTAAATGTACATGTGTAAACTTACCTTTGCGAAGAGGCCCCAATTAATTTCACAGCTGTGTGCCTAATTGTGCCTACTTAATGGAGATAATTGCTTTGGCTTTTGTGTAGTGAGAGGTTTATGGAATGAAGTAGGCATCTTAAGTTATAGCGCTTTGACTGTACCTTTTCAAATGCATTCTGTGCACGGAGTTAAGGGGATTTCATGTGAAAACGTAGGCTAAAAAAGATAAGCTGCGAGACAGTGAACAAATATTAGTGCTGGTCAAGGAGTCTAAACCTTTCCATCAACTACCTGAGGGGGCTGACATACACATGAGGGCTGTGCACGGAGCTGGCACCGCTGGGCATTGGCGCACAGTGTGGTATAGGTGGCATTACTGTACAGGAACTGGCACTGGGCAGGAGTGTAGCAAACATGGGCAGTGTGAGCAGCTGGCACCGGTGGTGTAAGAGGCTGTCACTGGTGGCAGAGTGTGAGGCTGGCACAAGTAGGTAGAGACTGAAGCTGGTGTACCCAATGGTGGGTAGTCGGAGGAGCTCAGCTGCCACAGGTGGCAGTGTGAGAGGATGACACTGGTGGGTAGTGGCTGACGCTGGCACTGGTGGCAGAGTGAGAGGCTGGCACTGGTGGCAGAGTGAGAGGCTGGCACTGGTGGTAGTGTGAGAGGCTGGCACTGGTGGCAGAGTGAGAGGTTGGCACTGGTGGTAGTGTGAGAGGGTGGCACTGGTGGTAGAGTGAGAGACTGGCACTGGTGGCAGAGTGAGCGGCAGGCACTGGTGGCAGTGTGAGAGGCTGGCACTGGTGGAAGTGTGAAAGGCTGGCACTGGTGGCAGAGTGAGAGGCTGGCACTGGTGGCAGAGTGAGAGGTTGGCACTGGTGGTAGAGTGAGATACTGCCAATGGTGGGAGTCTGAGAGGCTGGCACTGGTGCAGAGTGAGCAGCTGGCACTGGTGGCAGTATGAGAGGCTGGCACTGGTGGCAGGGTGAGAGGCAGGCACTGGTGCAGAGTGAGCAGCTGGCACTGGTGGCAGTGTGAGGGGCTGGCACTGGTGGCAGAGTGAGAGGCTGGCACTGGTAGCAGACTGAGCGGCAGGCACTAGTGGCAGTGTGAGAGGCTGACACTGGTGGCAGAGTGAGGAGCTGGCACTGGTCGGAGTGTGAGAGGCTGGCACTGGTGCAGAGTGAGCCTCTGGCACTGGTGGAAAGTGGGAGGGGCTGGCACTGGTGGCAGTATGAGAGGCTGGCACTGGTGGCAGAGTGAGAGGTTGGCACTGGTGGGAAGTGTCAGAGACTGGCACTGGTGGTAGAGTGAGAGACTGCCAATGGTGGGAGTGTGAGAGACTGGCACTGGTGGGAAGTGGGAGTAGCTGATACTAGTGGCAGTGTGAGAAGCTGCCACTGGTGGCAGAGTGAGTGGCTGCCAATGGTGGGAGTGTGAGAGGCTGGCACTGGTGGCAGTGTGAGAAGCTGGCATGGGTGGGCAGTGGCTGAAGCTGGCACTGGTGGTAGTGTGAGAGGCTGGCACTGGTGGCAGAGTGAGTGGCAGGCACTGGTGGCAGAGTGAGAGGCTGGCACTGGTGGCAGAATGAGCGGCAGGCACTGGTGGCAGAGTGAGAGGCTGGCACTGGTGGTAGAGTGAGAGGCTGGCACTGGTGGCAGTGTGAGAAGCTGCCACTGGTGGCAGAGTGAGTGGCTGCCAATGGTGGGAGTGTGAGAGGCTGGCACTAGTGGCGGAGTGCAAGGCTGGCACTGTTGGCAGTGTGAGAAGCTGCCAGGATGTGTGTGTGTTAGAATGTTAGAAGTTAGAATGTTGGAATGGTTTGAGTCAGTTGGTCTATGAGCTGAGCAGCATACAGGCTGCTCCTGGTTGGGCTCGCTTTCTATGTACTTTCTTACTTGTAACTTCAACCTTCAATAAATATACTTGAAGTTACCAACAAAGAACGGACTTCTATCTATTTGTTCATTACAATGGGCGACGATTTGAAAGAACCTGCACTTCTACCCTCAAGAAACTTCAAGGTAAATAATCTCAAGATAAAGGAAATCCTCTGAAAAGCAGCTCAAGCGCGCTGGCACCGAGAGCTCCACCAGTGACCTCCCACTGGTCGCCCTCAACTCTAGTGTGCCAGCCCTGCTTCGATTCCCCCTCTACTACCTGCCTCAGCTGCCCTTGAAGAGCTGCCTGTTTGGGTCTCCTTTAACATTACTTAACGTTGCTGCCACGCACTCCAGAGAACCTGTCACTACTGCCTTTATGCTTGCCTTTCCTGCTCCTTCGAAGACGTCTTCCTGTCCTGATGTGCTGGGAGAGCTTCCCCCCATGCCCTGCTTTCACTTCTCGCATATCTTTGACTTTATACCTCCCTGCTCAATCCTCAGGTGAGAGTCCTTGTGACCCTTTGCAACATTTTGAACTCCGACTGCCAAAAGGAACTTCAGAGACTCTCTGACAAGATCAGCTTTTACTCAGAAGGGTCTCTTAACCCGTCTTTATGAGAAGTGCTACATAGTGGTGAACTGTTGCTAAAGTCCGTCTGGATTTTTACTTGAAGGAATTGTCGTAAGTACTTTATTAAATTTCATTTTTAATTCCTTCCTTGCCTTCGCCTCACTCGGCCAGATTAACCGTTTTTTTCACACACTTTTAAACGTTGTTCGAGCGCACACAGAGCCCCCTTGCTCTCTTACCCTCTTCCTGCTGCCTCCTGAGTCCTTCTTTCATTATTATTGTGACATCTCCTGCAATTAGAGCTGCATCGCTTCCTCTGGACCCCTGCATTCATCGACTTGCCTGGAGCCACCGAGCGTGTCGTCATGCTGCATGCCTCCATCTTGTCTGGCACCACCGTTGCTCTTGGACTTCCTATTGGTCTGCGCTTCTTTGCCAACCATGCCAACCACGATATTCTCTTGATTTTCAATAAAGTTCAACCGGGAACACCGCAGTTTCCTCTTGGTTACTCCATTGAGATTCTTCTTACATTTTGAGACTTCGTTGAGTTTTACCTCACACCTGGGACCTTCCTTCACTATCTCTCCTGGCTGCCCGAAGTTACACCAGTCGAAATGCGGTTAGTGACTACGTTTACTGTTTGCTGCCTCAAGTTTTCCCTTCATCTTAACCTCATCTTTAACGTGCCAGCCTGTCATCTCTCATTGCCGCATTCCTCGATGACAGGCACACCTGTTTTGCAAACAATTAAACACGTTATTTTGTGGTTCTACAGTTTGTGATTTCCACCGTTCCACTAAGGGCTAATTTACTACGCCCTGTACATTTTGCTGCGTTTTACTTTCTAACGTGCTAATGTATTAATTCTTTAATCATGTTTTCTAACCTTCAACGCTTCATTTTTTTTTGGGTGCATTCTCTGCTTTCAATAAGGATTCTTACATGCCTCACCGACCCCCTACTGTTACTGCAAATTGCATTTTACTGTGTCATATTTTTTAAAAAAAGGGGTAGTACTTCAATTGTCTTCATACTATAATGTGGGTTTTTAAAAAAAAATTGCATTCTAATGTTTAAAAAACATGCATTCTACTGTTTGAAAAAAAATGCATATTACTGTTATTGCGTGCACTTTTATGGTATCGTGAGGTATCGTTTACTGTACCTTGTTGTTTTCTTCATGTATGAATCATAAACTGTGCTGTGTGGTACCTTGATAAACATCTACTTTTCATACATCTTGCTTTGTTACATGTGGTTCCTGCCCTCTCCTCTGTTGCATGTGGTACTACAACATCTTGTGAGCAAATTATTGTATTGTGTCATTGCCGTTCCCACATCCACTTTTTATTTACCTTGTTTAATGTGGTACATCCACATCCTATGGGCATTTCACAAATTGCATTTACTTTGTTTCATGTGGTACCACCACAGCTTAAGTGTATTTTACTTATTGCATTTACATTGTTTCATGTGGTACTCCCACATCTCGTGCGCATAATATTTTATTGTGTCATGTGGCATTCCCACATCTACTTTTTACTTACCTTGTTTAATGTGGTACATCCATATCTTATACGCATGTTCTACTGTTTTATGTGGTGCGTCCCCACATCGACTTTATGTGGTGTGTCCCCACATCTATTTAATGTGGTCACCCCACATCTGCACACGCAAATTGTTTTATTTCGTCATGTTGTGCGTTTTGCTTTCCTTGTTTTCTTCTTCACTTTCTTGATCGTACTCTTGTACTTCCTTCGTGTCGGCCCGGCCAGCTTTGACAATCTTTGTACCTGAGTCGCTTGTTGTTTTTGTTGTGGGAGGGCGTTGCTTGTTTTTTTGGGAGAAAGGGGGATGGGTGATTGAGTCGTCTTATGTGCCTCATTTCTTCTTTATTATTCCTTCCCACTCACCACTTTCTCTTTGCGTTTGCTATCATTTTACATGCACTTTTCATTTATCATCTTATCTTGCCATGTTTTCAATTAATTCTTTTAATATGACTTTTGTTATACCTTTTTAGAGTTTCTCCCTTCTCATTGTAAAGAAGGGAGATGTTGTAGTATGCTGCTCAGCCAGGATGTGTGTGTGTTAGAATGTTAGAAGTAAGAATGTTGGAATGGTTTGAGTCAGTTTGTCTATGGGCTGAGCAGCATACAAGCTGCTCCTGGTGGGGCTCGCTTTCTATGTACTTTCTTACTTGTTAATTCAACCTTCAATAAATATACTTGAAGTTACCAATAACAAACGGACTTCTATCTATTTCTTCAATACAGCCACAGTGGGCTACCGTGTGACCCAGAGGGGGGCTGTGCCATGCCGAGCAATGTAAATGGCGGTGTCAGGGAACTATTGTTCTGCCATACAGACCATTAAAGACAGTCAATCTTAGTTATGTATCCTTGTGATTAAAATCCGGGTTACATGATTTTCTTAGTTGCTCTATTGACAGAGCCTATATGAGGCATGGATCTATGTGATCAAATGAAATGAACTGAAGTATTGGTTTATTATTTAGAATTTTTATATGATTATCACTGTATGTAACTGGTTAATGTTGTCTCATAAGTTGGAAGCAATGTTTTGGTATATTGTAAAATAGACTTGGATGTATACATTATATTTTTTTAAATATGTCTATTTGAGTATGTCTTTCTTAGTGCAATGTGTACTATATATGATTAAGATTGATTTTATTTAAATTTTCAGAAATATTGGGAAACATTTGTACAATTGTCCTGATGAAGGCGGTTTTATGCTAACTGTACCGCCGAAACGCGTCGATGCTTAAGGAGTGAATTTGGAACAAGAAAGAAGGAAAATTCATAATTGTGGTGTTTGAGTTTAGTCCTTTTTTCCAGTAGCTCCTTTTATTGGAATGTTGTTTTTATTTAATACTGTTTCGTCCTGTATATGTTTCCCTACTTTTAACTAAATGTGATGTATGTTAATAAATTGTCGAAAGAATTAATTTTACCATAGTGTTTTCACGTGTATTGAATTTTTATTACCTTCATTGCTTCCTTGTTATTTTGCTATATTGTGAAGTTATCGTCTGACTGTTAGTACTTATTTGTTTATGCTAATTCGCCCAAGGGGAACTATTCTTTTGACTTGTGTCAACTTTGGAACCCTATCCCTTTGGTCTTGGGGTCCCTCTCTCTTTTATTAGAGATTCTATGCACGGTCCTTTGGACTGGAGAGTTGCTTTTTGCCAGTGAGTGAAAAGTTTGCAATAGAAGGGATTATCATCTCTAATGGATCAAATCAAAACATTTGGATTTAGTGAAGATCAACTTCACCGTATCATAAGCACTAAAAGCGGCAATAGAATTACAGTCGCCTCCGGTAAAGGGGAAAACTGGGGTAAGCTAGTTAATTTAAAGAAGAAACTCATTCGAACTGAAGCCCATGCAGACTTCTTAGTTGAATATGTAACCTCTGGCACTATTCCCATTGGGCTACAGGTTCGTAATGAACCGGGAGTATTTATAGAGAACCGTATGTTTCTTGAAACATGGGCACTAATCTCTAATAGATGCAGTAGAGATTGGATGCTCTTAATTATTGAAACAGCGCAAGGCTTAATAATTCTTGAAAAAGAAGAAATTGACAAACTAGAAGCTGAATTAAAAAACTGCCCAGCTCTAGAAGAAGCCAAAAAGAAACTTGCTGACATCAACAGAGATGTTGAAGGGTACAGCACATATTTGCTCAATAAAAAAGCAAATAAACTAAAAAAAGATATCGAGCAATATGCTGAGGAGAGAACTTACCCCTTCCTGAAAGAGAATTACTTCCAAAATAAATATAATGGAAGCTGGGAGAGGCTGACTAATAGGCAGATATATTCCAGAGGAGGTAACAAACAGGTGACTTTCTCCAATTCATCATGCTCTAGCTCTGAGGAAGAAGGGTGCATTGACCCTGGAAGAAATGGCTGTGACCAAGGGGTTTTTGTAGAACCACGCCCGAGGAGAGGACAAAATTACAATGGGAATCGAGGACAGGGTCATTTCAATCGAGGAAGACAACAGCATCACAACCAGGGACACCCTCAACAGAATTACCATCAGGGACCCCCTCAACAGAATTACAATCAGGGACCTCCCCAGCAGAATTACAACCAGGGACCTCCTCAACAGGATTATTTAAGCACCCGAAACAAGAGGTACTGGAAAGCAATAAACTACCAGTAATCAATCTATCCAGCAAAGCCCTTAGTCACATAGAGATAGGGATCCTTAGTAGAGGTTTTAGTTTTGTTCCATCTACCCACTTAGATAAATTTCAATTAGAGAAGGATTTGTGATCCTTTTTTAGGAAAATAAGGCTGAAAAGGTTTTTTGAGAATAGGGATAGCAGAGAAAGAACTAATATTTCTGGGTTTAAACCAAAGTCCAAATTTACACCCACTTTGAGCATGGTCAATAAAAATATAGAGGCCTTTGAAACTGCCGTAGAGAGTGGTATCCAAAAAGTGCTGGATAAAGATAAACGATGTCACACACATAATATCTGAGCTAAGGAAAGGGAGGCACTAAATAGATTTAGGGAAGATGGATCCCTTACCATTAAGCCAGCAGATAAGGGGGGCGGAGTTGTTGTCTTCGATACCGGTGATTATGAGCAGAGGATGCTCAGGTTACTGAATGTCGAGGAACACTACGTTCGCACCACTGAATCTAGCCTTAAAAAAGTGACAAAAGAGTGCTTAGCTTTGCTTACAGAGGCCAGGGAAGCGGGCTATATTTGTGAAGACGAATTCTCCTTCCTTAATAACCTAGAGCCTAAAACACCAGCCATTTATGGCTTACCCAAAGTATACAAGAATAAATTAAATCCTCCTATGCGACCAATAGTGAGCAGAATTGACTCACTTCTTGAACCGGTCAGCAAATATGTTGATCATTTCCTACGACCCCTAGTTTGTAAACCAAAATCATATGTGCGAGACTCAGCACATATTATATCCTTGGTTGAAGGTGTCCCGTTCTGTGAAGAGACTCAGTGTCTGGTTTCGCTAGACATTGAGTCTCTTTACACGAATATTCCACAGTTGGATACCATAGAGGTGATAGATGGACTCCTCTCTGACCAAGAACTGGGGGGTGCCAACAAAGAATTCATTGTTGACTGCGTGAGACTCATTCTCACCAACAATGTGTTCTTGTTTAGGAATGAGTACTTTAGGCAGCTTAAGGGGACCAGCATGGGGGCGACATATGCCCCCAGTCTGGCCTGTCCATATGTAGGCAACTTTGAGACCAGGCACATTGATAATGAGATGGCCCCTTTTTTCGAAAATGTAGCGGGCTGGTACCGCTACATTGACGATATTTTCTTTATTTGGGATGGCCCAATGGAACTTTTACACAAATTCTTACTTTGGATTAACCTAGGAGACCCTAATCTTAGATTTACATCAACATATAGCACCACCAAAGTTGAGTTTTTGGACATATGTATTAAAAATTGCAATGGAAACCTGGCGGTTGAACTGTTCACAAAACCTATGGCCAAAAATACGTTGCTACATTTTTCTAGCTTTCATCCTAAATCACAAAGAGAAAGCATTCCCTTTAGCCAATTCCTTCGTCTTCGGAGGAATTGCTCAGATATAAATGATTACTATAAACATGCAGAAAATCTGAAAATAAAATTTAAGGACAGGGGGTATCCTAAAAAGCTTCTCTCTCACTCAATGAAAAGAGCCCGGTTTTACGACCGTGAAGCTTTGGTCCATAATACTCCAAAAGACAAAGGCCCTCTGAATAAGGTAGTGTTTGTTAGCAAATTCTCTAATATAAGTAATCAGGTAAAAAATGTTGTGAACAAGCACTGGCATATTTTAAATCATGAGGAAGAAGTAGCACTAGAGAAACCTCTGTTTGCATTTAAAAAGAATAAGAATTTGCGTGACCTCTTGGTTCACACATATAAATAAGAATCTGTAGATAATCAAAGAACTATTGATGGTACTTGGGTTACTGGAACAACAAAATGTGGTATGTGCAATATCTGTACTCAATGTATGGTAGGATCAGAAATTACTTGTAATACCAAGACAGTAACATGTAAGACCCACAATAACTGTAAAAGCAAAAATGTAATCTATTTGCTTAGGTGTCCGTGCGGCCTCTGTTATGTGGGGGAGACTGGGAGAGAGGCACGCACAAGGTTTCAGGAGCACAGATCAGCTATTAAGACCAAAAAAGTCACTGCCCCAATTGTTGCCCATTTCTTAGAAAAGGGACACAAAGAAACTGAATTTGGCTGGTTTATCCTGGAAAAAATCAAGATTGGTAAAAGAGGTGGCAATATTATCTCCAGAAGGAAAGAGAGGGAACAGTGGTACATTTCCTACCTGGATACGGTCAGAAGGGGACTGAATTCTAGAGAAGAATGGGATCGCATTATTGGAGCAGTCTAGCCACTTTGGGTTTGCTCGCTCATCTATTCACCTGTTAGCTTTCGTTTTTTGACATTCTGGTAATCAATAGCAAGATGTATAGCATCCTAGGCTGACTTGAACAAAATATATATATATA
Source organism: Lissotriton vulgaris (assembly GCF_964263255.1). Taxonomy (NCBI): domain Eukaryota; kingdom Metazoa; phylum Chordata; class Amphibia; order Caudata; family Salamandridae; genus Lissotriton; species Lissotriton vulgaris. The sequence goes on along the minus strand of NC_141700.1, from coordinate 702,913,017 downwards.
TATATTTATATATTTTCACTTAAGATCTGATGTCTGTGGTATTAGCCACATATTAGCTCCATACGTTGATATACCTTTGCGGTTCTGAACCATCTTTTCTTATCTACAATGATGGTCGCTTTGCTTTAACTATCTGCACCCTCTAGCTAGTCTCAACAGTATCTGAGTTTATACATAGATACTGAGGCTCTGTGTGCATATACTTATCTAAAATTAGCGGGCTCTAACATAATTTTTGTATGTCAATAATTATTTATTAATGCTCATACTAACTGGAATAGAGGCATATTATATCTTGGTCCCTAGAGGACACTGATACATGCCAGAATCCATAAATTTATACACTTCTTGCTTAATTTGGAGTTTATTAATGTTTATTAGTGCAACTATAGATCACTTTTTATATGTGCTCAGTTATGCTTGGGCGAATCTGGACACAACGCTCATCTGCTGCCCATTGTGAATATTACTAACTTTGTGAATTTAGGATTCGCTTTAACAAAAGGTAGGGAACATTCTATGAGCTGTTTCGGGTTTCAGTAGCCTGTTATTTATGTCTATGGCGCTGGTAAACGGTGCAGGAATCCCAGCAGTTTCAGAAATATTGGGAAACATTTGTACAATTGTCCTGATGAAGGCGGTTTTATGCTAACTGTACCGCCGAAACGCGTCGATGCTTAAGGAGTGGATTTGGAACAAGAAAGAAGGAAAATTCATAATTGTGGTGTTTGAGTTTAGTCCTTTTTTCCTGTGGCTCCTTTTATTGGAATGTTGATTTTATTTAATACTGTTTCGTCCTGTATATGTTTCCCTACTTTTAACTAAATGTGATGTATGTTAATAAATTGTCCAAAGATTTAGATTTTCCATAGTGTTTTCACGTGTATTGAATTTTTATTACCTTCATTGCTTCCTTGTTATTTTGCTATATTGTGAAGTTATCGTCTGACTGTTAGTACTTATTTGTTTATGCTAATTCGCCCAAGGGGAATTATTCTTTTGACTTGTGTCAACTTTGGAACCCTATCCCTTTGATCTTGGGGTCCCTCTCTCTTTTATTAGAGGGAACTATTTCTGCACAGCGAATTGGCACGAGAGCAGGGCAGAAACAACATTGTAGCACATTGAGAGAAACAGCTAATAAATTGTTCAAAGTTGGCACTATACAGTGAGAACTGCAAACGTCACTGGAAGTGCAAATCAAAGAAAGTAGTGTGGCCTGGCTTCAGTCGTGGCCAGCATGAGTCGCAGGTGGTTAGTTTTGAATGTCCTGTTTGTAAGATCAACCAGGGAATGGGAGGTGCAGGCTGTAATGCAGCCTGCATGGAGAACAGGGAATGTGCAAACTTGAGTGGGCAAACCACTCCGCCCCTGCCCTGCTCCTTGAGCAGAGCAGCCCTGTGCACCCACCAACAAAGGAAGTAAACATAAAATGATAATAACTAAAAGTTATTATCATTTTACATTGCCTTTCCTTTCCACTGCTCAAAGCAGTGGGGCGACGCTCCTCCACCCTAGTGGAGGAACCGCCACTGCCTGGCTTAGCTTGGAAGCTAGCATCATTTGAAACCAGACGCAACCAATGGCAAGCTGAAAACAGTGAGATATTTCCACACATAACATGTGTACCTTCCACATAATCACACATTGATAAAGCTTACTCTTAGATAGATGTTAAGAGTACACAGCAATGGGTGTATCTCGAATACAGTTCTCATGCAAGGCACGACTCGTTTGCCTTTACTCTGCCACAGCACTTTAGCATTGCGCTAACAGAGAAGTTCTAACGCAAACCAAGCTGATGAGGTTATCAGCGAGTGCCTCTTACCAAATAAGAAACTGTGCACTTTCCTACCATGTACCGGAATGCAGTGAATCTACATTTTCCCTGGAGTTAGCTGCAAGTACATGCTTTAGTCAGGTCACTATTAGAGGTGCCTTGAGTCTGACAGGAGAGAACTTCAAGCATTGCGTGACTGCTGGTGTTTATGTTGCTCATAGTCTGAGCACACACGCATGCCCATACTCACACTCATCCATTCACAAGCAGACACACACATCCATACTCTCACCCATGCATCCACAAGCACATGCATTGACACACATACTCACACCCATCAATTCATAAGCACATACAAGCACACGCTTGCACTCACCAATTCACAACATACACACACAAATACATGTACATTCATACATTCACACACGCACCCAATCATTCAATAAAGCAATTACTGGGCCGCTGCAGAGAAGGCACAGATGGTGTGAGGGAGAAGCCTGAGGAGACAGGCGGGACCAAAAAAAAATAGAAGATCCTTACACCCCCTCTCTTTGCCTACTCCTGCTATAAGTCAGACAATGAGAAGTGGGCCTTCTCTAACTCATCACACAGTGGGTTGAGGTCTTTCAGACTTAGTATTCTCACCCTGCTCTAGGACCAGTTGGGAATGGGGGGGAGTGAGGCGTCACTAATAGATAATCAGCTCTGGACACTTGAACGCCCTGAACTATCAGTGATGGTCCATCTTGTACTGAGGAGAAGGATCTGATAGGGCTTTGCCAGGATGCTGAGGTCACTGCATCAAGGCTGTGAGAGCTTCATCTTAGCATACCTTGGCTCAGGCTGCCAGTACCAATGCTTTAATGCATGCAAATGTGCCAGAATGCCTGTTGTATGTTATGTGTATGTAGTACTGTACGCTTACCTTTTAATATGAATGGTCTTGTGCCAGAAGTTGTGATGCGTGTTTGCTTTGAGGCTCATGGGAACTCGAATAGAGACATTTAGTGGAGAGATGGGAGTTCCTGCTGGATGCACATGAACAGCAAGGGCTCACTTTAGATTCAATTAAAGCGGTTTCTTCAAATTGACTAAGTGCCTGATTTCGATCTTGTCGGACAGGATTACTCTGTCTCAAACGTATATCCTATTGAACTTGTACTTTGTCGGACTGGATATCGTCACATTTGTGACGGAGTAACCCTGTCCGCCAAGATTGTGATGAAGCCCTACGTTTGTTGCTTTATCAGTGTAAACCGAACACTACATTGACCTTGAATATTCATCAAATTGACCATTGCTAAGACCGATAGACACTCCACATGCTTTCAGAAAGGGCGGCGGAGCCCCAACAGACATAATGATGGGCCGCTTCTAAGTCTTAGTGCCAGATGTAGGTAATTCTATTTTACCGATTCATAAATACCAAATTTTATCTATTCAGTATTTTTGAATCGGTAAAATAGAAGTTGGGAGATGTAGGTAAAATTCAATTTTCAATTACCGAATCGGTAACATTCGGTATTTACCGATTCGGTAAATACCGAATCGGTATTGCCCATTGATTCCTATGGGCCTTGAAGCCCATAGGAATCAATGGGCAATACCGATTCAGTATTTACCGAATCGGTAAATACCGAATCCTGCAAGGGTGCAGGGGGTGTCACTTTGACACCCTCTAGCACCCCAAATACAGGCATGTGTGCCATGTGGCACACAGCCATGCCCTAAGGGCATGTCTGTGTGTCACATGGCACAGGTGTGCATGCACAGATGTGCATGCACACCTGCATTGCGTATTTTACCACCCAATAGGAGTGGGTGGTAAAATACTGACTCTTAAGGGCCTGTGGCACTCTCAGGAGTGCCACCTACATGTGGAATTACCGAATCGGTAAAATTATCGATTCGGTATTTTACAGAATCGGTAAATTTACTGAATCGGTAAATTTACCTCCATACAAAGCTTTCAGGTTAGTTTTAGGCCCCTCTAAAAACAAACAGTATAGCAGAAATAAATAGGTCACATTGTACGCTAAAGGTCAAGTAACATCTTGCGGTTAGTAAGTTGAGCTACTGCACCAAACATAGAACATATCTTTCTCCAAACTCAGGAAACCATCAGTGATTAGCACAGAGGTTACAGAAATAGGTCACCAAAATCGCCATCTACTAGAAAGACGGGGTGAAGTGTGCCAATCACACTAGGGACTCAGGGGCATATTACCTAGAAGTGCGTTAGAAAACGCAAAATGCACATTCCCATATCGCCGGCTATCACCGGATTTTTTCGCCGTGATAGCGCGCAATTATCAATGCGCATTACGTAGGCGAAATGAAATCTGGCGATAGTCGGCGATATGGCACATTAGCGCATGAAAACAAATGTTGTTTTCATGCGCTAATGTGTGCATTGATAATATTGGGGGGTGGAATCAGCGTTATGATCCACACCCCCATGTTATCAAACACCTGGTCAGAGCAGGCGTTGGGAGACCTGCGATAAACGTGTTTATCGCAGGTCTGCCTCTCCCAACGCCTGCCTTGGTAATAGGGTGTTCCCACCTCCAACCACATTTTACATGTGGTTGGACGTGGGAACGCCCACTTTGCATGTCATTAGCGATGTTTTTTGCCGACATACAAAGTGGGCTTGAGCCAGGCGTTAATGCCCTTGTGGATAGGGCTCTAGAAGTATTGCCGCTTTCTCTGCACAATTCGCAGAAAAAGCGGCGATACTTCCCCTTGCTAATATGCCCCTCATTCTTTTTTAATTGTGCCGCTGGAACATGCACCCAAAGATTAAGTAAGTACACAGGATGGACCAACTCAGGTGCACATTTTGCCTAGGAACATAGTGACACACATGCCCTCTTTTACTGAAACTATACTACACACTTAACAGCTAGGCTTGCCTAAAGAAACCACATATAAAATGTCAGATAAGTGTGGCTAGTCCACATCGAGCAAGATATAATCACTCACTGTGCAGAAAGACAAATATATATTTAATGTTGTTAATATTATTACATTTTCGAGAACAGAGAACCTACAGAGGGGTTTTCCGCTAATCATGCAAGGCGAGGGTAATGTGGACGCAACATATATGTCCTTTTGTTTCTGAGAATTTGGTGTATCTGCTGATTTTATCTTGTACGTTTCTGATGTAAATATGTATGTATTGCATGTATTGTGACTTATATAGCGCACGTATCACCCGAAGGCATCAAGGCGCTTGCCTTGGGAACCCTTCCTGGCTTTTCCCTGTGAGATAACCCCTACTGGGTATCCCCAGGGTGAAAGCCAGGCATCCCGCAGCGGGTGGGCTGCCGTAGTGAAGATTAAGCAACTATTGCCCAGAGTTGCAGCGTGGGACCCCATGATTAGAATAGGCACCGAGGCGAGAATTATCGAGTCCGTGGACATTTTGGGCTCAGGACCCTGCCGCGTCGGGAATTGAACCCTGGTCCCGGGCCAGACCTCTGCATCAGGGTCTGCCGCTCTAATATTGAACTTGTAACCTTTCTCTGTTGTGGTTTGAAAGTATATAAACTGCTGTTTTTGAGCTGTGCTTTGGACATCTGATTTTATTCTCCTCGGAGCCTGGCTGATCTTCCCAGCTGAATAAATGCATTAAAAATCATATGCTTTGTCAACTTGTTTTCTTGGTGTTCGTTCAAGAGACTTTCCCTCTAACAGTGTGAATGGGTTATATTTGGGTTTCATTTTCACAGGTGTTTTCATATGGGCAAGTACAAGAACACCACCGCCGGTTCCAGATTGTATTTTATGGCAGAAGTGATACGTTTCAAACACTCAAGAAAGAAAACATGCAATGAGACACAAATGACCCACAATAGTTTTTCCCAATTTAAGCACCGATTTTTTTACAGATGAGGTGGAATTTGTTTTTATTAGTCCATGAAGTGGTGTGTATGCAAGAGATGAAGAGAAGGATTATTAACAATACATTCCTCATCTTGGAATGTATCAGCTTACCTTGGTGCCTTACATATCAGTGCAGACGTTAGTGCATTCTCAGACCCAGTGAGAAGAGTGATCACCATCTGGTCGATGATGCATTGTGGCACACTTTCTAAGGACAAGCATGCCTTGCAGACCATTAAAAGGAACTCTGCAGACTATGCTTTGGGTCACGTGTTGTAATCGTGGGTTAAGAGGGGTGCACGGATGCACTGAGGATGTTCCTGGAGAGGTCCTAAAAAGTTCATTCATGGGGAGGGAGAAATCTTCATCTATTCGGTGAAGATTGGTGGTCTTATACACAGCACAGCTTCATACTCACAGGAATCTTGTACAGATCATAATGTCAACACGTCTAATTAACCAGTTAAAGGGTTGGCACCCAGGATCTGGACTGTTTATGTCTTCATTAGACCTAGTCCAATGCCATTAAAGAAAACCATCATGAGACAAGATTCAAAGTCAAAGCCATACAGTCTACTCAAAATTAAGATCATTACAGAAGGCATATAGGGGCACATGCATCATTGTAGGAATTTGCATTTCCTAAATTGCGAAAATTAAGGAATCGCAATTTAGGAATTGCAAAATCCTATGCATCAAGAAATCCTTAAATTTTTTAGGATTTCTTAATTTTCGGAATTTGCGATTCCTTAATTGCGAATCGCAATTAAGGAATGGTATTACATTGATTGCTATGGGCCTAAAGGCCCATAGGAATCAATGCCGTTTTGCATTTCTTTTTTTTGGAATTCGCAATTTGTTGATGCATTGCAAGGGTGCAGAGGGTGGTCCAAAGGACCCCCCCCTGCATCCCTGAAATGTATTTTAAAGTGCATGTTTCACACACACATGTCCTAAGGACATGTGTGTCTGTAACATGACACTTTCCAAAATGCATTTTTGTGCTTTTTTAAAGAATTTCGCAAATTAACACGAGGGTCAACCTCGTGTTAATTTGCACTTCCTATTTCAAAATTCGCATTTTTTTAAAACTTGATGCATTGCATTTAAGGAATCGCACAAATGCGATTCCTTAAATGCATTTGCATTTTTAGGAAATGCAAAAAAAAGCGAATTTTGAAAAATTGTTTCATGCATCCCAAAAACGTATTTAGGAAGCCCAAACGGCCGAATTTACCGATTCGCACCGTTTGCACTTCCTAAATAGGTTAATGCATGTGCCCCATAGTCCTTAGTTAGTTTGGCATAGAATCAGCAATCATAATAAGTCAAAATCAAATAATGCAAGACAACCAACATAAGGTCAAACTCTAAAGAAAGCAATCAACCAGAACTAAGTATAGGCCAGCAAGAGGACCAACATAGAGTTTGCCTCCAAAGCAAGCTAGGAAAAACCCCGACATTTCATAAAAAAACTGCATTTTTTACAGGGTTTTAGTCAAAGAAATCAATCACACAACCACTGATGAGAAATGACATAGTGCTCAATAAAAAAAGATGCATATTAAGGATACAAATCTGTGCACACTTGCCGGATATCTCCTTAAAGATATCACATGTTGGGAGCGTAGCCTTCTATTTCGTTTAAGAGCAGGATCTTTAAAATATTTACTGTGTTTCCCCATGGGCTATCAGCCCAACATCGAGAATTTGGCTTGCCCATGCCAAAATCCAGGGAAACAAACAATGGTGCACTTTCTGTTCTTCTGCTCCTTTTATCAAAAATATAGTAAACTCCTCTTGATACCATTTTTAGAGGTACAAAGGATTTTTAAGTGGCATACAAGACTGTTCTTCAGCTTAAAGAGGATGGCATTATATACCGTGTGTGCACCGTCTTAAAAATGGCCATCCGTTCCCGCTCTTCTATGAATTAACACCTATTATACCCACATGCAACATATATAGCTGGAGCTGGCTTATAATTGCACTTTGTATAGCCATACTTTATCCTACGCTGCTATTTGTAAATATATGAACCATAGTAATTGATGAATAAATGTCTATCTGGCAAAGATGTATTACGCGCACTTAGTGGTGTTGCACACTTGCACTTTGCACTGTCGCACTTTACCTTGCGTTGCCATTTGTAAACACATGAACCATAGTAACCCGCTTACTTTAATGTTTCATGGGTGATCTTGTATTATGCACTTTATCTAGATGGCCTAGTAAATACGAACTATGCACTTTACTAATTTAGCACTTTAGATAACAATGCCAAAGGCTAGCAAACCACTGTAGCAGATGCCTGTGAAATGTTTACTCCTTATACATTGCTGTTATTCTAAAGGTGATCTCTGCATATGTATATATCAATTGATGCTGCTATAGAAATTTACTGAAAGTCGGTGATGAATTGGACAATAATGCACTTTGCAAATTTTTATGCAAGTATTGCTGCTATCGTTAATGATATGGAAACCTTAACAACGTTTTTATGTAATTTTATCGTATTTTTATTATCTTGACCATGTACGTAATTATGTGTGTACTTTTATGGATAATGTAATATCCGAATAAAGATTATTGACTTGACTTGACTTGAAAGACTGTAAATGCAAGTTAGCAGAGTTTTAATCATGACAACTGCAGCTTAGTTGTGCTCACTTAAGCACATCTGAATCAAACATTATTTTCCACGTATTAAAACACTCTAAGATTTGCATCATTTTTCTTATCCATATAACCATACATGACCCCACATGGATACAATCATTCCCTAGCTTCTGCCATACATACAGCAAATCAACCTCAAATGGTTGCTCTTAAGAAGGTGGAATACCCGTGCTGCAAACACACACCAAGGCATTCTCTGTGTCACTCTTACTGAAACACATAATTATTCATCAACAGGCAGGTTTCTTTTCTTTTTATTATTGTTTTTGTATTGTTCTAGAGGTGTCATGCTTCACATGTTATAGTTTCAGACTTCCTGAGCTATGATCAGCAGATGGGTGAGGTGACTGCACTGTGAAATGACCATTCTAGTATGGCTTTCAGACATTTGTGTTGCCTTGCCTGGAAGTAATAAAGCCTGTAGGTGCTCCAGGCAAGGTAACATCAGTCACATTGGAACGTTCATCAGGTGTTTAATTTTTAAACTAGCACTATGGTGAAAAGTTATTTGATGGTGACAGTAAAGACAAGATCAGTGATGGAGGGTTGGTTTTGAGGCCATGAGATTGCCAACAGGGACAAAGGCTCCTTTTCGATGTCTGCGGCAGAGAAGGGACTACCTGTTTCTTTGTTCATCTGCAATATGGCAGGCACTGATTAAATTGTGATTGGCAGATCAAGCAGGCAATATTTGAAGGGGTCTCACCCAAACCAATAAATGGCTGAAGAGGGCTGACCAAAAGCTCCTTTAAATACGTATGTCTATATTGTTGGATGTGTGTTGTTTATTGAGAGATGTGTGTTGTGAGGTGTTTAGTGTGTTGTGGGGCGTGTGTAGTGTTTAGAATAGGTCTTGCTAGACAAATGTTGGCGTCTAAAGAACTAAAAATCGCAACCATGTATTGTCACCGTATCCAGTTTGAGCCCGGGCAGGGGAATCAGGAAATTCCAACACTTCAAAGAAGACATCTCCCACCTTCCAGAAGGAGGGCACCAGTATATAACAATAGGACATTCATATCCACTCTTCAGCTCAATATGGGACCTGTGGAAGGACTCTGAGGGCTGCCTGCTGCTGCGAACTGCGGTGCATTATGCCAGACTGTTGCTGTACCTGGAAGGACTGCTTTGCTGCCTAGAGCTTGCCTTGAACTCTCGGAGGACAGTCCTGCTGTTGAGCTCTGCATCCACACCTACACCTAGGACTACGAGAAGTGACTGTATGGGCTAGTTTGATGCAGGTCTTGGGTCTGTCATAGGCTCAGTGGGAGGGTGTTCCATGTCTTAGCGGCGAGGTTGGAGAAGGATCTCCTGCCGGTGATTGTTCTGCAGATGCGCGGGACGGTGGCGAATGAGATGTTGGTGGAGCATAGCTGGCGGTTGGGGGTGTAGAAGGAGAGCCGTCTGTTGAGGTAGGCTGGGCCGGTCTTGTGGAGTGCCTTGTGTGCGTGGATGAGGATCTTAAAGGATATCCTCCTGTTGACGGGGCGCCAGTGCAGGTTTCTCAGGTGGGGGGTGATGTGGCCGTATCGTGGTACATTGAGGATCAGTCGTGCCGAGGCATTTTGGATGCATTGTAGTCGATTGCTGAGCTTGATCGGGGCATCCACGTAGAGGGCGTTTCCGAAGTCGAGTCTGCTGCTTACGAGGGCCTGGGAGTTTTGAACCCCCAAGTGGTGTCCCACCAGTCCTGGACCCTTGATATTGGTGCTTAAGGTGCCCAGATGGCCATCTTCCAAAACTGAGGACTTACACAAAATGTGGCCAAAAACTGCATTTAGAATCAGGAGGGGACCGGGACCAATCTGCTTGGATATCCACCCGAGATTCATTGCCGGTCAGATTGACTTTGCGGCTTCTTCTGCTATGTTCTTCTCCGCAGCAGCAAATCCATTTCAGTGGTTTTTAGGCAAAGGGATATCAGACCTCCTGGAACTCTCTTTGGCTACAGCATTCTGCCTAGCCCCACTGGAGTGTTTCAACATCTGTTTCAGTGACTAAGTCTGAACGTAGAACTTTTCACCTTACCTTTAACCCAAGGCCATCTGTCAATGGCACTTCCTCCAAAGGCAAGTGCTGGCTGGGCCAAATTCACTTCTTGTATCTGAATCGTGCATTGCAGTCAACCTTATCTTTTGACTTTGAACCGGTCTCGGTCTGCTGTTGGCGCTTTGATCTTTTAGGTGCTATATCTTACTTAAAACTTCAAAAAATCATTATTTCTACTAATTGAACTTTTGTCATTTTGGTGCCAATAATTTACTAAAATGTTCTCTATTTTATTTAATTGCTTTCAGATTTTTCTTGTCTTGTGTTTCCACTTTATTACTGTTTTTGTGCTGCATACCTGCTTTACACATAAGTTAAGCCTGACTGATTTTTGTGCCAGGCTACCCAGGAGTATAACGCAGGTTAAATTTAGTGACTGCTTGTGGTTCACACTGCAAAGGATTGTAGCTGTTGCCTGACCAGGGTTCATACCCAAGTCAACCAAAAGCCCAATTCCTTACAAGTCAAAGTACCAAAATATAGAAAGTGAGCCTATCGACTTTCACAAGGGGTGAGTATATCAATACATGTAAAGCAGATATATCATCTTTCTCCAAAAATCACCTACATTTTTAATCTAATGTATATTCAGTAATTCACACAATGCAATTTTTAATGCTAGTGATTATGATCAAAATGTTTAACAAAGTTTTCATAAAAAGGTCTGTGATTCTTTCCTTTAACATAGTTTTAACATTACATTTTATGAAAAATATTAAATGAAAGAGTTAGAGACATAAAAACCAGAATGCTTCTGCATCTTTCTTTTAACATTTTGCAGCCCAAAAAATACAATCATAAAAACAACCACAAGAGGGCCTTGCTCTCCAGCTAAAGAGTAACGACCTCCAGTTAGGAGTACTTTAAAAAAATATATATTTTTATTGTTGTCAAAGGGGGACAGTCATTAAACACTTGGAATTTATAGTGTAGCATTACAGCAGTACAGGAAGTTACATATAGATCAAATAATTCATAAAAATACCAGCCAACAAAGGAAATCTACACTCTGGCTATGGCAAGTCGAACAGCCACAAGAATAATAGAAAAGAGAGATCTCAGGCCAGAGCTCTCTTTTTTATAGCTTAACATAACCTCTTTCAATATCAGAAAATAATCTAAACCCAGGCAAAACTCATAATATGCCTTGTTTTGTTCCAAAATGTCTCTGTAAGGGTGGGTGAAGTTGGCGGAGCACCACTATGCGGAATCCTGCAGAGTTGAACAGAAACTCAATTCTCTTTCAAATTAATAGAACAAGTAAATATATTTTTACATGTTTAAAAGCATATACAGGCATATGCATCAAAGTAAATACCGGTCACAAATGGGCAGATTCTCAGAATCTGCCCATTTGCGACTGGTATTTTTGCATTTGGGATGCACCATCCCAAATGCAAAAATCGCAATTTAAGGAATCTCTAAATTGAGATTCGTTAAATTGCGATTGCATTTAAGGAATCCCAAATTGAGATTCCTTAAATGCAATGCATGAAAGTAAAAAAAATAGCGAATTCGCTAATAGGAGTAGCAAATTACCATGAAGTTGAACTTCATGTTAATTTGCTAAAACTTTGAAAAAAGCACTTTTGTGCATTTTCCAAAGTTTCATGTTGCGCACACACATGCCCTTAGGGCATGTGTGTGTGCAACATATGTGCAGAGATCATTTTCAGGGGTGCAACAGGTGTCATTTTGACCCCCTTTCACCCTTGAAATTGCATGAGCAATTTGCGAGTACCTACTGGTACTCGCAAATTGCTCATGCAATCTCCAATTCATTCCTATGGGCCTACAGGCCCATAGGAATGAATGGTACAGCATTCCTTAATTGCGACTGGCAATTTGCGAGTAACAATTAAGGAATGTTTAGGAATTGCTATTTTAATAGCGATTCCTACATGCATAGGCTTTTGCTATTCCTAAATAGCGCTATTTAGGAATAGCAAAAGGCTACGTTGATGCATCTGCCAGATAGTCATCTCACAAAAGTTAAAATGTAAATATCGCAAGCAGTGAGAGAGGTGATGATTTTGGGTTCCTGCCTAACCTAGGCAGAGAACCAAGAAGATGCCTTGAACACACAGAGCACAATATGCTGAACGATTCGGTGGTGGTCCCATCCTCCTACGACCAACCCAAGCACAGTTATGGTCAGAAATACAACCCCAAACATAGGCCCTGCAAAGCATTACGGGACGAGATTCTAGAGTGCAGTGAATATTATGATATCCAGTATCAAAACATTCCTCAAGCGCAGGGGCTCTCCCAGCTCAGCTGACAGCTAATACTATTATATTTACTGCACTCTAGAATCTCGCCCAATAATGCTTTGCTGGGCCTTTGGTTGGCATTGTATTTTTAGCCTATAACATTGCTTGGGGTGGCCCTAGGATGATGGGACCACCACCGAATCGTTCAGCATTGTGTTCAAGGCATCTGCTTGGTTCTCCCCCTAGGTTAGGGGGGACCCCAAAATCATCACTCTCTCATTGCCTGATATTTTTTCAAAGCTCACGTTTGTGAATTGGTTATATGCTTTTTAGCATGTAAAGGTAAAGTTGATTTATCAAAGGGTTGTGGGTGCAGTAGTTGACTCTGCTACATGGCTGAGACAGAGTTTTTGCATGAATTCCGTGTATTCAATGTAATGCAACCTCAACTAGCGGATCGGAGTTCATTGCCCACGGTTAGTTTCTAGCACAGGGCAGGTAGCAAATATATACAATAAATTTGCAGCAATCAGCCTGCATTTTTCGGCATTTCCTCCTATGGCTCACATACCTTCCCTCTTTCTGAGCCCAGTTAGCTATCCTCTCCGGAGTGTAATATAGCATGCAGATCGCCCAAAATTGTTGTAAATTTAGATTGATAGAGTGTACAGTAGTGTGGCTCACTTGTTAGAGGCGGCAAACCCGAGAGCAGAGGACGGCCCGGGACCAGGGTTCGATTCCCAGCGCGGCAGGTTTCTGGACCAGGGTCAGCGGACTCGATAATTCTCTCGCCTCGGTGCCCACTCTGATCAGCGATCACACTCGGCAACTCTGGGCATTAGCTTGCCTCATCTTCACTAACGGCCCCACCAGACCGCCGGGGATGCCTGGTCTCACCCTGGAGATACCCATTAAGGGACCATCTCTCAGGAAAGCCAGGAAGGGTTTCGCAGCGGTCGAAGCGCCTTGGGACCCTACGGGTAAGTAGTGCGCTATATAAATGCCAATACATTTACATACTGATCCATCTGTTTCTAAGGAATTATTGACTGCTATAGGGGTGATGTCTTACCCCAAAGCATTGCTCCATTTTACCACCAATTTTGTTTTGCCGTCCATTCTAAGCTGACAGAAATGCTGATACATAGTACTAATTAGTGATTTCTGTGGTATACCATGCAAACATGCCACTATCTCGGAGTTCTCCAATGTCTGTTTCGCTTGCTGTCTCAAGAAATAGTCCCTGATCTGCAATTATTAGAAAAACAACTGATGTGGGAGTTCAAAAGAAAGTTGTGAGCTTTTGAATGTTCTGAAGCCATTTAAGTCATACACATTACAAGCCGAATTACCCCATAGCTAGACCACAGTTAGGAGTATTTAAAAAAATATAAGTTCTTCTAGGGTCATGGATTTAATGACCCAGGAAACTTACTGTTATTTTTTTGTAAGGTTGCAGGTGGTCTGCTACACTCCTTACAGGCCCTAACAGCATACAAAAATGCTTGGTGGTGCCCCTGCCTCTTTTATGGACACGACCAAGGTAAAAATAAGGAAAAAAGAAATATAGCCCTCCCAGGGAACATTGGGGCCTTCCTTTATGGAGCGGCTCCTGCAACTCATTTATGATTCTTTTTTAATTCATTTTTAAAAATATTTTTGTGGTTGTCCTTGGTGCCCATCTGGGACACCCAAATCTTTTATTTTATTACAGAGCTATGGGGGAGCCCCAGGGACCCTGCTGCTCCAGCCTACTCCCCAGCCAGCACACAAAGTGTGTGCTGGTGGGTGCCAGCAGATTTTTCATTATGTGGCTGCCCCAGTGTCCACTCACAGCACCCATAAGTCTATTTTTATTCGGTAGCAATGGGGAGTTTGAATGATCCCCTTCCGAGAGCTGGTCATTTCTTTTTTATAGGTGGGTGTCCTGGCGCCAATCCATGCATGCTCAAGGCCTCCATGCCCGTAGCCCGCTGCCCAACCAGCACCATATTGGATGCTGTCAGGAATCAGCATATTTTACATCTGCTACCACCCAGGTCTGGAGCAGCATTTTTAAAAATGTTCCCAAAGGGTGGGAGCAAAGTTTAATTTCCTGCCCAAAGAGTGTGGGAAGGCCATGCCTGCACGCCCACTGGTAGTGAGCCATAGTGTCACGGGTTTAGCTCTCTGGAACAGTGTGAAGTACTGTGCCCCGTGGGAAGGGGTAACTGTGGCAGTTATTGTGTGGGGTGGGGGAGTAGCTTCCTCCCATTTCTGAAAAAGAATGGGGCCCTCAGGGCCTACTAGCAGCTCTAGGAAGGGAAGTTGCATACACTCCTCCCCTGGGCCCAATAGGGACTCAGGGAAGTAGGCTGCATGCCGCCTTCCTTGTATTTAGTAGTCAGCCCCAGGGTATGGGGCCCCTGGCGTTCTGTGTATCGGGGGAACTCATGCCCCCTCCCAAAAATAAATTCTCCTGGGCCCTGGCATACTTAGGGGGTCTGATAATTAAAATATAAAAGAACCTTGGCCAATGTTTTACTTTTTAATGCTGCAAATGCCATGTTAGTCCAATATAAGCCATGTGGGATTGCACCATAAACAATCTTTATTTTTCAATTTTGGC
Organism: Lissotriton vulgaris; assembly: GCF_964263255.1. NCBI lineage: Eukaryota > Metazoa > Chordata > Amphibia > Caudata > Salamandridae > Lissotriton > Lissotriton vulgaris. The sequence continues at coordinate 702,897,800 of NC_141700.1, read as the reverse complement.
CCTGGGAGGGTCTGTCTGGAACTCCCCCCTGCACCCAATATGGGCTGGGTGCAAGGTATCCCTACCCTGCCCTCATATCTATAAAAAAAAATAATCTCAGGGTAGGGGACTAACTGGCAGATGCATCAAAGTTATGTTTTGCGAGTCCTTAATAGCGAATTTTAAGGAATCGCTATTAAAGACTCGCAAAACGGGATGCATGTAGGAATCGCAATGTTATTAGCGATTCCTACAGATTCCTTATTTGCGATTCGGTAATAGCTAATCGCTAATAAGGAATGGCTTTCCCATTCATTCCTATGGGCCTAAGGACACCCTGTTGCGCCCCTGAAATGGACCTGTGCACAAATGTTACGCACACACATGCCCTAAGGGCATGTGTGTGCGCAATATGTAACTTAGAAAAATGCACAAAAGTGCATTTTTTTTTTTTTTTTTATTTTTTTTTTGGTGCAAAACAAAGATAGTATTTACATCTTCATCCATCGCGTTTTCATACATTAATTACTAGGTGAATGAGGTAGTACAATGCACAGAAACAATGAAACTTATACCATCCACGTTAGTGTTAAAGCATTGCAGGCCTTATCGGCGACGTGATGAATAGGGATATACATGTGTCGTAGAAATACAGTTTGCAATTTTGTGTTTTGTTGGCTACTATTCGTCTGAGTCTTGCCTTTTTAGTTCTTGCAACAAACATAAAACAGTAAAAACAGCACACTTAGTCCGGCACGTACTCGAAGTAGTAGCTTTCGGCACTCGTAGCGCAGTCCATCTGTAAAGAGAGCAAGTAATCGTATCAAAGCCCCCTAATTCCCACATCCTCCCTCACCACCTCCCGAAAGTAGGTCCCACCTAGTTCCGTTGCACACACCCTACATACATATGTACTCCCAATCAATGCTCCTCGTCACTCTCAGATCCTTCGAGGTCATCCTCCTCTAGTGGTTCACAGATATCCCCTCTATATGAGTTCCAGGGTTGCCACACCCCATTCCATTTACGTGGATTACCTCTCAATTTGTACACCGCCCTTTCAGTCAGCATAAGCATGTCCATGTTGCGGAGCCATTGGGATAGTGTGGGGAGATCAGCCGACCCCCACCTCTGAGCTATGTCCCGTTGCGCTGTTACCATCCCCACTGTGACCCAGGTCCTTGCATAAAAGGTGAGGTCAGTCGGCTCCCAGATGTTCAGCAGGCAGAGCCGTGAGTCTAGAGTGAGGGTGGTGTGAAGTGTCTGAGCCATTGTGCGCACTACCCGTTGCCAGTAACCGACAATCAGTGGACATTCCCACACCGTGTGCATGAAGGTCCCTTCTGCTCCGCAGCCTCTAAGGCAGTACGGATGATCAGCCCTGTGCAGTTTATGAAGCATCGTGCGGGTGTAGTAGATTCTGTGTAGAATTTTTAGCTGCACTAGGCGAAATTTGGAAGATATGCCTGCTTCACGTGGGGATGCCATGGCTGCGTTCCAATCAGTTTCGTCCAGGTCACCCACTTCCACCATCCATTTGTCTTTCAGTTTCCCCAGTGGATCAGGCATATTGTTAACCAACTTGCGGTATGTTAGCGATGTCGCCCCTTCTTGCATGTAGTCAGTAAGTAGACGGTCCTCCAGAGGGGAGGATTCGGGCGGGGATGTGTCGGGCGGGATCGCGGCTTGCAGTGCGTGTCGGACCTGGATGTATCTGTAGTGCTCTGTGTTCCCCAACTCGTATTGTTCTTGCAGAGTGGCGAATGAGATCACTCCCTCCCTCGTCCACATGTCCCCCACCGTGGAAATGCCGATGTTGTCCCACTGCGTGAAGCCCTTAGAGCGCCGCAAATGGCCCAACGCCTTCGCGTCCCATAGGGGCGTTAGTTTCGTAATGATGCCATCCCACTTCAACTTTGCCTGTGCCTTGTACCATATGCGAACTGTATGTTTCGTAGGCCCATTGAGTTTTGCCGCCACTCCACGGTGGTACAGTGGGGCCAGTAAACTATTCGCACCCAATTGTGCCCTGTCTGCCTTGAAGGCTGGGTCGTCCTGTGGGGCATGTATCCATTGGTTAAGGATTTTGAGCTGAGCCGCCCAGTAGTACAGCTGTACGTTGGGGAGTGCGATTCCCCCGTCGTACCACCCCCTGTATAATTTGGCGTGGGAGATGCGGGCTGGCTGGTTGCCCCATAACAGGCTCGAGATCTGTGCCGTTATTTTCTGGAGGAAGCTATCTGGCACCAAATACGGGGCATTTTCCAGCACATATAAGAAACGTGGCAGAGCCATCATTTTGAATAGCGCTGCCCGGCCAAGTAGTGTTAGGGGGAGGTCCTTCCAATGGTGCACGTCCCCTCGGAGCCGGGCCAAGGGAGGTTGTAAGTTCAATCGTGCGAAGTCCGCCTCATCCCGGGTGATATGAATCCCCAGGTATTTGAACGACGTATGCGCCAGTTCTAGTGGACAGGAGTCCGGGAGAGGCGGAAGCGGCCCCCGCAGTTCAAAAATGATGGATTTGGCCCAGTTAATGGTGTAGCCCGAGATTCGCCCATGAGCTGTACAGAGAGCCAGGAGGTTAGGGAGACTCTCTTCCAGGTCCGTGAGATAGATCAGCATGTCATCTGCGTAAAGGGATACTCTGTCCTCCCATAACGGGGTCCATTGTATTCCTTTCAGGAGTTGGGTGGTACGTATCGTAACCGCCAGCGGTTCTAAAATTAATGCGAAGAGCAGGGGTGAAAGCGGGCAGCCCTGTCGTGTACCTCTGCCTAGGGAGAAGGTCCTTGAAATGTGGCCATTGGCCGTCACCTTCGCTACGGGGTCTCTGTACAGCATGTGTATCCACGAAAGGAATACCGGGCCAAAACCCATACGTGCAAGCACTGCAAAAAGATAGCTCCATTCCACCATGTCGAACGCCATCTTGGCGTCCAAGGAGAGGATGGCAGCCGGTTCCTGCAGTAGTGGAACTCGCGCCAGTACTCCATGTACCCTGCGGAGATTCAAAGCCGTGCTACGATGTGGCATGAATCCGGATTGGTCCGGGTGGATCAAGTGGGACAGACTCGGTATGATCCTGTTCGCCAACACCTTAGCAATAATTTTGGCCTCCGGGTTCAAAAGGGAGATCGGTCTATATGACGAGCATTCGTTGGGGGGCTTACCTGGTTTCGGTATCGCCACAATAGTTGCCATCCGTTGATCTGGCGGCAGTGTACCCTGCATTCTAGATTCCTCGTACATAGTGAGTAGGGGTGTGCTTAGGGATTCGGCCATGATTTTGAACCATTCAATGGGGATCCCGTTGGGGCCCAACGCCTTGCCCGGATGGAGGGCGCCTATAGCCAGCTGAATCTCCTCCACCGTAAGAGGCGCGTCTATGTCTTTGGACATCTCTGGTGTCAACTCTTTTAAGGGAACGTGCGCGAGGGCAGTCTGGACCTCTCCCTCCCCCACCACTATCTCTGGGTTATAGACTGTGGTGAAATAATCGGCGAGGACTTCTACTATCTCGTCGGGGCGGGTGTGGTTGTTGCCCTGTGAGTCCGTAAGTTGTAGGATATTCTCCCCCCCCCCTGTCTCTTGTCCAACCACGCCAGCAGTTTACTGGCCTTGTCCCCAATGTCATATACCCTGTGCTGTGTAGCCGCAATGTCCGTCATCGTGATCTTGCGCATGTGGTCTGTAAGGCGGTGCTGGTGGACCTGGAGTTCATGGAGCGTGTCGTCTGAGGGGTTAGCCATATGGGCTGCGTTGGCCCTCTCGAGGCCTAACTCTATATCTAGGGCCTCTTGCCTGTGCGCCTTTTTGTGATTCGCGATCACAGCTATGGCCTGACCCCTGAACACTGTCTTGTATGCCTCCCACAATATAGAGGGAGAGTCCACCGAAGACTGGTTTTCCTCGAAATATAGCCGTGTTGCCCTCTTCAGGTCCTTATTAATCCGAGGCACTTTGAGATAGCCAGGGAAAATCGGGAATAATCTGTGTCGTGTCATGGTCGTAGTGGTGAGTGTCAAAGTGAGTGGCGAGTGATCGGAGACCCCCCGTGGCTGTATATCCGTTTCCGCTACTGTGAGGTGACCATTGAGCAAAGTAAAAAAGTAGTCTATCCTAGACAGACTATTGTGCGTGGCCGAGTAGTATGTGTATTGTTGCTGAGTAGGGTGTAGAGCGCGCCATATGTCCACCAACCCCTGTGCATTCAGGAATGTCTGGAGCCTGTTGGGCCCTTCTGCGTACATACGAGGGGGAAAACGGTCCACGGTGCTTGTAAGTGTCATGTTGAAGTCCCCACCTATGAGCAGTTCCCCATCAGGGAGGGTCAGCAAGAATTTGCCCAGATCCGGCAAGGCCTCAGAGTGTAGGGCTGGTGGTATGTAGACAGAGACTATGTTGAAAAGCCTCCCCTCCCACTGGCCATGAACCGCCGCGAATCTGCCATGGTCATCCGTTGCAGTAGATTTAACAATAAATTTGGATGATTTCTTCTGCAGGATGCCAGTGCCACGGGACCCCGAAGTGAACTCGGCATGCACTATCATATGGTAGCCTCTCCTATCTAGGGCCTTCGTGGCCGCTCCCGACAAGTGTGTCTCCTGTAGGAGAATGAGAGCCGGCCCCCGTCTCCTTATCCCCTGCAACACCAGCCCTCGCTTAATCTTATCCCCTAGGCCTCTCACGTTCCAGGACATGACAATTAGCGAGTTCTTCGTGGTTGGACTATCCGTTGCAGCCATAGTGATACTCCCAATCAGACCTCCCTGTGCCCCGAGTGGACCAGAAGGTCTCAGTTACAGAAGACATGCCTAGATACAAAAGTGTGCATATAACATAAACTTGTAGGACCGAGAAGTCCCAGAAAGTAAACTTACCCAACTCCCCCCCCCCTCCCTGCCCCCCTGCTACACGGACTCAAAACTGCCTGCCCCCCCAACTTAGCAGAGTGCATACCCCATCCCCCAAACAGTGTACTTGCGCGTTGGGGTGAGGGACTCTCCGCAGCCGGCAGTCTCTCATTCATACCCCCGGAGGCCCTTCACCCAGTGTCCAATGGCGGGAAGCGCTTCGCAGCTTAAGAGTCTCAACACAAAAGCGAGAATGAATTGTTCCCAAGTGGTCATTGTTCCTCAACCTCTTCCCTGCCGCCTTCAGCTCCCAAAGAGTCACTGTTGTCCGGTCCCCCTCCCGAGGCCTGTGAGTCTCGGCGATGGCCTTCAGCCCGATCTTTTCTAGAGCGATTTGTCCGTCTGTGGTTCTGACCCGGTCTCCATCCCTCGAGCCACTCTTGCACGTTTTCCGGGCTGTCGAAGAACCAGGTCTTGTTCTCCGCTACCACCCGTAGTCTTGCGGGCAATAGCATTGAGTACGGCAGTTCTCTGGACCTCAGTTCCTTTTTCACGTCGAAAAATGTTCGTCGCCGACGGGCGACTTCCGCAGTGTAGTCGGGGAAGATGGCAACGGTGGCGTTCTGGATCTTGAGGGGAGGGGAGGACCTGGCTGCCTGCAGGATTGCGTCCCGGTCACGGAAGTTAAACAAGCGTGCCACTATGGGTCGTGGGGTAGCCCCCGGTTTCGGTTGGCCACCCGGGACTCGATGGGCCCTTTCCACCGAAAAGAAGTTGGACAGTCCCTTCGGCTTTAGTTCGTTAGTTATCAGGTTCTCTACGAAGAGATCTATCGCTTTCACGCCTTCCGATTCCGGTACCCCTATAATGCGGATGTTATTGCGCCTAGAACGCCCCTCCTGCTCATTCAGCTTCTCCCGGAGCATTCTATTGTCCTGCGCCATCTTTCCCATTTCACGTTGGAGTTATGCGACGTCTTCCACCATTGATTTCGTGATCACCTCCATACTCTTGACCTTCTCCGACATTTTGTGGAGGTCCGCTCTAAGTAGGGTGACGTCCGTGGAGATTCCGCCAACGGTTGTTTGCAGCTGGGCCAGTGCGACCATGACGTCGTCCAGTGTGGCCTTTTTCCCCCCTGGGGAGTCGGCCGCCTTGCCATTCTGTTCCTTCCCTGCCAGGGATCCGGTGGGTTTGTCGGAGGTAAATCGGTCTATACGAGTCTGTGTGACGCCTCCCTTAGGGCCTTTCCCCGCCATGCCGCCGAGTGTCGTGTTCCTCGTGCCCCTACGCGCCAGGATGTGAGGATCGGTGTGGACCTCCTGGCCAATCCGGTTCAGCAATGATCAGGTCTAGCGTGTTTCTCCAGGGTGTGAGGTGCTCCGTTTGTCGCCGAGTGCGTAGCGACTGTTCAGGTCAAAAGAGGGCGGGCGCCCACTCCTTTGTCGATGCCCAGGCTCTCGGCACTGTTGGTGACGACCTTCGAAACTTTCAGGACTCCGGTGGCCCCTCCTTCAAGCACCGCTTCCTCGATCCGTGTGGGCCGCCGTCTCCGACTCCCCGAGGTGCAGTCGATCTGTTGAGTCCACCGCCACACGGGCACCTCCGGTCCAAGTTCTCCGGGCAGGATGCACTTCCGGCGGGGTGAACATCCAGGGAAGGTCCCGGCTCTGGAGGTGTGAGCAGGCCGGTCCGAGGCTTCGACGTAACTCTGGCTGCGTATGTCGGATTTTATCGCTGCTTGTCGCTGCTCACTCCGCCCGGTCCTGGGATCCGGTACCTTCCTTTGGGGCTTGCAATTGTGACGGATTTTGTGTCGGATCGACGAAGAGGCCGCTTCAGCCGCGGAGCTCGTCCCTTATGCTGCCGCCATGATCGGCTGCTAGCCACGCCCCCCAAAAGTGCATTTTTCAAAGTTTTAGCAAATTACCACGAAGTTCAACTTCATGGTAATTTGCTCCCCCTATTAGCGAAATCGCTATTTTTTGGGGTTTCGTGCATTGCATTTAAGGAATCTCATTTTGGGATTCCTTAAATGCAAGAGCCATTTAAGGAATCGCTATTTAGAGATTCCTTAAATTGCGATTTCTGCATTTGGGATGATGCATCCCAAATGCAAAAATACCGGGAGCAAACGGCCAGATTCTGAGAATCTGCCCGTTTGCTCCCGGTATTTTCTTTGATGCATCTGCCTGTTAGTCCCCAAGTCCTTTAAAGGTTGACCCCAACATTTTCTTTCATGTTGTGAACAGCCAATCAGAGTGCTCACTCTGCTGGAGTGCACTCCCACAGGTGTGAGGAGCCCAAGTGAAAAAGCCCCTTTGCCAATTAGATCACAATTTTTTTTTAATTGGGCTCAAAGGACTCTTGCGAGGGTCCCTTGTCAAATGGCATCAAAGTTATTAGCAAACCAAAAAAGCCTTTTTCTATCAAAATGCAGACCTAAGCCACTGAGTATTAATATATATATGGCATAATATGGCACCACTGTGCTTTGTCACAATTTCTTTATTGGGAAATAGGTTGTTTTGACCAGCTATGATTGGTTCTAGCACTCACACTTTATAAATATTACTCAGTTACAGAAAGGCGTTTCTGGGCAGCCCCGTTGTTTTAGACAATTAACATTTAAGGAAATAAGCACACAGCTCTTTTTGTGAGCACTTTATATATTTAGTTTCTTATGGGTACACATTCACAGCACCAATTAAGAGGGGTTCATTCATCTTATAATACCAGATGCCGTTTTTAGCTGTCAAAAGATTGTTGATATTTGTACTAACAATTTTTCTATTTTATGGATTTGTCATCAAGTGATTTAGTTAGCATTAGCACTTTATTTAATGTAATAATATTGTTGATTTTAGACACCATAGAGAATCAATAGTGTGTGGTCAGATTCTAACTTTTAGAGAATAACCATTATTGTTGACAAACCATATGAAGTTTATTTCAAAAGGACAATCGAGATTTGCTAGATTGTCTATCAAAACAGTATATGAAATTATATACATTTGCAAAATGTCTTACTTCTATGTCTATGAATTGTGCAAGGCATTTTTCGATCAAGGGTTGGGGTTGTGCACTGTTCAAATGTTGTTACGTTAGCGTCGTGTCATGTGATCAAGGCAGCATCCAAACGGCTGACACGTGTCATGGCAGGCACTTGCCTGATATAGATGGTGTACTATTGGCACGAATGAAGCACTTTATTAAAGATCAACTTTATCTCTGCGAGTGGTGGTCCGTACCTGGGTGAACTCATCGGAAATGTGGTGAGCCGGGATTGCGATTTTTCACTGAGATTTTTCAAAGAGCACTAGCACTTTGGTTATTATAGTATTGTATAAAATAATTGAAAAGAAAGAAGTGGAACTATAAAGTTGAGCACTTGCAATTTAATTAAGTTTTGTTCATTTTAAGTTTAGGACCATTCCTAAATAAAATGGGGTAGCTAGGAAACGTGTAAAAACACAATATATATTTTTTTTATATACAATAAAAAATTACAGAAATCAGAAAAAAAAAGAACATTATTTTTTTCTATGTATCCATGTGTTGTAAAGTGATGAATTATAGTGCTCGAGCGGAGACAAGGATATTTATCATGCACTTGCATTTTATACTGTGAAAAAAGTATTAGTATTTTAACATGTTTAAATATGGCGTCCAAAGTTGTAAAATTACTAACTTTCGAGTGCTAATGGGATTTAGTCCTTTGTCAATGTTAATGTATTACAAAGAGTATTTATTGTTTATTGAAATGGCGCTCTGCATGAATAAAAGTCGAGTGGAAATAACCTCTTGGAGTGCTGGATTATTGTGCTTTGGAAGAGAGGTGATTTGTTTTTGATATATGTATATATATATATATATATATATATATATATACATATATATATATATATATATATATATATATATATATATATATATATATATATATATATATATATATATATATATATATATATATATATATATATATATATATATATATATATACACTACTATTATAAAGAGAGAGCTGAAATCTTTGAGGCGGGTAAACTCAAGAAGTACAGCACCAATCACAACACCCAATACAGTATTGGAAAGGGGAGTTGCAGCAGATGGACATAGGCTATACAGGTGCCCACCATATACATTAGAAATGTAAAAGAACCTTAGGGGTAAAGTAGTCCCTTGTGGGCGTGGGCGTTGGCGTGGGCATGTCGGGCTTGTTCGTGGGCGTGTCAAACTACACACATTTTACTTTGTGGCCGTAACCATTGTTAGAGGGGCGTGGGTGTGTCAAACTACACACTGAGAGGGCCGTGGGTATGTCGGGGGCGTGGATGTAGCCGTCTCAAAGTACAAACATTACACTTTGTGAGAGAGGCGTACCACAACAGCGTTCTCAGAGGGGCGTGCCACAAATTTTATAACAAAAAATTGGCCGCGTGATTCAGTAGCGCGCCTTTCCATTGACGAGTTATAATCACTTCTCACACGTCTGTACAAGGTGCGCCGCATTCACGCACATTGCCATTCAAACGGCGTTAATACCAGCAACCTTTGTGGGCATAAGCTTTACCGATCTCAACCGGGGATAAACGCAGGCGTCTCACAATGCACACGCCCACACGTCTCAGAATGCACACGCCCAAACACAAGAACGCTGAACAGAACACACACCTCACGATGTGCACAAACGCTAATCACACTGTGATGAGATTAGCGTTCGTGCACGTCATGAGGTGTGCGTGCCCTTCAGCGTTGTTGTGTGTGGCCGTGTGCATTCTAAGACGCCTGCTGCATTGGAAAGTGGTGGGGTAGAGTTCGGTAAAGTTTGCCGTCCTTAAGGTAAAACTTTTTTATACCCTGACAACGTCGGGACGGGCAGCTAGTATATATATATATATATATATATATATATATATATATACAGGTCAGCTTTTCCACAGACTGAGAGTTTTTTGGTTTGTTAATATGTGATCAAGGCCTCTTGTAGGCCAAAATGTGTCATGGCGGTGGTGCAGGTGCTTCAATAAATATCTTTTTACCTAACATAGGGTCTGCACTGGTCTGTTCCTCAAAGTGGTGATTTTCTGGCGAAGTTTTGCCGCAATATTTATATATATATATATTACCTACTGGCGGTCGCCAGTAGGTAGTTATAATTAGGACCTAGTTTCCATAGGAAATCCGAAACATTCTATTGGGAATAACCTTGGCGCCGGTTGATGAATTTTCGTGAATTTCTCAAAGAAGATGGCCCGCTCCGCTCCTTCCCTGAAAGTTTTGGGGGGAAATCGTCAAGTGGGGGCTGAGAAAAAAGGGGGGTCCCAAAACGTGTTTTCCCCATGTTATTTTCCATAGGACGATTAGACACGGCTACAGCCCGAACGGCTGAACGGAATTACAAGAAATTTGGCGAAATGGTAGAGTCTGATTCGCAGATCACGCTTTTGCTCAAATGGTGTGAATCCCTACAGTAGTTCCTGAGAAAATCAAAAGTAAAAAAATATATATATCTAGGTGCGCGCACGGTACGCTTACCGTACGCTTATACGGTACGCGTACCTTTCCGAGCACGAGCTGCATGCTCATTGGCTTTCAACACTCCAAACCAGGAAGTGTTGGCAGCCATCTTGTGCTTGGTAGACCAAGGCACAAGAAAGCAGAAAAACAAACGTGTAGAACGCAAAAAGGGGGCAGGGTAGAAACACCCTGACCCCCTAGGCCTGCTCAGGTGCTCCCACACGGACCCCCAAGGCCCCAATTTTTTTTTCAAAAAACCCGGTTTGCTTTTTTTAAAATTACCCCCACACTGCCCCGAGGACCGCCACCCCCGGGGCAAAGCAACGCAGCCCCCTGGCGCATACTGGAGGTTCCAAGGGGAATTGGTTCCCCCTCTGCAAACGCGCCAGGGGGCTGCGTTGCAGAGAGGTGTAAAAAGGGGCGTGGCCTCATTACGCCTCTCTGCAATGCAGTCCCCTGGCGCATACTGGAGGTTCCTGGTGGGCTAGTTGGCCCCCATGGACCCCCAGTATGCAAGGGGAATTAGTTCCCCCTCTGCAAACACGCCCGGGGGCTGCGTTGCAGAGAGGTGTAAAAAGGGGCATGGCCTCATTACACCTCTCTGCAGTGCAGTCCCCTGGCGCATACTGGAGATTCCTGGTGGGCTAGTTGGGCCCCAGGGACCCCCAGTATGCAAGGGGAATTAGTTCCTCTCTGCAAACGCGCCCGGGGGCTGCGTTGCAGAGAGGTGTACAAAGGGGTGTGGCCTCATTACACCTCTCTGCAACGTAGCCTCCTGGTGTATACTGGAGGTTCCCGGTGGGCTAGGTGGCCCCCAGGGACCCCCAGTATGTAAGGGGACTTAATCCCCCAACTTAGAACACTCTACAGGGCGCATTAGCACAGTGGTGAAGGTAGGGGGCGGGGCTTGAGGTGATGTGAGTGCAAACATGCGCCGAGGCGCGTTTTAGGTTGGGGAATTAATTCCTGTTCAATCAAGAGGTCCCCTAGGGGGCAACTAGTCCAACAGGTATCTCCAGTAAGCGCCACGAAGCTGTGTTGCAAAGTGTTGTAAAAAGTGGCGTGCCCTTTGAACACCTCTGCAACACAGCTGCCTGGCGCATACTGGAGGTACCTGGTGGGCTAGTTGGCTCACAGGGGACCACAGGATTGAAGAGAAATTAATTCCCCAATCTAGCTCAGTACTATTCCTGAAAAGTAAATTTAACTGTACTTACCAGTAACTTGAATTGTCTTCCATAGAATATCATTGCCTGCTATATAATATATATATATATATAAATTAAAAAAATATTAAATTAAAAAAAGATATATTACAATTTATTAAAAAAAAATAATCCCAATTTATATTAAAAATATATAATGTAATTTAAAACATAAAATATCAAAAAAATAAATAGTTTAAAATAATGTAGTAAATCGGTATAAAAAATATAACATAATACATTTAATAATTATCATTTACAAAACCTTTGAAATTCACTGAAAAAAACCATAGGTTTCACACACGTTATAGTTAGGAATTACCATTTAAAAAACCTTGCAAATTCACTAAAAAACCATTGGTTTCACACACGTTATAGTTAGGAATTAGCATTTAAAAAACCTTGCAAATTTATTGAAAAAACCATAGGTTTCACACATGTTATAGTTAGCTGGACATTTCACTCATACAAAACCTTTGAAATTCCCCCGTTATAGTTAGTTCAGCTAACTATAACTCGCGCACCCGCAATGCACTGCTGATGACGTCACATATTACATCACTCATGACATAGTCAGTGACATCACTCATGACATCACTGATGAGATCTCAAATGGCATCACTGATGACATCACTGATGACATCATCCTTGTGAAAGAGTGACAGACCTCCTCTCAGCGTAATATAACCTTTGATACACACATTCAAAAATAGAAACTAAAATTTTCAACAAAATGGAGATACCAATACCAGTTACAACAACCTATTCAGTAATTCCACCATCTATATACACATCCACTCATTCACTAACAGTTCTATAGAGTCACTCATACATGTACTCACTCATCATATGTACTGATACACCTATACATCCTGTTACACACCGACAGTCATCCATAGAGTTACTCACACACATACTCAAACATGCAAATAAACTATCAAACATCCATTTATTTGCATATACAGCTATACACACACTGCCACACTTACTTCTACGGACACTTACACATACTTACTCTCTTAAACAATCACTTATAGAAACACATACTTTTTTAAACAGGAACTCTTCCAATCTCTGACTTTCACATATACTCACTTATATACATCAATACTTACATATACTAGATTAAAACATATGTAGTTACTCATAAAGATACTATTGAGACAGTCATTCACTCAGTAACACACCCATACACACACTCATCCACCCATACTGTCCTGCACACATGCTGTCTTCAAAACACATACAAACAGTGAGTCAGTCATTCACGCATATATGCGCTAAGTAATACCCCCATACAAACACTCATAGTGATACTCAAAAAACAACTAATAACCCATATACACACTCATGTAGCTACTCACCAACCCATGCAGCCACTTATACACAAAGTGAGACACTGATACATATATTTAAATATTTAAACATGACTCGCTAATATATGTATTCACTAAGATACACTTAATAAGTCAGTTAACCAATCAATTTTTTTTTAAAAACCATCCATTTAGACACTTATTTACCCATTTATTCTTCCATCGACCTTTAGATATACATATATAAAAAATATGTTTTTCAGAAAGACACACATTCACTGGATGATGTCATCAGTGATGTAATCAGTAATGTCATTTGAGATGTCATCATTGATGTCATGAGTGATGTCACTGACTATGTCATGAGTGATTTAATATGTGGCGTCATCAGCAGTGCATTGCGGGCGAGCGAGTTATAGTTAGCTGAACTAACTATAACGGGGGAATTTCAAAGGTTTTGTATGAGTGAAATGTCCAGCTAACTATAACATGTGTGAAACCTATGGTTTTTTTAATGAATACATATATACATGTATATCCAGCAGAATCCTGTCGCAAACTTCCATATCCCCTCGAGACTCCGAAGAAGGAAAGAACAGGAACAGACCGTAATTGGCTCGTGAGTAAGGTGCTATTTTTATTTTCACCACAACATTCCTTGCATGACGCGTTTCGACCGAGTCACCCCGGTCTTGATCACATGACGCTCCTATACATAGGTGTGTCTTAAATATTGCATAAAAAATAAATAGCCACTCTTACAGGAATAATAAACATAGAAAACATCTTGCTGGGTGAATACAATTAATAGCAGAAACGCGTTTGAAACTGCAACTTAAATTTATAAACATTACAGTTATTAATGGACTCCTCAGCGATGATACTGTCAGTAAATACAGTGTCAAACTGCAGCATAAAAGAAGATAAAGTAAGGCCAAGTGGCTTCAAGTCCATAGCACTAGAGGAGAAAACCTGATTGTAAACAAACTCTTGCTAGGTACACATAGACAAGTTAAATACAGTCATGATCAAAATTTAGGAGTATAGGCTAACTAAGTGCATGTGCTGAAGCTGTGCTAAAAAACGTGACACAGATTATGTATTAAAAAATATAAGAATACGGGAAGTCTTAATCAGGCGGTAACTGTTGACAAAGTGCCAGACTTCAAAACAGACCATGGAAATCAGTAGATAAATCCATAAAGGGGGATGACAGATAATTCATAAACTATATGTATAGTAACTGGTGGTTAAAGCATGAGTGGTGTAATAACCAGTCATGTAGTAGGTTCAACAATGTTGATTTTGAGGACGTAAAACAGGGAAACCACAGGATTTGTGAAGTAAAATATTAGCATAAATGCTTGTTAATGATCTGTCAGCATCTGAGGATGTACAAAATATGCAGAAAGTGCATCAAGTGCCTAAAGTGCAAAGATGTGCAAAGATGTGCAAAATTAGGCAAAATCAGGCAACATATCACAATACCAAAAAATCACAAAAAAATCACTTAGTCTCCTTATAGTAAAAGCATCTAATTCATAGCAGCTATAAGGTAAGCTGGTTAGTGATAAAGTAAATTGATTAGAATTCAAAGATGGAATCATGATGATGTATGGACATGAATTCAAACGATATATAACTGTAAATATGTAATGACATAAAATCCTAACTAAGATAAGGCTAAAATCTAGGTAAGCAGATGTATATCAAAAAATGAAATAGAATGTAGATAAATATCTCCTCGATCTTAAAAGTGGGGAAGAAGCACCATACCCTCGTAAAACCGGATACAAGGCCAAAAAATCCATGTCCTTTCTCAACAGCTAAAAACCCACAGGCTAAAAAACTGTAAAATCAGGACATGGACCATGACTTAAAATCTCTGGTATATATTTTGGTTTGTTAATATGTGATCAAGGCCTCCTGTAGGCCAAAACGTGTCATGGCGGTGGTGCAGGGGCTTCAATAAATATTTTTTTACCTAGCATTGGTCTGTTCCTCAAAGTGGTGATTTTCTGGCGAAGTTTTGCAGCAATATATACATATATATATATAGTTAGGGCAGGTTTTCTATAGACAGAGCGTTTTTTGGTTTGTAAGTAACTTTGGTCTAGTTCGACCAATCTTCCTGATACTTTCCAAAACAAATGTTCATTCATCACAGCTCCTTTCTGGAACATTGAAGTTGGTGGTAATTTGCGATTTCTTAAGCCAAATCGCACAACTTGGGTGCTTCCTGCATTGCATTTAAGGAATCGCAATTGTTGAGTCAAGTTCCAAGGTTGGGATTCCAACCTGGGTTCACAAGCTCCAAAGTCAACAACACTGGCTACTAGGCCACATCTCCTAGTGAGTGTTATGTCAAAAAGGTTTGTTACCATCTAGAAGAGAAGCGATATGAAGGATTGCAAAATTATCCCATAAATGAGCTATAATCAATTGTACAAAAGATTTTTATTGATGCAGAACAAAATGTATATATTGAAAACAAAACCAAACACATTCTTATACAATATACTCCAAGTGTATACATTAACCACACTACAAAATATTCACAAATCCATCTGTGCATGACAAAAAAAATATTTTCTTCAAGGATTATTTCAAGGCTTATGTATGTTTCACCCAGAAACTTTTATGCTGGTGAAACCCTGGGGAGAGGTAAGTAATTGCTGTGGGTAATCAGTGTGGAAGCAAAACAGAAACCGCCACAATATTTCTAGTTCTTCCAGCCTAGAAAATTGCTCAGGGATTTTTTATATCCACCCATGTAAACCTAGTGAGCAGTATGGTGTTGCACTGATACACTCTGGTCTTAACACATTGCAATTAATAACATCATTCAAATACGTTCTTATTTGTTAGGTGACCATGATGTTTGTGGTGCGATATGGGCACCCGACCACTAGATTATACATACATTTGAGTGGTGGAAAAGTTCACTCCAGTCTTTGTACCTGACAGTGCTGGATATTCCATCAGTCTGACAGAGGGTGTTTAGGAACTACTAGTACTAGCACGGGCTTGTGCATTTTTTTCTTTACGTAGAAAATACATTATTTTATTCACTTACCAGTCTCTGTAGGTGGAACAACTTCGCTGACATTAGTTGAATTAGATAAGCAAATAGTATCTAAGAGAGAAAAAATAATGCAATTAATTGATTTTCAGGCTTTTCAAGGTTACTAATTTTTCAGGTATCAAACTATCTTTTTCAGTACTCACAGAAAAATATATTCAGTGAAAGCAAAGAATAATGTGAAGTTATGGTTAGCTTTGGTTATAACACCATAATAAATGTATAAAAAACTCAAAGATTAAATGAAAAACTCATTTAAAGTGGAGTTATGGATAAGGGTGGGTGAAGAATTCCACTCAGCGGGTGGAGTTTGCGAAGTGTTGCCCACTCTGCACAGAGTGTAGAGTTTTGTGAAAACTCTGTGAAGTGCCGTTGAGCAAAGTTTTTTTTACCTTGCGCGGCTTGCCAACCTTAACATGGTGAGCAAGAGAAATCGAACGCTAGCCTACCTCCCGGCAATATTTTTGAACCCTGATGGTCGCGGGAGGTCACTAACTCTCGCATTGAGGAAACTACTACTCTTATTAAGGACGCTGCCACTCGGGTACAAATTCTACTTGAGTGGCAGAAGGTGGCAGCTCCCTCTGGCACTCCACGTGATGCTATTGGTGCTGATTTTACAGAGTGGGAGAATTCCCTGGTGCTAAAAATCAGCACAAACAGCACAATGTACCGGACTCCGCCGCTCGCAGAACTCGGTGTAGCACAGTAGTGTTTTTTCAGCACTTTGCGGAGTTCAGTGTAGCAACGCTTTAAAAATCCATTACAGGTGAGGATTTAAAATAGAAGTATAAAAAATAGACTAATACATATAAAATACATCTCAAGACAATTTTGTCTAAATGAACTGGCATATATTAACATTTTTCTCCAGGTTGTCCTTTCATTTTCCAATACGCTCATTATGGAAGGTACATATGAGCCATTTTCACTATGACTTGCTGAATTAGTAAGGGATAAATACTGTGTTGACATAAGTGAGTATTAAGGCCAAGATACAGAAAGTTTTGGCCTATCGTATAGATCCACAGTTAAAGTTATATTGCCCATTTCTGTCCATTCTTTGTAGTGGGTGCCAACCAAGCAGACAACATTGATTGAAGAAGATTGAGGAGGCAAGAGTGATGAGGATGAATTAAGTAGATTGATCCGAAAGGTAAATACTTACCTTATAAAAAGTTAAAGTGAACCAAATAGGAAGATACTGTATAGACCATATGGAGGTGAAAGTGGACATTTACAAGGGAAATGATTAGTCTTGCCCTAACTTCCTTGGGACAAAGATTACAGAATGGAAAGTTTAAGAATATGAATAAGAATGGTATATAGTATGAATTTCAATTAGATTATGTCAACTTTGAGAATAATGTATTTCTTTATGCAAACTACACATACAGAGGTTTACAACAGAAATGTGTATGATAATTGAAATTATCATATACTATGTCTCTCAGTACTTTTATAAATGTTGTCTCTCCGAATGCATGTTTATGTAATTGTAGTACATGTGGCGCAGTAATTAACATATTATTTTTTCACTGCATGTACAAGCAATATTTCTCTGCATCTGGATTCATATGAAACAGGAGTTTAATCTATAGGTTATATGAACCTTGTGTAGTGTTTATTTAGTTATCCTGATTTACTTTTGTTATAATTTTAAGGTGGTGAATATTGATATATGATTTCTGTGTCTAACAGCCCTCAAGAAGTGCGAATGTGCACAAAATACTTGTTGGCTGTATTGCTGTATTAACTGACCCAGACGAAGACTGGAAAGGTCGAAACGCGCCTGTCTTGATTAATGAATTGTTGAGAGAAACCTGGACTGTGGTTCCATCTTGCGGCAGTACGCGAGGCGGCTTGGATATATAAAACCTACTGGCCGTCTCCAGTAGGTAATTATATTATAGGAAAAGCATTTTATGACCTGCCTATAACTTTGGTGCTGTTTGATGACTCTTCATGAAATTTCCCCCAAAAAGTGCTCTAGAGATTCTTGTTGCACATGAAAAGTTTCAGGGGGATTCCTGAATCAGGGTCTGAGAAACATGGGGTTGAAAAAATGGTGCATTTGAAATGTTAATTCTCATACAAAACTGTCAACATGTCTACATTCTGAACCAATCAATGGAACTACAAATTTGGCAGAAAAATAGGTATTGTTATGCAGATTGTTCCTTTTGTTATTTGGTGCAAATCTGTTCAGTAGTTGTTGAGAAATTTAATAAGAAAAATATAGTGATATCTCTGGCTGCGGATATTTCGTGAAAAAGACGAGCTTGTGCAGGGAAATGCACAGCTCTGATTGGCTACCAACACTTCAATCATGAAGTGTTGGCAGCCATCTTGGGACTGAAAAGGGGGCAGGGTAGGAATACCCTGACCCCCAAACTATCGTCTTGAGCTCCCTCTGGGCCCCACCACGGCATAAAATCATTTTTTTAAATGTTTTCGCGAAATTGCAAATGGCACAAAAGTTATTGGCAAACCAAAAAACGCTTTTCCTATGGAAACTTTGGTCATAACTATAAATACCTACTGGTGACTGGCAGTAACTGGTGCAGAAAAGTCAGCACCAGAGTGTATTTAGTAATCCAATCACTTTAATCAACATGTCCGTAGATGACGCGCTGCATGATGGGGAACTTGCAGCTGAAGCATTATTTTTAAACCTCCCAGAAGTTACGAATGAGTCAAGTGATTCAATATCGGGTGAAAATACTGGAATTAATAATGTGGAGGCATTATTAATGGCATTAGAAAAACACATGAAAACTGAATTAACAAAGTGGTTGGAGAAAAAATCCCTGGAGAAGTATCATAACGCAGGAAGAGTGCCCAGAGGATTATGCATGATGATAGCGCCCAGCTTTGAGAACCCTAATCCCTTAATGCGGAAAGATTGAGCAGAGAGCAACTTAGAGGCATCAATGAGACTGGTACTGCTTTGATCAAATATGCTGAAATTGACTGCGAAATAACAATAAAGGAGATTGAACGCATCAATGGTGTACTTGATGGATTGGACCAGAAGGATTTGATTGCAAAAATCCGCAAAGATATAGTTGATTGTTTAATGAAACATGAGGAGGACATAAAAACCAGGAAAGCCTTCAAATTTGCAAGGGATAAAAATGACTATGAAACAGGGCGTGTTGTTACATGTTCTAAAATGTTTAACACTACCAAAAGACAAACAAGTACTTTAGCAGCAAATCGTAATATGGTGAGTGGCGCTCTCCTTAATAAGGGTACATCAACCTCTGAGCTCAGCTCCGTACAGAGTGGAACGAATTCAGAAGATGGCTATGAGACAGTAAGAGGCAACTAATATATGGAGACAGCAAAATTTAGGCTAAGGAAACAACTCAATGTTTTAATACAGGATCGCAGGCAAACTTTGCGCCCTCGGAATCCCCAACACAAGCAAGGCGGGCACATACCAAAGAAGATGGGAGAGGAGGAAATCAAGGAACAAACACCAACAAAAGGGCACAAGTCAGAAAGTGGAGGTGAAAGTAAAATCTAATGATAATACGGTCATACATTTAACAGAGATTCAGCTAATGAAAGCAGAGACACAGCTGTTATCCCTAGGTTTGACTTTCTGCCCAGAAAGCATTTTTAATTCTAATTAGTCTAGGACTGATGTGTTCAGGTTCATAAGGAAATTATTAAAACTAGTGACATTTTTCAAACTAAAGAATGTGACAAATCAGCTACCTAAATAACATACAGTAATTGACACTCTGAACAAACCATTCTGCAAGGTTAGGATGTGGTTACATTGAATGCACTTCAAGCACTTGAAAATGAGGATAGGACTCATAATGTGCAGATATCAACTCAAGAAGCCAAGAACAGAGCGGGTATTAATATAGATAAAACATTGGAAAGTCCATTCAAGCCAGTGTTGACATTCGTCCCTATTATGGTAAGGGATGCTGTTGTTGTGTTCAATGAACAGAAAACTGAACCGCATAGTCAACCTTAACAAAGAAAATGGAAAAATCGAGAAAGACAATTCTCTAATCTAATAAAAACACTCAGTAACAACAACGAGATTAATGTAAATAAAGCGGGCAAAGGAGGGAATGTGGTTCTGTGGCAGAGGAAAGAATATCTTAAAGAGGCAGATAAACATTTGGATGACAAATCATGTTATAGAAAGGCCCTTCATCAGGATCTACGAACTGTTAAAAATGTAGTCACGGACAATCAGACTCAATGGAGGTGAACAGGGTTAATCAGAAAAGATGAATTTTATTTACTCAACAATGGATTCGGGGTGGTCCCGGTAATGTACTTAATTCCAAAAGTGCATAAAGGGATGACTCCTGTACCAGGGCGACCTATTGTATACGGAAGAAATGGAAAGTTTGAGAACATCTCGCAGTATGTGGATTATTACCGTCAGGGTTTTGTAACAAATTTACCATCTTATATTAAAGATACAGGGTTTTTCTCAAAATGTATACAATTTGGTTTGTAAAGAGGATTATCTATTCATTGCTATGGCTATTACATCATCATATACAAGTATAAAACATGATGATGGCTTAAAGGCAGTAGAGCACTTTCTGAGCAAAAGGTCGATTGGTTTTTATGATCACAATCAAATGCTAATTGAAATGATTGAGTTATGTTTAACAAACAACTATTTTCTTTTTGACAAGGATATTTTTAAGAAAATGGGGGGAGTAGCTATGGGAGCCTCCTTTTTCCCCAGTTACGCGTGCTTACATGTGGGCTGGTGGGAGAAGCAGGTCCTCAAGATAAAATATAGTCAGGTTTGGAACAATCATTTAATACGTTGATGGCGTTTTATAGATGATGTGTTTATTGTTTGGAGAGGATCGAAGGAGAGTGCCACCTCTTTTGTAAATCATATCAACATGAACAAATTAAATCTTGAGTTTACGGTACAGATTAGTACCCAGTCTATTGAGTTCTTGGCCGTACAATTATACATCAATAAGGGCAGAGTAGAATTAAAACTACATAGAAAAATCACGGTTGGAAATTCGATCCTCCATGCAACAAGCTAACACTCTGACAGGTTCATAGAACGTGGGTACAATATTAGAAATCTGAACCAAGCGAAGTTGAAAGCTCATGCTCAATCAAGAGAAGCTATCCTCTTTAAAGTTCCCAGAAGCACTAATTCCAAAAATGTAGGGGCCCCCACAATGATGGACAAACCTGACGATTTTAGACTAGTCACAACATTTTGTAAACAGGAGAGGCAAATAAGATCAATTATCAACAAGCAATGGTCATTTGTATTGACAGACATCACATTGGGCCAGAGCCTCCCTGTAAAACCCACCCTGACGTTTAGACGAGCAATACTTTGGTCAGCAGCAGCCCTGAAGTCAGTTCTAGCCAGAACTGATTGGCCCCTAAGAATGGGTTTCATAAATGTGGTTCATGCCGGGTCTGCAAGTTTGGTGTGAACATGAAAAGTTATAAAACAGCATTTTGTGAAAAGCAACTAGTATCAGAAGGCATTATACATGTAGGACTGAATTTGCTGAGCATGTGCTCGAATGTCCATGTGGTTTATCATATGTGGGGAGCACAAAATTACAAGTACACAGCAAAATCCTACAACACATCAGGGCGATAGTAAACTGTGATCCTACGTACCCAGAAGTGAGACATTTCAAGTTGGTTCATCACAACAATTTAAATGATCTGAAATATTTTGTTATTGGAGCAGTGCCAATTTTAAGGAGAGGATGCAAAAGGGAAAAGCTGTTACAGCAATTGGAATCTAAGTTCATCTTAGAGCTCGATACAAAGATACCAAATGGGCTCAATATGGGTGAGGACCTCCATTACTTTTTATGATCATAACTTAGGGGGTCATTAGGATGGCGGGCGGACTTTATCCGCCCGCCATCCTATTGGGAAATGGGACCACCCACCATAAGGGCGGGGGTACTCTGGGGGAAATTAGGATGCACCCACCGCAGTGGCGGGCGAATCCTGCATTCCTGTTATTGTGGCGGGCGGTGCACTCAGCACCGGCCGCCATAATGCCAGGAAGGCATGTTGTGCACTTCCATGCACAACATGGCAGGCACCGCGGCTACCTGCCTTGTTGTGCATGGAACTGCAGGGGGGTACCATAGATACCCCCATGTGCACCCCCCACCCCCGAGAGTCCCTGGGGGCTCGCAACAGGTCACCGCAGTCTATTCCCGCATGCATTGCCGCCACGGAAAGGCATGTTACCGCACCCATGGTAATATGGCTGGCGGTGTCTAACTGACACGCCACCATATTAAACCCTTTACCGCCCCGTCAACTCGTTGACCAGGTGGAAAAGCGTTGAATGGTCTTTCCGTCCGCCGTGGTCCCCCCCCCCCGCCATAGTAATATGGCGGGGGTAAATGGGTGGCGGGTGGGGTCGGATCACGGACAGATCGCCACCACCATGCGGGCGGTGGCGATCCGCCCGTGATCCTAATGGGCCCCCTAGTGTGAACATCTCGTAATATGCTGTATATTGAGAAGCCTATAGTTTTAGAATAGGGTAGCTCATTATAGGCAATTAATTTGAGTATTTTGATGAACTAACTTGAATGGCTTATCGAAGACCAATATCAATTAATAGACTCAGACGAAGGTAGAATTAGTGCGTCTGAGTTGTTTCTCAATGTGGCCTATGAGTAAGAGGCTTGTACCCCGAAAATCGTCAGGCTTACGAATTACAGAGCTGGAATGTCAATGCTGGCTTTTGCTGAAAGAAAACCGGATGGCTTATTACCCTGTCGAGTGCGTCCTCATGCTTCTTGGCAGTTTGGATTAAAATAAACTACACTGCAGCCCTGCCGTGGAGGGCTGAACCACCTTGAATATGAAGTGAGGGGCTGTCGGGCCTGGAACTATGCCAAACCTGCTAAGTGACAAAGAGAATGTTGAAAATTAGAAGCCGGCATTACATCCTGGGTCCCACTGGAGGGCAAACATTTTATAAATTACTTGAAAACAAAACGGAACCCACTGAAGGGTAGGAATTGGCCTAATATGTACTACAATTACTAGAATACATCGGGACAGATGAACTAACTTGATTGGCTTACCGAGGACCAATATCAATTAATAGACACAGACAAACATATTATTAGTGCATTCGAGTTGTTTTTCAATATGGCCTATGAGTAAGACGTTTGTACCTCAAAACCAGTCAGGCTTACGAATTACAGAACTGGAATGTCAAAGCTGGCTTTTGCTGAGATAAAACCGTATGGTTGAATTCCCTGTCAAGTGCGTCCTCATGCTTCTGGGCAATTTGGATTAAAATATATTCAATTTTCAGAGAAAACTCATAAACTTTTTAGAAACACTCACAGTCACAGAATGATGTAGTCAGTGATGTAATTTGAGATTTCATCAGTGATGTCACTGACCAGGTCAAGAATGATGTAATATGTGAGGTTATAAGCAGTGCATTGCGGGGGCGCGAGTTATAGTTCGCTCAGTTGACTATAACTGCTTAATTTCTCTGGTTTTGTACGAGTGAAATGTCAGCCTAACTATAACGTCCATGTAACCTTTATTTTTTTTCACTGAATTTCTAATGCTTTGTAAATTCTATTTCCTTACTATAACGCCCCCATTTCTATGGTTTTTTAAATGCTAACTCCTCACTATAATGTCCCTGTAACCTTTGTTTTCTTCATTGAATTTCTACGTTTATTTATTTCAATTTCCCAACTATAACGCCCACTTAACCTGTGTTTTTGTATTGAATTTGTAAGGTTTTTACATTATATTTTCTATCTAAAATTGCTCTGTAAGAGGTATTTTCAAAAGCTTGTATTTTCTTCAGTGGATTAATAAGGTTTTTTTCATTTTTTATATTTGCGATGCCCGCGGATATGTCGCAAAAAAGGAAAACAAAAGCAGACAATCAATGTCCACCAACAAACCCGAAAATAATATGTAAAAATATCCATTCTGAACATAGCTCTACACATATTACTATATACATACTTCTTTCAAAGCACGTTTAAACTCATATTTTGCCACTAAGTTTCTTTGAAAACCATCTTTCAGACCTATTTTCCCATTTTCGTGATTATTCGGGACGTCGCTATGACGTCGTTAACTGCGACGATCACGCCTTTTCCATAAAGTGTAAAATAGATATTTCCACAAATATTACAGTATTTTATACTCTAGACGTTTCTTACTGTATTCTCTAAAGTCATGTTTTTCTAGAGAGTTTATATAAAACATCTCTAAAACCTATTTACCATTTACTTGGTGAGGTCCAAAATCGCAATTACGTTGGTAATCATGATTTCCAGGGTTGCTTTGCAAAAGCTGAAAGCAAAAGCAGGAATTAAATAGCCACTACCACGTAAAAAAAAGTATAACTATATAATTATTTCTAACCATCACAGTAGATAATTCACTATATAAATAACTCTATAAAAACATTTGTCAAAATCTTTCTATCTCCATAACAATGCATGTTATTGATTGAGGGCCCTGTGTCTAACAACTGATCTTCACAGCCGCACAGGTTGGGTCCAGAGCCTGGCGAAAGGGCACACCATGCAGCCGCTGATCTGTGACATCATTAAATTATGTCTCACAAGTGCGTCATTTCCCTGTTTCTAAGGTCCTTTAAAATGCATATTGTTTTATTACAATGCTTATGTTCTGATATGAGCTAATATTATTCACAATATAGTGCCTATATTTTATTTATGCATAGTATATATATAAATATATATATATGTATATATACATATATATATATAAAGCTCCGAATTCCTTCGTTGTAAACAAAGAAAAACCGCACTCATGGGGTGACGTTTTCAGGCCGACTTTTATTCGCTTATCTCTGCCAACTGAACAGACGCGTTTCGACGTGTAGCCTTCTTCGGTGTTACCACCACCGTGCGTCGAGCATGTTTATAAAGTTTTACATGATTGACATTCTCTAAGGTCATAGACAAAGGACAATATATATATATATATATATATATATATATATATATATATATATATATATATATATATATATATTAGGGTATTCGTTTTTAATGGTTTGTATTACAGACTTTATCCCTGCAAAATATGTAGGTTAACTATATTACGTTGGAAAGCCCCTCATGAGGACACTGTAATTACAAATTCTCAGGCTACTGTTTTCACCACTCATCCTATTAATCACAGACACCTTACAACCCCTGAGATTACTATTACAAAACATTTGATCCAATGTATAGCCTGTTGGAGCGAGAGTGAAATGAGCCCAGGAAGCGAGCCTCCAGGGACTTCCGCCATCTTTCTCAGACATTTACCCGCATCAGGTAGGGCGCGTGCTAACCAAAGGCTGTATTCTATGTGCCTCTGGTTAGTGACTATCTCATTTACAATGATGGTAGAACTTAGCTACTAGCAATCAGGGTTTGGATAAGCAGATCACGTATTCACAAATATACAATATTGTATTATGTTTGCTATTGGAAGCATAATATTTGCTAACATTTTGCTGTATGTGTTTCTTACTAGGTTAGTACAGAATTTATAGAATGCAAATCAGATGTCTTATCTCTCTGTGGCAAGTTAGACAGTGTCCTAGGGAATTCATGAATTAACCTTTTTGGGTCTGTGGCATGTATGAACAATACTACTCAATTGGAATAAGTTAGTTCTGCCTCATCTTCTATCTCCTGGACCTCTGGAAATGTCTTTCTTCCTGTCCACTCGATCCATCATAAAAGAAGGTTCCTGGTGTGCTCACCTGGGTTGCTTTGGTTACAGCTGGGCTGGCTCTGGATGAACACTTTTAGCTCCTCCTTGAGTATGGTCACCACCTCCTTGTAATTCTCTTGAATGGTGATACTTGGCTTTAGCTCTAGCTCCATGAAGACTTTATGAACCACAATGATGCTTCCGGCTCTAAAAACATACATCCAATGTAAACATTTGCACATTTCACCAGTTTCACAACCTTCATTTAGCAAAGCGGCGGTTCAGTTCTACAGTCCCTTAGTTGTAAGTGTGCCATAATCTAGACACATCAAGGTATTTGCATAAGGTTGTGACCCACGGAGGTTCCATAGCCCCCATGTCGTTCAGATTTTGTCACTGCAGCACATTGTAAGGAATATGTCTGCAATACCCATGTGTGCTGGATAAAACCTCCCTTTGGAAGACTGTCTGTTGTTTGAGCTTTAATTTCAATTGGACCACACACCCCACAAACTAGCATAAAACATCCCCAAGCTGCTTACCGAAATAGTAATTGAAAACCATTAGTTTAGTAGGACCTGCATATACACCAAGGGTGTTTCAGAGTCCAATAGCCAGGATAATGTGCAGCCAGTGGCGAATGATTAAAAGGGTGGGCTCGCTTTCTCTACCTAAACTGAAGTATTCCTAGGCAGCAACATAGGTGGATGTCACTACATCGAGGTCCATAATATGGACCCACAATAATATTATGTCCACTACTTCGACCTAACCACATCATCGCTGGTCAAGTATATATTTACTAATATTATCTCCACATCTACTTACCTAAACTTACCCTGTGATGTAGTAGCTAGGTTGATATAATCGTTGCAACATTATTGTTACACAGTGTACTGCATGTGAAATGCTGAAGGTATAACAACAACGCTGTATGCATAACTAGGGGTTTCACACACTTACTGTAGGGATCGTAGGAAGTACAAAAGAAGAGAGGACAGTGTTATCGATAGCTAAGGAATGTATGGATGGATGATACTCAGCAGGGGCGGGTCCTCTACAAGGGTGGAGGTGCGTTACCCCACTCCTTTATCACAGTGCGAGAAGCAGAAATATAAAATGGTAATGACTACCATTTTATATTCTGCTTCTTGCACTGTGAGAAAGCAGAAGGGGTTGGTTGAGGGTGGGCAGGGCTGCTCTGCAAGCAGGGATGGGCAGGGAAGAAGTGGTGTGCCCACCCCTGAGTGTATAATGACAGTTTTTTCGGCCCTATCGGGCCACCCATACCAGTCATGCACACTCTGTCCTTTCTCCATGCAGGCTGCAATGCAGCCTACATGAAAGAAAAGGCCTCCCCGTTAGCCTCCTGTTGGGCGGCGTCCCCACTTATCACAACGCTGCCATTGCCGAGAAAACGCTGGACCCAGCCAGCGGACAGGTACATTTTTTATTAATTATTACATTTACCCTCATTCTCCCTTCCCCGAGACCCCCTGCCCCTCCCACCCGTGATTAATGCCCACCACGACTGATACTCAGGGAACACAGGCCCACGCAAAAGACTAAGGGGCTGATTCTGATGCGGGTTGGAAATGCTTCCCGACCGAATCGGGTTGGAAATGGTTTCTGACCCACTCAAATCGGGAGAGTCCGACCGACCAAGTACGATGCATACGGATGATTCCAGATACGATTTGATTGGACTCCCATTGAAGCACATGTTCCTAACCGCATCATAATTGGGCACTGGGTCACTCCCGATCCTATTTGGAAGGAGCAAATGCCATTAGGAGGCCTTCCTAACCGCATCAGAATCAGGCCCTGGGTGGGAATGCTTTCCAACCCGCATCAGAATCGGGCCCATAATAGTTGAGTAAAAAGCCTTTTGAGAGAAAACTGGAAAATATTTATACATTTTTGTCAGAGGTATCTGTGTAAGTGTGTATGCCAGACTATCAAATGCAGAAATGTCGTCTTGACCCCTTTACCGCGGGCCCGATTTTCCCGCAGTGCGGCCGTTTTAAAAAACGGGTGGGGCCGCGTCGGCCATTGGCCGACGGCAGAATTGGGGAGGTAGTGCTGCCGTCGGCCAATGGCCGACGGCCGCAAGGAAGGGGTTAAAAAAAGATTGCGTTCTATATTTTATTTACAAAAATATTGTCCCTTTGGGTGCAGATTTACGACTGTTAACTCCAGTGGCGGCAATACTTTTATCAAATGTATGCAACACATTTTGGCTATGATGTTCTGGTAACATACCATCAAACTAGCTTTCTTCTCATTTTCCTCAAATGCATTCACCAGGATGCATCTGCCAATACCAGATACGCATTGTTTTTCACTAGTCTTCAGACTCCATACTGCGGGCCAGAGGTCAAGCAGGGCTACTGGGCTGCTCTTATGTACCTGGATCCATCCTATTATGGCTTTACAAACAGGGCTAAGTACAACTACTTCAGCACTTGATTCTTAGTTATAGTGATGATGAGCAAACACAAGCTTCTCAGGGAAGTAGTGTGGGGGTGCCTCAAGCTCAGAACACAATCACCCAGCAGAGCAACGCTTGATTGTCCATCCCAGTGCTTATCTTTTATAAAAAAAGAAAAACCTTTAATACTACATACTATAATATGCAGGTACACAACCTACTGGTGAGTGGCTAGTGTAAATAGGGATTAGGACTCCCTCGTTCCCCATCCCCTCTGTCTCCTAAACTCAGGGGTTGGATTTAGTGTGCTATGTTTCAGGCACAAGTGCAGTGCCACCCCTTCTTTTAGAGTGAGTGTACTCAGTTAATCTCAGTCACATTGTTTATATCTCACCAATGCAAGCTCCATGGATTTGAAGTTACAATCAGGAGCATCAGCAGGAGTGAGGGGGCGGGCACTGCAATGGCTACAATCTTACCTGGCAGGACGTCACCAGGTGGTAACACTAGCTCCTTTCACTGCCAGTAAATCATCAGTCATCTATGGGGTGCCGCAGGGCTCGGCAATCAGTCCCATCCTATTTAATATTTATCTGCAGCCCCTGCTCCCCATTATAAAGTCTGCCGGGCTGCTTAGTCAATTATGCGGACGATACACAACTGGCATTCTCTCTGGAAGGTGACAACGCAGTATCGCTTGACCTGTTCCAGGAATGCATGCGGAAGACAGCCAACTGGCTTAGTAGGAATTCCCTATAATTTAACGCTGGAAAGACTGAGGTGCTTTACTGTTCCTCTAGTAGGCTACCTAGACAATTCACCTCTGAATTTAGGCTTACCCCAGAGGAGGAACCATTGACCCCGGCAAGTAAAGTACGTAATCTGGGGGTGCTGATTGACAATGATCACAGGCTAATAAGACCGCCAATGTCTGTTTTGCTCTAATATGTATGCTGCGTAAAATACTTCCCTTGCTACCTAAAGAGGCGCGATCATTGGTAGTAAGTAGTATAGTATGTAGCAGGCTGGATTATTGCAACTCCCTGTATCTGGAGGCCCCATTATACATTCTGCAGGGGCTCCAAAGAATCCAGTCTGCAGCAGCTAAACTTGCCCTTGGCTGGCAACGCTGCTCCTCGACAACATTGGCTCTGAGAGAGCTGCATTGGCTACCAGTGATGGAACGTATCCGCTTCAAATCCCTATGTTTGGTCTTTAAAGCGGTACATGAGCTAGGGCCCGTTCCTATGCAGGAAAGGTTCTCTTGGTATCAACCCACTAGGCAGCTCTGCTCG
The DNA here is from genome assembly GCF_964263255.1 of Lissotriton vulgaris. NCBI lineage: Eukaryota > Metazoa > Chordata > Amphibia > Caudata > Salamandridae > Lissotriton > Lissotriton vulgaris. The sequence goes on along the minus strand of NC_141700.1, from coordinate 702,868,393 downwards.
GCCAGTGCCGCCCTACTTATGGTGCCTAGGTTCAAACGGGCTAGGCTAGGAGGTAGAGCATTCAGTGTGGCCGGCGCTCGGTTGTGGAATGGACTTCCCCAGAGCCTTAGACAGATCAGCGCCTTGCTAGAGTTTCGCAGGAACCTGAAAACCTGACTTTTTCCTAAGGCTTAGCTCGAGTCCTCTATCCTGGCTCTGGCAGGTGTGACCTATTCCATCGTGGTTCCATTTTTTATCTGAAGCGCCAGGATACCCGTGGGGTGACAGTAAGCGCTATATAAATTTTAAAATCAATCAATCAATCAATCAGCACATTTCTGCAAGTCGTGCCGTTAGTTATGTGTTTAGAAATCATGTGGCTGCTGGCACTTCTTTGGCGGTGGTGCAGCTTCAACTTTGCTCATGGCGATGGGACAGTGGAGCGGACCACTTAGGCCAGACAGTCATTACAGTGGTGTAGTCCGCTTCAGCTCCACGAATTATAATGAGACGGTCCACTCAGGCATAATGTCCAAGTTTACAGTGACACTCTTTAGGACATTGCCACAGTGCAAGATGCTTCAGAATCAATCCAGTGCAATCCACTTTGGCACACTTCAGGGTAATGTAACATGCAGTTGCCTAGGCACAACTTGCAGGTTTGCAGCAGCTCCATCAGCTTGAGCACAATGCACGGCAGTGCCAGGGTGCTGCCCCTTTAGGTACGACTTGAAGATTTGCAGTAATGCCGTCCGCTCAGGCACACTTTAGGGCAGTGTAAGTCAAAGGAGTATGCAGTTCATGACTAGAGAGGAAAAAAGGAGGCCGGAGTAGCCGGAAGCTCCAGATCAAGAGATCTGTTGCTCAGGATCAAGGGCCATCATACAACCAGGAGGGTGTCATGCTTCATCGTTGGGCTGGCACTGCGATGCCCAACCGACCCTGCAAGGGGGCTCTTTGCCAGAGTTCTTTTGTTTTTTGCCGATGTGAAGTATGAGGTGCTGTGTTGTGTGAGCCAATGTGAGTAGAATGGTGCAATATGAGGCTAAAATTAACTAAGGGATACCCTAGTGTTTTAATACGTGGGCTCCCTTGTTAACATCATAAACTGACTGTGAGCCAGAGATAGGTACAATGGTCAAAACCAACTTAGAGAGAGATAGCTTAAGAAGAAGGTCAACATGTTTCTTGCCTATTTAATGTCAAAACCGATCATGGCAACTGATCAGGACCATAATTCTTATCTACTCGTGCTCGGGTTGCCAATATAATAATCACACCCAAGGGTATTCACACAAGAAAAAAAGTATACCTTCAGTATAAAAAAGCAACCATATTATGGGAAGTATTGAGCCCCAACAATGTGTGGCAGAGGAGCTGCTCACTGCTGTATAGACAATGGTGCTGCTGAGTGCAATATAAGACCGACCTACCCAGATCTCTGCCTCCATGGTACTTCCCATAATATGGTCGCTTTTGTATTCTGAAGGTATACTTTATACTTGTGTGAATACCTTTGGGTACGATTAATATATTCTACTTTACCAACTTCTCCGACGTTATGGTGTATAGGAGAAACTGGGTTATTGGTTGAATGGGGGATGGCCCTTGTTCAAACAATAGCCACAATCCCTGGCAGGGTGAACCACAAAAACTCACCAAATTACCCTGTACTCAACCCTGGGTACCTTGGCACGAAAAGCAGTCAGGCTTAATTTAGAGGCAATGTGTAAAGTATTTGTGCAGCACACAAACAGCAATAAAATGAAAACACAACACAAAAGAAAATCCCACACCAATTTAGAAAAACAGAATACATTTCAATAAACTATTTGACACCAAAATGACAAAATTGCAAGTTATAAATTTTTAAAGCTTATGTGAAAATCAAGTGTTTAAATGATCAAAGCACCAACCGTAGACATCTGATCATGTGAAACTGGGTCAAAGAGGAAGACATTTTGAAGGAAAAGTTCAGTGGGGCAAGGCTGGAGGCGGTGTACGAGGAGGAAGCATTGTTATTGAGGAGTCATTAGACAAAGCTGCGGTGAAGATTTCTACCTTCAGCCTTAGTTACTCTTTTGGAACTCAAAAATCTATAACTTGCAAGGCATGAAGCTGTAGCCGATGAATGTTCCAGGAGGCCAGATACATCTTATGCAAGGGACCGCTGCATAAGATTTTCTGCTGCAGAGAAGAATGTAGGGGTGCTACCATGAAGTCAGGCCAACCGGAGAAACAGCTCGGCCAGCTAGACAAACAGGTTGGTCCTGGTCTTCCCTCAGTTCTCAGAGCAGTTTACAGCCAACATTTTCTCTATTCCATGTATTGGTATTTTGCCATCTGGGCACCTTTAGCACCACCACCAAGGGTCCAGGTCTGACCGGGCACCACTTGGGTGTTAAGACTCACTCCGGCTGGTACACTATGCCGGCTCAAGCTAGTTTAAGCCTGTTATGTCCCTGTGGCTCTGAACAGGAGGCCAGCAACCTAGCCCTTGGAGTCACTCTGGTAGGCCTGGGTTCAAGCAGCAGAACAGGGCTCAAGCAGCAGGGCAGGACTCTTAGGATTCAAGGCAGGCTCCAGGCAGCCAAGCAGTCATTCCGGGTGCAGCAAAGCAGTCTAGTGGAGTATATGGCAGTTCACAGAAGTAGGCAGTCCACTGAGAGTCCTTCCAGAAAGTGAAATGAAGAGTATGTCTGAAATGAAGAGTATGACTGAATGGCTCATCTGCATCAGGGTGGGTAGCAGAGCTGTCCACAGCCCCACTTGCAACTGAATGGATTGTGCTCTACCTTCACAAATGGCTTGATATTTTGATATCTGGTGCCTTCTTTGAAGTAGTAAACGCTTCTAGAGGTTTTTCTTTGAAGTGCTTCGAATCTTCTGATGCCCCTGCCTTGATCCAAGTTGACTGCAGGGGCAATGCAGGTCGTGACAAGCCCTTTGTGTGAAGGTAGAGCACAATCCATTCAGTTGCAAGTGGGGCTGCGGCCAGCTCTGCTACCCACCCTGATTCAGATGAGCCATTCAGCCACACCTAAGAAAGTGTAAGCCAATGTTACCATGTTTAGGGGTGAGCCCAAGCACCTTACATCTGATTAGTAATGTTAAAGTACACAGAGTCCTATGGTCAGCAAAAATGGAGAGAAACAGGAAAAATGTTTTGCATAAGACCACCCGAAGGCTGACAGGTCTAACATATGTACCCCCAGCTGAAAGTGGGGGGAACTACCCAAACTCCTGTGAGTTTTCATCACTAAGAAGGACGAACCTGGATAGATCATCAGTACTAGAGTGGTATGACCCAGGATGGTCAACTCCATTCCCTGTAGGAAGATCGACCAGCTCAACAATTTGCGTTCTCACCTCTCATCTGCAGAGGCACCTAAGGGAACACAAAAGTGAGTCCCAAACAGGTATGGTCTCAACTTCTTCAGTGCCCCTACCAAAGCAAAGTCTTCACTCCTATTAGGACTCTACCTCTGTTCCCCGGGAAGTAACCTCCTAGAGATAAGAGCTACAGGCTGGTCAAGGTCCTCCTTACTGAACTTTGATAAGATTGTCCCTATGCTCTGTTCTGAGGCATCTGTTTGTAAATGAATTATTTGGAAAAGGCAGGGGCCTTGAGCACAAGGGTTGTGCACATGACCTGTTTGAGGGAGTCAAATGCTTTCTGGCAGGCCTATGGACAGATCACCTTCTTGGGTTTCTTCTTGGAAATCAGCTCAGTCAATGAACAGCAATGGTGCCATATCCCTGAAAAATTCTCCTGTAGTAAGCAGTGAGGCCAAGGAAGGCCCTCACTTCTGTCTGAGTTTTAGGGGCTTCTCAGGCCAGAATAGTTTCTATTTTCTTCTGGGGCAGTTACACCTTACCCCCTCGCACAAGGTATCCCAAATACACCATAGACCCCTGACCTATCTGACACTTACTGATCTTGATAGTCAGACCTGCCTGCTGCAGGGCCTGAAGCACTTTCTGCAGGTGAAAGAAGTGTCCTTAGCTACTGAAGACAGCTATGTCATCCAGGTAAGCGTCCCTAAAGGCTTCCATCCCAGCCAAGACCTGGTTCACCTGCCTCTGGAAGGTGGCAGAGACATGTGTCTGTCCAAAGGGCATCACTTTAAACTGAATGTGGCCCTCTGGGTTAGAAAATGACAACCTCTCTTTAGCCCCTTAGGTTAGGGCAAACTGCCAGTACCCTAAAGTCAGATCAAAAGTACTCAGAAATTTGGCAGCCGCTAATCTAGCGATTAACTCATCAACTTTGGGGATGGGGTAAGCATCAGTCTTAATGGCTGAGTTGAACCCCGTGTAATCCATCCAAAATCTGAGTTCTGCGGCGGGGTTCAGTAGGGTAGCATAAGGTACCACCACCACTGGGCTGCACCAGAGACTACAATACTGATCTATGGCTCCCAATTCCAATATGTTAGAGACTTCCTCCTTGATGCTGCAGCCACTTTGTCAGACAGCCTGTATATTTTACTTTTAAAAGGCAGGCTGTACCCAGTCCCAATATAATAAGTACACAGATGTGTAATCCCAGGAGTGGGGGAAAACAGTGCGGCAAACTGTCCCATGAACTGGTGACAGTCTCTCTTCTGTTCTGCTGTCAGGATATGGTGGAGATTGACACCCTCCATTGACCCATCTTTTCTTTAGATGACAGGAGTTTAAACAGAGGTTCACTCTCCTTCTGCTCCCCACCATCTGCCGCCAGCAGCATGGTGACCTCAGACCTCTCATAGTGGGGTTTGAGGTGATTGATATGAAGTACCCATATAGGGTTTCTCAGGGTCTTGATGTCCACCAGGTAGGTCACCTCTTCCTTCTTTTCAATCACCTCATAGGGCTCAGACCAGTAGTCCAGGAGGGCCCTGGGTTCATCTGGCTCCGCCACCCATACTTTCTGTCCAGGTTGAAACTCCACCATGGTAGCCAACTGGCCATACCACTGCTTTATGTCTTCCTGTCTGGCCTCCAAGTTATGTTACAATGTTACAATGTTAGTTGGAATTTGTTAAGCGCTCGTTCGCCCGAAGGCTTCATGGCGCTGTAGAAGGAGCCAAACAGGACAGTCAAAGGACAAGCAGTGCTATCAGTAGTAAGCTTGAGAAAACAACCAGGTCTTCAGAGATTGCCTAAAGCTAAGTATGTTATCAATCTGCTTTATATGGAGAGGAAGAGAATTCCAGAGTACAGCAGCTTGATGGTCGAAGCAGCCGCCTCCGTGGCGTTTCCTCTTGAAAGGAGGCACAGTCAAAAGTGATTTGTAGGTGGATCGAAGGTGACGGGAGGGGCAATATTTTTTAAAAAGATCTCTGATAAAAGAAGGGCCAGAGTCGTTCAGAGAACGGAACAGAATACACCCAGCCTTAAAGGCCACACGTTGCTCAACAGGCAGCCAGTGTAGTTGCTTAAGGCCAGGTCTGATGGATTGCCTCCTGGGTATATTCAGCAGCAGCCTGGCAGCTTGGTTCTGAACAAGCTGGAGGCGTTTAAGCTCACCAATTTGGAGGCCGAGGTAAAGACTGTTAGAGAAGTCCAGCCTGGACAGAACCAAGGAGAGGACAATCTGTGTGAGGGCTGCTGAAGAGAAAAAGCGAGCAATTTTTCTTATTTTCTTCAATTGAAAAATGCTGGAAGATACCACCGCTCCAACCTGTCTTTTTAGCGAGAGATCCTCGCTGATAAAAATGCCTAGGCTTTTGACCGCGGAGGATTTAGTAGGGGGGGCTCCCATGTTAGTGGGCCAGAAGTTAGGGTTCCAGCTTAGTGGGCTCTGTCCGGGCAGGACCAGCTCGGTCTTGCCCGGGTTGAGCTTCAGATGATTGCAGCTCATCCAACTCAGTATGTGGGACATGGTTCTTTGGAATACGTCCACTGAGTCAGTGTTGTTGAGGGGGAAGATGAGCTGCAGATCATCCGCATAATTGAAGATGGTTACATTAGCATGACGCAAGGAGTGCAAGAGAGGGCGTAAGTAAACATTAAAAAGAAGGGGAGATAACGAGGAGCCCTGTGGTACCCCGCAGGTGGTGGGTATAATGGGAGCGGAGAAGGAGCCGAGTCTGACCGATTGTGTGCGGTCCGAGATAAAAGAGCGGATCCAGCTCAGTGCAGGGCCCCTGAGACCTGCCTGCTCGACACGGTCGACCAAGATGGTGTGGTCGACCGTGTCGAACGCAGCAGAAAGGTCCAATAGTACAAGCGCCTGATGGGTTCCTGCATCTGCATTCCGCCTCAGAGTGTTTAACACCGAGAGGATGACCGCCTCGGTGGAGTGGCAAGGGCGGAATCCTGCTTGATTCGGTGCCAGATATTCAGATTTTTCCAAGAAGCTGGAGATAGTTTCGCACACATGTGACTCCAGCAGCTTGGCACAGTATGGTAACAGCGATATAGGTCTGTAATTGATGGGATCTAGCGGGTTGGCTCCTGCCTTTTTTATGAGGGGAACGAGGAGAGCTTTTTTCAATTTGCGTGGAACTTTGCCCTGTGCAAGTGACCCATTCAGTAAAGAAAGTAAGCACTCAGGGAGATTGGTGCCCACTTCTTTCAAGATGTGAGGGGGGCAAATGTCATCAGGAGAGCCTGTTTTGACTTTGGATAATAATTTGAGTAGCTTAATATCGTCTATAGGGGGGAAAGAGTCTAAAGTGGCAGGGTTATAACAGGTGTCAGCAAATAGTAGGGGGGACTGAGTAGTAGAAATGCTTTGCTTGATCTTGCAAATTTTATCATAGAAAAAAGAGTTGAGTGTGTTGCAGAGCTCTTGGGTGGGAACCATAGGGAGGGAGGTTCTGTCGCTAGAGCTGAGATTTTCCACGATGTTAAACAACTCTTTTGACTTGTTTTGGGCCTTGAGAATTTTATCTGAGAAATAGTCAGTTTTGCATTTGAGGATGAGATTTTGGTATTCCCTGCGGGCCTTACGGAAGTTGGCTCTGTCATGCTCTAAGTAGGCTGCGCGCCATTTGCGCTCCATTTGACGAGTTTTAAGTTTAAGGGCTTTTAGATGAGATGTGAACCATCTGTGAGCATCGTTGGGGCGGGAGCGAAAGAAGTTAACGCAGGGGGCGTGAACTTCAGCTGCCTGCCTATCAGAAGCTTTCTTCTAGAACTTGGTCATCTGGTTCCTGATGGCTAGAAGGCATAAACCACATCTTGGGGCAGGGTTTTTTTGAGAGCTGGTTCCCACTCTTCCTTGAACAGACTAGGAGGTCTCCTAACAGGGTGATGATCCTGACGTTCAAAGGGTTTAAACCCAACTCCATTTCTGTGGCACATACCTGTAAGCAACGAGCAGGCATGGTAGGAGGACAGCCCACTGCCACTTCATGGGCTCAGCCAGGCCCATAATCATGCTATTTAGGGTCTTGCTGAACCTCTACACAAGTCCATTGATTTGTGGATAGTAGAGTGTGGAGAACTTGACGGTTACACCACACTCCTTCCAAATTGACTTCATGAGCACAGACATGAAGTCGGTCCCTCTGACAGACACCACCTCTTTCGGGAACCCCACTCAGCTGAAAATCCCCATCAGGGCCCTAACTACTGCAGGTGTGGTCATTACCCTCACAGGGGTTGCTTTTGGGTACCTAGCGGCACGGTCTACAAAGACCAGAATAAACCAGTTGCCTAAGGCTGTCTTGGGATCTAAAGGTCCAATAATGTTGATGCCCACCCTTTTAAAGGGGGTGCGAACAACAGGTAAGTGCTGCAGGGACACTTGTAGCATTTAATTTACAGTTGCTGGCTATATCATATAGGCAGCACTACAAGTGGCATATAAGTAAATAGAATAAGTAAATTGAATATTCCAATTAAGTGTAGGTCAAATTTACAATATTTATGGGAGTGAGCACAAGCACCTTAGCACTGGCAAGCAATGGTAAAGTGCATAGAGTCCTAGGGCCAACAAAAGCAAATTTCAGCAAAATTGATGGAAACATGCAAAAAGGTTTGGGGAAAGACCACCCAAAGACCCTTGACTGCTTTAACTTGCACCTAGTCCGGCAGCAGGGAACTACACATACCAAAGCAGCCTGACACAATTGGATCAGGATCCTCAAAGATAACTGGACCACACAGCTCCAAACCCACAACTTCAGCGCCTGGATTACCACCTGCAAAGGCACCCTTGCCCCACTCAAAATCATCACCACCTCAAGGATCAGACCTCAAGCTAGTCTGTCCACTGGAGAATTACAATTATCTCAATGACTTCAGGCAACTAGAATGCCAATAGAAACACCCCCACAACGTACATGACAAAGCACTCACAGATCATCCCACCAATTCTACTATGTGCAACTGAGATCCACCAAACGCTCAGCTCTAACCCAATGAAATGAGAACAGCTTCAATGATGACAAAGACATTTTCACCACAGTGAAGGATTTCACTTTCCGCACCAACAGCTCCACAACTATCACCCCATCAGAGGATCTCTTCACCCAGCTTTTTAAATGTTTCTATCACTAAATTTGCACTATACACAACAACTTTGCTCCCCAACTGGACCTTTTTACCTGTGTTGCTCTCCCCAAAGAGATGAACACTCTGGATACTGATATGACATTCTGGCCTACCATCACCTCGACAGAAAGCGCCATGCTCAATAAATTTGGAAAACCAATTGGACCATTGCCCACACATCATCTTCGTCAAAAGACCCGTCCCCGATCTGTGCTTCACTCAATGAGCCGCTCACCACTGACTCTTGCTTGGATACTTAGGAACATACCACTATGCCACCTCTTTTGAAGAAACCCTCAGCACACCCAAAGACACTAGCAAACAACAGACATTATCTCCATGCTTTCCTCCATGGAAAAAGTCCTGGAACAACTGGTCAACACATCTCAGACTGATCACTTCAAGGACACTCACCTCCTGAACTCCTCTCAATCCGGATTCAGGTCCATTCACAGCACTGAGACCACCATAATCACCACCACCACCAACATTAGCATGATTATGGACAAAGGATACAAGGAGGCACTTACCATGCTCAACTTCTCAGCCACGTTCAACACTGTCTCTCACCCCATCCTCATGCAACGCCTACAAAAAACCGGCTTATGCCGACCCGCTCTCTGATAGATCAGCTCCTTTTTCACTGGACGCACCAAGTCTGTCAGCTTGGCCCCTTGCACATCTGCTACTGACAAATTGATCTGCGGATCCCTGACAGAACCTCAGTCAGCACCACACTGCTCACTATCTACATGACACCACTAGCCAACATCATCAGAGCCCACAGAATCAGCATGTTCCAATAACACCAACTCATGCGCTCCCTCTTCAATGACAACCCCAAGAATTGGTTGTGCTCCTTGAATATCGAGTCAACACTATCATTGGGACCGAACACAGAGGACAGAATACTGAAAATAAAATAACAAGAGGTAAATAAGTCTAGATGTTCTATTCCTAATTTCACATATATGCACCTATCTGGTACATATATCTTCAAGGTATGTAGATGTGGAGTTAGGAATAGTAAATCTACGCTTCCCTATGCTCATTTACCTTTTGATATTTTGTCCTTCTTTATTCTATCCTTGATTTTAGTATGCCACAATGTTGTTGGTTTCAATATTCAGTAGTGCAACTCAACAATCGGACGAAGGTCGTTGCTTGCATGTGCGAATTTGCTAACTGGATAAAGATCAGCTTTACAGGATAGCCTGTGGGCAGGGGTTTGGAACTGATTAACCTAAACAAAAGCCTACTGTGTCACAGCACAGGCAGATGTAGCTAACACATGGCTTAGCCCTTCCCTTTACCTAGTCAGCAGACACAAATCTCAGTGTGAGGGGAATTGCACCTGAACGGGTTTAGAGTGACCCAGGAGGAGTGGACTGCTCATTATTCTAACAACATCTCTGTGTGGGTACACATGCTCTGGACAGGGGGGACAGGGTTCTGCCATGTTGTGGTTAGGTAGAGAGGTGCAGTGTGGGATTGTTTACTGTAAAGCAAAAATCAACTGCCACAAAAATGGATATGGTTACCCTTGGGAACTTTTTTACTATTTGTCAGGGTATGGCCAGGATTCTGCTTCACCCACAAGCTATTACCAGGCTTAAATGTAGCAACACTGGGTACCTTTTTGCAAAGCACTCTGGACCTGTGGAAGAGCAGAAGAAGGACAGCACCCCATGTTAAATTCCTATGAGGAGGCCTAATGGGATGGACCTGCTCTCACTTGTACCGGACCAAATTTTTACCTCCAAGCATCAGTTGGCTGACTATTGGCTTGGCTACAGGGACATACAAAGATGCAAGAAGTCCTTTTCCTGAAAATACCAGCTGACCAGTTCCAACTGGACCTGCCCTGGGTCCTGCTGTTGGAGTGAGTCTTGACCCCCAAGAGTTGTTCTTGAGATCCGGAACCAGTGGTTGAATCAAAGTGTACTTCTCCTCACATCCTAAGAAAACCTGTTTTTTGTCATCTAAGACCTCAGGAGGACTGGGAATATCTGATGAAGGTTCATTGCCTCTGGGTCACAGAAACACATTGCTTCCACTCAGAACTTTTTCACACTAAACTTTTCACAGCACCATATTAATATTGGTGGGACATTGCAGAGAAGCTATCCAGTCTTGTGAAGCCCTGTTTGGCTGCAGCTTGTAGCCATGCCCAGCTGCCAAATCCGAGCTCCAAAAATGAGACTAAGTTTCAACATAGAAATGTTCACTGTGGGTAGGCGCCAAATGTATTTGACCAATGAGGTTTCTTGGGTGCAAAATTTTATTTTTTTCTAACTCTGAGCTTTCCTGCCAAAAGTCAACAGCTTCATCTGATGGTTATTCAACCTCGTGGAGCTCTTTGAACACAGCATGCTGCCTTATTCATGTTGAGGAATGGATGACCACTATCCACCTTCAGTTAAACAGCAGCAAATCAGAGATTATGCTCTTCGGCAAAGTGGCTGAACACTGGACAGATGATTGGTGGCCAACTAGCCTAGGTAGCTGTCCAGTGCCAAAGGAATCAGTCCGGAATTTGGGCTTTTACATGGATAACACATTATCCATGAAAAATCAAATTAACCTTATCATAGGTACCAGTTTCGGACTAATGCGTAGTTGAGGAAGATCTTCAAGTGGATTCCTGTTCAGGCTCAAAAACCCTTGGTCCAAGGTCTAATCATAAATCGAATGGACTATGGAAATGCGCTCCTGGCATCCATAAATGAACACTACCTGAGCCGGCTCCAAGTTCTTCAGAACACTGCCGCGCGTTTGGTTCTCAACCTCCCGCAAAGGACTTCATCAGCTGCATGCTTAGGAAGCCTTCATTGGCTCCCGGTAAAAAAGCGTATTCTGTTTAAAACTCTGTGCTTGGTCCACAGACATATATATGAGAAAGGTCCCAGATATAGGTCAAAAAAACTAAGATGGTATCGATCGCAAAGAGAACTCAGATCCAATAAGGAATTTCTATTGACACCCCTAAGAATACATATGTCCAGAAGCAGCGGCCGTGCTTTTTCTTCCTTGGCTCCCGCTTCATGGAAGAAAATGCCCCTTCACCTCCGTAGCATCCCCGAACACAGCTGCTTCCGCAAGAAATTAAAGACCTGGCTCTTTGCAAATTAACTGCCCTACCTTTTTACCTTTTTGTCAGAGATGTCTGCAAGCGCCATGAGACTCACTGGATGTGATTTGTGCGCTATACAAATATCCCTGACTTGACTTGACTTGCCATTGCGGAGGATTTTCCAAGGGACAAATTTAGAGTTTGGCAGCTGGGATACTCTATGAATTCAATTCAATTTTTTATTTGTTACGGAACTCCTACGGAGGTCCACAAAAATAAACCAATACAATAAAAAAAGACATACATTAAATATTTTTTAAAATACTACAATAAATTAAAAACAGAGGAGAGAGGGAAAAACATGCTTTGTGAAGGGTACAAAATTCTACATTGTCCACTGAATGGCATTACAACATACAAACTAGACACTTTAAGAATTTACTAATCAATGGCCAAAATGTTTTAAAAAATTGAAATATCTTATCGCAAACCATTTCATTTGGTGGGGACAAGACACAATATCGAGCCTCCTGAGCAGAATGAATATTACATTTGGTGAATGAAGGTCTTAAAAACATGCGCCTAGCCCTTTGAAGTTCCGGACACACAAATAGCATGTGATTAAGTTTCTGAATTTGTAAAAAACACAATTCACAGATTCTCTCCCCTCTAGGAATGTTTTCCCAAACACCAGTCACTTCTCTCAAGGACAACAGGTTGGTTCTCAAAAGTAGTTTCAACCTTCTAATCCCATGTGGGAGATTCCATGAAAGATAGGGCTGATGTCTACTCCCCACAACACTCCCACAAGCCACCTCATTATGCGCTTTAGATTGACTTAAGGCTGTGTCTCTTACCGTACTAATCAAGCTTACGGACTTCTTTAAGAACGACTTCGATACAGGCTTTGGCATGGGTGAATCACAATTTAAACTGAGCCCAAATGAATCATTTGCGTAAGCAAATGATCTGAAGAAAGCTGATTTATCTTTTAGTTTAACAAAGATTTCCATTCTCAAAGCTGCCCTAGGGGTGCCCTCATCCCCCCAGAAGAGCGAGTTCCCCCACCTCAGGAGCGCTGCCAAGGATGAAGTATATGAAGAGACCAGATTAAATTCCAAGCGTAAAACATGTGGGGGAGCCAAAGAGTTTAAATTACAAATTTTGTAAAATTAAACAGCCTTCAGCCTTATCAAATGCGAGCCAATAGTTCCTATCCAATACTTCTGTAGCGTATGTTTATGAAGGGGGAACTTTAACCTTAAATACTGACAGAGCATGATTAAAATGGCGTCTCCCACAGGTTTTGTAAAAAATGTTTAAAGCTCCCGCCTGTGTGGCAGCCTTACCAACACACTGTTTAATATGCTCTGAGTCTCGCCCGTTTTTTGAGAAAATCTTCCCCAGATACAGATACAAGTCAACCGATTTAAGTTCTTCATGTCCTAACACCCACTTATACCCTTTCTTTATTCTGGGACCTTTCATGCAGAAGACTAAAATTTAGCTTTTAGCAATATTGATTTTCGGAAAATGGTCCTTGGCATATTTGGTCAGGGCATCCAAGCAACGTTGCAAGCCAATAATTGTTAAGTCAAAAATTACAACGTCATCTGCATATAATAGGGAATCAATGGACATTGTACCAATTCTAGGGGTGTCCCCTCTCACTGAGTTTAACTCGCCGGAGAGCTTATTCATATAAAGGGAAAACAAAAGAGGGGCCAACAGGCAACCCTGCTTAAGCCCGTTATAGGTCTTAATCCTACCGGATAACCCCTGCGAGCCTCCCATCATCACTTGACACCAGGTGTCTGTATGTAATTCTATTATAAGGCCTAGGAGGTGAAGTGGCATACCAAGATGGGAGAGCTTTAGCCATAGCGTCTGACAATCCACTTTATCAAACGCCGTGGAGAAATTGATGAATGCTGTGTAAACTGACATGCTTCGTGAGAAAACATCTTTCTCTACGACGGCCTGGACAGCTGCCATGTTGACCAGTATTGCATGGTTCTTTCTGAAACCTGCCTGTTACTAGCGGTAAGATATTCTGGTCATGGTCCCATTGCTGCAGATGATGAAGTATACTTTTTGGGAATACTTTGCCCGATGTGTCCAAAAACGCAATCTGTCGGAAACTAGAAGGTAAACTTTTTGGGCCCTTTTTAAACAAAGGAATTATAATACTTCCCTTCCAAGAGGAGGGAATACTAATTGTTCGAAAACAAAAATTAAACAATGGAGCCAAAAAGGCTTCCATGCAGCTGATTCCTTTTTGATTAACATAATTGGAATACCACAATTGTTTTCTCACTATCACACCTACCTCAGAGGTATTTTTTTGCATCCAAAATGAACATCCATTTGCTTTGTTAAAGGCCACGGAGCCCTGGCCCAAGTTACCTTGGTTCAGTGCAGGTAGATGAAAGGCCAATATCAAGCTTGTTACGAAGTGATCACTCCATACTGACAGAGAAACCTTTAAGTTTTCACAGGCCCCAAACATTTGGTAGGAAACAACCACATAGTCCAGTAGGTTTTGTGTATGACAGGATTAAAAAGTAAATTGTGCTATTTTATTAACTGGCTCCCTCCTATTTAAAATGTCCAAATCTGCACTTTTAATGCTTTCAAGCAGGAGGAATCCCCGTTTATCCGTTTTTATTTTATACAGTAGAGAGGAATCAGGAATATGCCAGATTTCCTCTTTATCTGTGTAAGCATAAATCTCCAGAGCAGCATTGGAGATTTTCGCATTTTAATTTCCCACTTGTACCACTAAGTGGCATTCTTCCATGGTAGCTTTCTCATTATTATATAAACAGAGTGTGCTCAGCAAATGGTTGAAAATTTTCCCAGGGTGGATATAAAACTTTCCACTAGAATGAAGGTAGGCCTGCCAGACTCTCCCAAACATGCCAGCTTTAGGCAAATACAAAGATTTCTATCACAAACATGACTGATATCCCATCTCCCTAATTTCAAGTGCATTATATTCATTACACTTGTAATATAAAGGATGGGACATTTATCACGTTTGTGACAGAGGATCCAGTCTGACAACTCTAAATCAGGCCCTAAGTGCAAAGATAAAACTTTCAACTGGAAAAAAACATGGTATCTGTTTCCTACCCACGCCTTAAATCGCATCTATGTATCGGTCAAGTGCAACCAGATGCACCTAAGCACTTTTTTGTGCTATTTTTTTATTTTAACTTTTACATTTCATATTCTGGCTCTCATTATTGGATTTTGTCATGTTGTTCATTAGATTATTCTCTATTTTATTTTTATAAATTGGAGCAGCCTGTCTGCTCTGTGCCATAGCTACAACAGTATTATATGGTTCCTACAAATTAAGCAGGATTGTGTATCTAGACAACATAAACTTCAGAATATGGGAACTTAGTTGTTCACACATATCATCAGAAAATGTTGGCCCAGTTTCCGAGCTAGCTCACAGTGCCCATCTGATCCCACTAACCTTACCATGGTATTAGATGGTATCTACAGCCTTGAACATGACCACTCTTATTCCCAAAGGAAATTGTGCAAACAGACCTACCCTTTCATTGTTAGTTTGCATGCCCAAGGCAAACACAAAAATAGCTTTCCAAACATTTATTGAAACAATCATATTCTTGTATAGAAAGTATGAGCTGCGATTATTCGGTAGATGAAGCGGGAAACATCCTTTACCCCGCATGTTTTTACTCAGCATGCCATTACCCCGCATTATTTACTCCTTATTAACTTTTACAATGCAGGGCTTTACACCACAAAACTGTTACAGCGCATTCCCCAAAGTAACGCCCCCTGGAGTTAGAATAGTAAATGTTGGAATGGAGATTGCATTGTACCAGATTGAGTTAAAAGTTAATGCGGAGTAAAATATGTGGGGTACTGGCATGCAGAGTAAAAGATGCAGGGTAAAGTGACCTGTTCAGATGAAACAAAGCATGGTAACCAGCAATACAAGTATAGTAAAAAAGATAAACAGTTCAACCATGATAACAATATTATGTGGTTATACTCCTATATATTACTACCTACACTATCGAGAGCATTGTTGAGGTACCCTGCCAAATCCATTAGGCTAGCCTAACCTCCTATACCCAATTATGATGTGTTTGGAAGCTGCTATGTGTAGAGCAGACTATCGTATTTTACAGGATTGTGGTCTGAGTCAGCAGGGATGCATCTCAGTCACAGTACATCACGTTCCAGGATAATCCCCACAGAAGGGCTCATCTGTCAAATGTAGTACAGAGGCAGTTTATACACTAAAGGCACTGTTCGTCTCGCTCTGTGTCAGAAGTGCAGAGCTGATGCAGTGGTTTGTCTAGAGTCTTAGAGCTGTTTCCAGCTGAACAACCAAATGCAAGGGCATTGCGTTTAATGTGCATAGCCTTGGACAGAGTGTAGGAATGCCATGATAATAAGACTTACTGAGAAATTAACTACATTTCCAGGAGCTTCTCAGTACATTATTGTGTAAGTGTAAAACATGAGAAAAAGATGTCAAGTTAAAGTGTGAACCAAAACATGGAGGCGCAGCACGGGCCCTAATATACATTATGACAAGGGTTTGAGTTCAGGTTTAAATTACTGACACCTTTAGTGTACCTGACAAAAGTGATCTTATTACTTGTGGAGGGCTACCATTTAACCCAGCTAATAATCTACTTTCTCATAGCAAGAATCTGAAAACCTGTTATTATCAATAGGCCCCAGCCATGTCTGCAGCCTCCTTTTTATGCACCAGGATACCTCCCAGCTGATATGTGTGCCATACAAATACACATATTATAGCATAGCTCTGAACAACAGTAACAGCAGTCCCGCAGTCCCATCCCTCGCCCCCTGCCATCTCTCAAATGATAGAGCTCAGGAAAACTAATCAGCAGTCTGCCCTTCTCAACAACAGGACCTAATCACATTTCTAAAGGGAGCTTCAGCTCCTCTTTCCCCACTTCATGTCTTAGTCTCCTCCCCCAAATTTCAGGAATGTCAACAATTCACTTTCACTGCCTTTGAAAATACCCTCACTTACATCTTGTCCACATGAGCAGACCAAGGGCTTCTAAAATGGAATTTACAGGCTTCCCTTACTTTGGTGTACTTGTGCATACAGTGTTTTCACCACAGGGTTGCACACATGCACAAATGCATAACATGCAGTGTGATTTTAGTACATGGACCTGGGATAGTGTTTAGCAACAAAACTTTAAGTGAGTGGACCAGTAGGCCTACACTACTGTGACAGAGATAAAAAGTCCTGGTTACGATGACTAATTAAAAAAACATGGTATGCTTCCACCGCTCTACAAGCTAAACCTATGGCAGATGTGGTAGTCTGCTGTCAAACAAATGAGGACATGCAAATTTCAGGACTTCACTCACATCAATGACAGCCCTTGACCTTCACACATACACTAGATTAGCATGAGGCTGGGGCCAAAAAACAGAATGGCCAATACTCACTGCAGGGCAGTGATGGCGCATGATTATTGAAAGTCTGCTCAGAAGTTTAATAATAAACATAATTAACAGTGTGAACATATATTAACATGTGAAAATTTCAAAAGAACAATGTAAAAATGTGAAAGAAGAACACAGCACGTTTAGTAAACAGAAACTGCAGTGAATAAACGTGCACGAAGCATGGAAAATATGAAATTTATGGAACTTAAATGACATGAGAGAGAAAGTTGATAAAGGTGCTAAAGCAAAACATATAAGTGGAATTTAGTAAATAATGATAATGAAAATGCTTGAAGTAAAATGTTTCATGATTATGTTTTCTTCTTTATAACAAGAAAGTAATAGATTAAGTAATAACTCACATTTTAAAATTGGGTTACGCTTATGAGTCTAATCTGAATAATGAATCCTTATTTATCATTCTCTGATGTATTTTTCCTCTAATTTCTTCACTAGTAATGTGTGTGCTGTATTCTTCTGAAAAACGACAATTTTTGTTTTCCCTATGAAGACCTCAAACCTTGCTAGAATTATTTTTGTTCCTTTCATTAGACTAGGACTCAAAAAAATGTATTACGTCCTTTGATATTTCCAAAAATGCAGATTTATTTGTTTTAATTGTGCATAATATATCACTAGATTTTCTTTTCTACTGTTAAGAGTATTTCTTTCTATGAATAATAGTGTTGACTAAAATGTAAGCTGATGTGAAAGCAAGCATGAGGACATAAAGAAGTTTCAATTTCCTTTCCTGCTTCCTTGGAGCGATGACATCTTTCTAAATAAACAATGGACTGTCTTGTTATAGTTCCAGATGACATAGCTTGGAGAATGATCACCTCATGAATTTAACCAATGGAATAGTGCAGAACTGTGAAATGAAACAATTAGGGGTGGGTGGGATTGTGAACATCTTGGGGTATAATTATTTCCGTGAAAAAAGAATTTGGCAGTAGCTGTTTCTTTGAGAAGAGAGCCCTTTGGTGCTGTATTCTCTCTATGCTACGCTGGCTGGCTATAATCCATGCAAATACTGGGTTTGACATACTGTCAGTAAGTACCTGATTTTCCTCAAATAATAACTATCCTGATTACCTTGTCCTTCATCAGCTGGTGATGTTGCTCAAGCTATACCTTTTCAGCTGAAGGATTATCTACTTCTAACTATTGTACGCTGTGCATTAGCCCTTTGATCTTAGGTTCATATGAAATCTGAATTGCATATTGATATTGCAAGATTTATTTCCTTTTGTCTCTCTCTCTCCTCTCACACTTGTTATTGATTATGATGTATTTGCCATGAACTGTATTTACTTTTTGTAATTTTGCCTGTAACATTGAAATATTACAAAATTGACATTACTAATGTATTTGGTGTATAGACCATTCCTATTTTGACATATTTAGACAAAAGAGACTTGATAAGTATCAAGTTTGTCTTTATTGATGTGTTATTCAACATAATGCTTATTGTGACTGCTATTGTTGGGCAGGCTTTTCCTTCATTATATGTCCTCATGAGAAATAGCAGCCGTCTCTTATTATCTGAGTCCCTAGTTGCTCTCCTAAAGATCTATCGGAGGACCAAATTTATGCAAGTAGTCATTGAGTTTTTTATAGGCCCAAACTCTTAGATGTAATAAAGTTTCTATTCATGATATATTGGAGATATTGTAAATTAGTATAAATGTTACACCGCTTCTGCTGGATCAGTTTCTGGTAGCGTTCTCCAACTTGACATCACAATAGTATTTGTCGTGCTGTATCATAAGATGGTGTAGTCTGGACTTTATGAGGTGGGCATTACTTACTTACAGTGTTCAGTTGGCAACATGGCTTGGTTCTGCTTACTAGGTGGAGCCATGGTATGGACTCATTAAAGGTTTAGGTCTTTTCCCATGGATATTAGGAAAACGTAATCAGATGGTTCTGCATAATGCTTGAGCCTGTGACTTACTATCACTTCAGGCTGTGTGCTGAATGGAAGTAACATCACTGTAAGTCTTAGGTTTTTAGCCATGGTTTTCCAGAAACCATCTAAAATGGAACTGTGGAAAAGGCTATTCTGATACCAGCACTTAACTTCATTCCACTTTACTCTACTTAACTCTACTTCACTTCACAGCTTGTTCTACTAGTCACTATTTGTGTGACAGCTTGTTCTTCGTCACACTGTGTTTTCTGTATCACATCTTTTGTTTGTATGTCACACTTCATTTGATGATTAACGTTTTCTGTGTCACACTTTGTGTTCTGTCTAACCATCTTTTTTGAGTCACAGTGTCTTCTATTTTCTGGATCACAAAGTGAGCTGTGTATGACACTGTGCTCCTCCCAGTCATACTATGGCTCTCACTACCAGTCTGGTGAAGGGGACAAATTGCAGTATGGAGTTAAACTCTGCTGGATCATGAATGGCTCATGGTTTTTGCATCAATTTTTCCCAGGTTCAGGAACACTGGACCTGATATTAATGGCAATAAAAAAGAACTGATGGAATTGCGGTAGGATTCTGCTGCAAAAGCAGCTAGGCTTTGTCCGCCGGCTCTGCCTGAACTCCTTTTCTGACAAAGCATCAGGGCCGGCACCTTAGCTAAGGCGGAGGAGCGTCACCCCACTGCTTAGCAGGGGAGAAACCCATCTCAACGCATGCATTACGACGTGTGCGTTGAGATCGCTTGCACTTACAACGCACACGACGTTACGACGCGTGCGTTGTCTATGCACGCCATTACGTCGCATGCGCTTTCAGAATGCATTCATTCCCAACGCATGGGATGTAATGGACATGCACCGACACGGGCTATGGGGGGCGTCGAGACGGACTCCGAGGGATACAGACGACAGGGAGACAACGCTGGAACAACGACAAAGAGACAGGTAAGGATGCCGCTCATATTGGGATAAGGGCTTCTTGTAGTATAGGTACTGTTTTGGGCTTGGGAATTAGGGCTTAAGGCTATTTTTAGAATAGTTTCTGTTTTGGGGTTCCGTTAGGGCTACTAGGGCTTCTAGTAGAATAGGTGCTGTTTTGGGGTTGCGTTAGGGCTACTAGGAGAATAGGTGCTGTTTTGGGGTTGCTTTAGGGCTACTAGGGCTACTACTAGAATAGGTGCTGTTTTGGGGTTGTGTTAGGGCTTACAGCTTCTTGTAGTATAGGTGCTGTTTTGGGGTTGCGTTAGGGCTTAGGGCTAGTTGCAGTATCGGTACTGTTTTGGCCTTTGGGGATTAGGGCTTAGGGTTGAGGTCATAGTGTAGGCTTGCTTTACTGTTTAGGGATTAGGGTTTAGGGAAGTGTTAGCGTGCCATATTGTAGGTTACTGTTTTATGATTCAAGGATAGGGTTTAGGGTCGGGTGAAGGGAAATGCGCATAGGGGTAAAAATTGCAATGTTAAAGGGGTGTCTGTATGCGATGTGAATGTATTTTGCATGCATTGCTATACAAATGCGACATAATGGTATGAGTTGTGATTACTCACGATCTAAGGGGACATGCAATGTAACAATTACAATGTTATAGCATACGATGTAAGTGTTTGCGATGTACCACCATACATCCCTTTGCAGCAGTGTTACGAAATGAAAAATTAATTGATACCTCAATGTCATCATTTTATTTTTTCTTGCTGCAGAGGGGGTGGGGCTGCTTTACACAAGGAGCAGGGGGAGAGTGGTGGGCACTCTGTAAAGTGTGCATGAATGTGTGACTGGCCGTCTTGGGGCCTCTACATGTTCTCCACGCAGGCTGCATTACAGCCTGGATGGAGAAAATGCCCAGACTTTCAGTCCCCATCTGAGCGCAGAGCAATGGCACTCAGACCAAGCACAACACTGCACGAGCCTGGGTGCTTCCTGTTCCAGCTGACGCAGAGGAGAGACGGAGGAGAGACGGTGAGTGCTTTTTTACTTTCTTTTTTTACACCCCACACCAGTCACCGCCACCCACTATCCATGCCGGCCGCCCCTGTAATGCATGTGTCTTTTTGCTAGTTCACTTCAACCTCTTCCCTTGCCTACCCCTCCCCACCCTCATCCTTCCTCTCCGCCCCTGCAGAGAATCCTTTTGCACCCATTGTTGCTCCATTTACCACCAGCTCTGACTGTTGCCTCCTACTAATAATTAATCTCCAAAATTTATATTTATCATTGTCATCTCTAAAAACAGAAAATAAAACCCTAAAATGTCTTAGCCTTCCCACCAGGCCAGACCATGTGTCTATTGCTGCTGAGTGGGTGTGTTAGGATTTCATGACGCTGACACAATAAATTATCAAATATATTAAATCATCTTACCTTACAGATAGTATTTCAACGTCTTTAAACCCTGGCACATTTCTATACACCTTTACCATCTGGAAAAAAACAAGATAGATATGTAGTGGGTGCTTTGCTGGAAAAAAGTTAAAAGAATGTTTTCTATCTGAATTTTCATTAATATGCTCTAATACATCAGTTGCATTGTCAGTTGAATATTCACCAAAATGTAACATTTTGTGAAGTCCTTATGACTGCATAACATAGGATGATGGATGTGCAGCATAAAACATTTATATTGCATTGGCTACATACATTTATTGGAATACATCTGTTGATGAAATACCTGTGGAAAAACAGTAAATATGCTTTAAAACGAACAGCCTTTGCTGGACAGCACCAACTCTGGCACTCTAACACTTTCCTTCTTGAAATCCCATCTGTTAAAAAGACAAATAACCAGAATTGGAGTTTGGTAAAACCGGATCTTTGTTCTTCTGCAGTTCCCCTGTCCCCTTTAGAGGTGAGCAAAGGACTAGATTCATGTCAGTGACAATTACCAAAGACCCAAGGGTGTAGCTACCATTGGTGCAGCATGTGTATTGGCACCGGGATATACAGCCCTGATGGGCCCCTTGAAACCCTCACAATTGCTATATGTTGCTACTCATAAAGGAGTCCTAGGTTTCCATTTTCCTTGCACCAGGGTCAGAGGCATCTTTGCTGCACTACTGCAAAGATATTCAGACATATTTGTTCCAATTCAGGTTTATTTATTCACAAGTGACTTTCAGCAACGAGGTCCAGCCCCCAAATATTTTCCCTTAGATGCTCCGCACCATAACTTTTTTTCCACATCATAGTTACATCTTGATCATTTCACGAACACTAGACTGAAAAACTCTACAATTTACGACATCAGAACCTCAGCTGGTTCCACCATCAGAACATTATAGCCAGCTGCCCATAAAATTCCAGGGGGCAGATTTATGAAGGCCTTGCGACGCCGGTGCGTCATTTTTAACATGGGAAAAAGTGACGCACCGGCGGCGCAAGTCCTTCCTAAATCTGCCCCCAGATTTGCAAAGCACAACGTATCACACCTAAGGGTATCCAGGTGCTGGGGGTTGAAGAGGAGATTAAGTGAGCTATTGCCCAGAGTCACATGATGCTGATTTGAGCTGCTGCTGCTGAGCTCCGCCTTCCGGAGTCAGAAGCTCTGGCGGCTGTGCCACACCTCTTCCATCTGAAAAAGGCATGCCACAACTTTATTAATATTGCATGGCAATCCTCATGAAAGGCAGGTCTTCTACCATTCATTTTTCCCGCTCAGGACCCACATGATAGCCCTGGCAATTCTGGGCAGAAAAGATTATCAATGGATCCCACACTCAGTGAGAGTACTCCCAGCTCATCAACGCTATTAACCTTATTTGCGTAATGAAACCCCACTAAGGGAGTTTATCTACTCAATACAAAAATGGTCAAGCAGGCTGGCATAAGATAATGGCTCATCTGGCATTACATTTATGATGAAAGTGCTCCTGCTGGGTCATCAAAAGCCTCTATACTTGGAAAGATCTGTCACTGGCAGTCATGGGGAAGATAGCGGGCGCGAAAATGATCCTCGTCCCACAACACCTGTATTTCTTTTCCAACCTCCCGGTAGTTCCCCCCCGCTCATTTTTCAATGACACTCAATGGATGGCTTTGCTCTTGGCTGTATTGACAAATGTTGACACCTACTAGACTATTCTCCCACCGATTCTTAGTACGCCTGATTTTCCCTGATTTGCTTCAAGAATTCTCTCCCTGAAAAATCTCTCAAAAATCTGCCTGTAAGCAGCCATTACATGCTAGACTTATCCTCTGTGACACCCCCAAAGGATGTATTCAGGAGTATCAGCCTAGGAACTAATCTCGGTGAGCCCATACACTTTTTCTCCAAATGAACTAGATTTATTAGCACTCTCTCTTTCCTGTTATTCAGCACATCTACCCAACTGCATCCACCTTCTGACTGCTCAAGTTATTTACACGTTGTATGTGTGAATGGACTACTATCTAAAGGTGTTCCTTACTTCAGACATGCACCCTGACCCTATTCACCCTTCGATATGCCTGGTGTCGTTTTGGACATCTGTATTAATGGAGTGGTACTTATGTAGCATGACCTTAGCTCAGGTATAGGCAGAGCCTACACATGCAATTCAGGACACTTTAAAAGATTAAGTATATACAAATGGTGATTTTGTGGGTGAATACTTTGTCTTAGATTTAACCATCTAGCTAAAGTTCCCCAAAGTCCTGCATCACTAGCCAGAAGAGTGTCCATATGGTGTTGTTTCACAGTTGTAACCTGGGTTGCGAAATGATTTCTTACCTCACTTTTGAAGTTACGTTCAAAGACTTTATACTCGATACTGCTATTATTCATCAGCTGCGGATTGAACTGTTGGTTGGTGATTGTTACCTCGACTGCCACTTCTGCCTGGACAGTGACTGTAAAAAATACAGGAATTCAGTGACAGCCATTCACACGAAAAACACAAATTAGAGTCAAGAATTATTTTGAAAGGGCAACCATTGTTATGAGGGCAAGCATGGGAAACATGTTACACCTACATTGATTGGATCCCTGGCAGAGGTAGGCTGTTCACATACATCATAGAAGCACAGAGTGATAGAAGCAACCACACATCGGTGGATTCAACCTGCGATTGATCTTCCAGGACACAGCATGCGTCACAATACACTTTGGGACATTTTTGTTAACAAAAAAGAAAAATTCAAACAGCTTGTGTCCCCATCACATAGCAACTTGTGAGTTTTGGAAATTCATATAATAAAAATAGGATGGATTGCAAACCACATTATGTTATAGGAAGGCAGAGACTTAAGCCCTGAATCTGAGTGAATCAGTAGGTGCCTGCCATGCACGGTTTTCAGAAAAACTCTTAGGTCCTTATTACGATGTCGGGTGGACTTTCTTCCACCCGACACCATTGTGAAACGGAACCTGCCGATCTCAGGTCGGCGGTTCCGACTACAGTATTTTGATGCGACCGCCCATAGTGCAGTTGCAAACCTCCATTTCTCAATTGAAGCTTGGGGGTCCGGCGGAAAAGGCCCACAGCACAAGCTTTCCATAGAGAAAGGGAGGTTTTGAAACATTCCTGCACAATGTGGCAGGCAACTTGAGGTGGGAACGATAGGTGCCCCCCATGCCCCATTGCAGAGGGCCAGGGGAGAAGGGGGCCTGATAGGGGGTCTCAATGTCGCTTTCCGACAGCCTTTCGATGTCGGAAAGGTCGACATAGAATGGCTATTAGAAACCGACATCATAACCCTGGCACTGTCATTAAGGGATTATGGGGTCTGTCTGACAGACCGCAGGGATTATGCGGTCAGTCCAACAGTCAACACCCCGCAGGTTTCACTCCGATTGCTGCTGGCCGGACTGTAAACCTACCATATTGGGCATAAAGCCTCCGACCGCTGGTCGGAGGCTTTCAACTCAACATCGTAATTAGGCCCCATTTTGCTGTTATTCATCACATGAATCAAATAATGAAACCCAGGATATTGTTATTTATAAGGTGCAATAAACAATTCTGAAATTATTGAGAAATACAGAGCACATACCACCGCTTACCACACTAAAATGCCCATGTATTGGGCCCCTATTGAATTTTAGAACGCTTTACCTGACAAGCTTTTAATGGGGTGCCAACTCTATTACACCTGGGGCAGTATCATGTATTGGCATTGTTGGCACCCAGTGCACCTTTGAAAAGGTGCGCCGGGCGCAAACAATGAAAATGTGCCCCATTTTGGTGAATGCACTGCCCTAGGGGCAGCCACGAACGTGCGCTGCCCTGGGGGCAGTGCATTCATGTGAAAACACAGAGCAGCTGGTCTGTGTCTTCACAGTGCAGGTGGCAACCACCTGCACTTTAAAAGGGGATAAGCGATCAGTGACTTTCCATGGAACCCCCTTTAATCCCTGCAGAGGACTGCTCTGAGGGGGCACACTGACAGTGTGCCAGCTTTCAAATGGCACACTATCAGTGCACCTTCTGAGGGCTTCTTTGACTCTGCGCCCTCGTCTGTAATATGGTGCGGGTGCAAAGTAAAAGGAATTCCCTCATTTGCATAGGGCTTACCCCTATGCAAATGAGGGAACACCCTCTGTTGATAGCGCTGGCGCTTTAAGTGCGCCAGCACTATCCGTATTATAGAAGGGGACGGACAAGCGTCTGCTCCCCCTGTCTATGATACCAAGGTGCGCAGGGGCGCATAAAGCGGGTGCAAATGCCTGTTGGGCCCCGGGGCACCTTATGTAATACGGCATCTGGTAGCTACCGTGTGTGATCAATATGGCACCGCTTATTTTTGTGATCCCTGCACAATTCCAATTTACTGGAGAACTTGTAATAAGGCCCTAAGGCACAGAGTTAGGAAAGAGATCTTGTGCTGAAGCAATCACCTGCACATAGCCCTATGCGGCCACCTGAGCTGACTGCCAAAGAATTTCAAATAGGATTTCTGGTCACCTGATGCCACAGAAAGTACAGCAAGAATGTCAGGGGGTTGCATGTTGTAATGATTCCAATGTAAGAGAATAAACTTGAACACAAAAAACTAGGAGAGACGGGTAGATCCAGTTAATGCTGAGTTCTGACCCACCGTGTCGGTGTCTGGGAACCTTGGGCCAGATGTGCAAAATCTGTGGAATGCAATTTCCCAATTGCAATTTTCTGCACATCTCAATTAGGAAACCGATATTCCTAATGTATGAAACCATTCTACTTTGAATTAGCGATTCCTAGTGGGTAGCAAATCGACCTACCTCATGTATATTAATGAGGGAGTTCACAGTTTGTGAGTCATTAGGAATGATAGCCCACAGGGATGGTGGCCTGGTGGGGAAAGCAGAACACCATGTCAAATTGCTTTTAAATAAAGCATTCTTCTTTTCCCTATTTTACTAAAAGGAAAACCAGATGCATTAAATGTTTAACTTGCCTTTTTGAGGAGAAGGCAGTAGTTAACGGGACCATTGCCTCTTCTTAAAAAAATATATATTTTTTAATTCTCAAAGGGGAGGAGGGGGTCCCCTTTCCATTTGTGAATGGTTTACCACCTCCTTTGATGAGGTGTTAAGATATTAATGTTTTGCGACTGGAATTTGGTTGAAAAACATTAATCTATTGCACTACCATTACGTATGTGGAAGGGATACAATAAACACCCTCCTTCCAAAATACCTTATTGATACTGCGTCGCAAATCCGAATCACAATTTAACATTTGTACATAAACAAAAAGATTTTTGAGATTGCAAGCTGACCGATTTTGCTAACTGGACGGTTTGCAACTTCAAAAGTTCTTTGGTCCTCTGTTCCTTTGACTTTCTGGAGGCTGCACAAATTGTTACATCAAAAGGTAACTGCATTCCAGCGAAGTTCTGCCAGAATGTGAGGAAACAGGAAAGTTTAAAGGCGATTCTATGGTACAGTGCTTGAAGTAGAATGAGAGAGGGAGCAAAAGAAGATAGTATGTGAGACCTCATCTCTGAAGTCTTCCTTATCTAGATGAATTTTTCGAAAAGATCAAAAACATTAAACGCAATGAAGGGAATCAGAGAAATGAAATCCTTAAATGAATCTGTAAAGAGTACCTGTGGCCCTTTCACTCACACATATATAACAAAAGGGGAGAGGAGAGATAGAGTGTATTCGTTCTCCCTCTACAAATTTAGTTAAACAAAAAGAATCCTCTTCTAGATTTTATTAGAGTGGTCCCTACGATGGTGGGGAGCACACAGTGTTCTTTAAATACCCCTCACACAGCAAAAGGACCCTTGGTGTCATGCTTCATCATTGGAATCTTCGCACCCCTCTACGGGATGCGGCGTGCTGCTAACCAACGACTATGTGGGAGCACTTTTATTCACACAGCATGCATTGTGGGCCCTCGTTGGGGAGCACCTGCAACGCGCGCGGCACTTGTTTAAAGCAGGGCGCTTCACAGAGGTGTGACAGATGTGGCGCATACATCAGGCCAAACTTAAAGTTGTGCTGTGGCAGAGAGGCACCAGCAAATAGTGTCTTTGTTCCCTTCATTTCAAACATTTTCAACGTTTTCTACGCAGTAATGACTCTGTGTATGCTCTCATTGTTTTGGGTACCAAGGAGTTTATAGCTGGTCACTTTGTTTTCAGAGCTGTGTTACTGTCAGCTCGCTAGCAGTGAGATGCTCACATCTGCATTTCTGCCCTCTTCCTCTGACACCATTCACTTCAAATAAAAGAGCGGAAAATACAGAACTGAAATTATTTATTTTACTCCACAAAAATCTGCCAAGTATTTGGATGACATGTGAAAGGATCAGGCAGTCCTGGCGTTATAGCCAACATCATAAAGCATCATGGTGCTTGTAGCTAAGCTTTTAACACCGTTTTTAGGGGTTCAAAATCCCAAAATACTGAGTGATATTGGCAAAGAAGCCAGAGTTGGATGAATGCATCACACATCACATTGAACCACTTAGCATGTTTTTAAATATTACAAAGGGGTCTAGTTCGTTTTATAAACTACCGTTTTATAAACTACTTGTTTTACCAAAAACAAAAGTAAACTATATTGGGGAGATTTGCTCTTTCATTCACATCATCCTTGAAACAAGTACTGAACTGTCCTTTTTGTGGAGTGTTAGGGATTTTACCCTCATTTGCTACCACATAACACTAATACAAGGGGAGCAGCAGTTCAGCCATCATTCATAAAAAGAATAGCTAAAGGTAAAGTGGCAGCAGGAAGTGAGCCACAAGATTCTGTCATCCACACAGAACAGGCACAACACAGGTAGCATCAGAGCAAGCTTCTCTTGTCACAGGACAGGCACGGATGATGAAGCACCAGTGCAAGCTTCTCTTGTCACAGGACAGGCACGGATGATGAAGCAACAGTGCAAGCTTCTCTTGTCACAGGACAGGCACGGATGATGAAGCAACAGTGCAAGCTTCTCTTGTCACAGGACAGGCACGGATGATGAAGCAACAGTGCAAGCTTCTCTTGTCACAGGACAGGCACGGATGATGAAGCAACAGTGCAAGCTTCTCTTGTCACAGGACAGGCACGGATGATGAAGCAACAGTGCAAGCTTCTCTTGTCACAGGACAGGCACGGATGATGAAGCAACAGTGCAAGCTTCTCTTGTCACAGGACAGGCACGGATGATGAAGCAACAGTGCAAGCTTCTCTTGTCACAGGACAGGCACGGATGATGAAGCAACAGTGCAAGCTTCTCTTGTCACAGGACAGGCACGGATGATGAAGCAACAGTGCAAGCTTCTCTTGTCACAGGACAGGCACGGATGATGAAGCAACAGTGCAAGCTTCTCTTGTCACAGGACAGGCACGGATGATGAAGCAACAGTGCAAGCTTCTCTTGTCACAGGACAGGCACGGATGATGAAGCAACAGTGCAAGCTTCTCTTGTCACAGGACAGGCACGGATGATGAAGCAACAGTGCAAGCTTCTCTTGTCACAGGACAGGCACGGATGATGAAGCAACAGTGCAAGCTTCTCTTGTCACAGGACAGGCACGGATGATGAAGCAACAGTGCAAGCTTCTCTTGTCACAGGACAGGCACGGATGATGAAGCAACAGTGCAAGCTTCTCTTGTCACAGGACAGGCACGGATGATGAAGCAACAGTGCAAGCTTCTCTTGTCACAGGACAGGCACGGGTGATGAAGCAACAGTGCAAGCTTCTCTTGTCACAGGAAAGGCACGGATGATGAAGCAACAGTGCAAGCTTCTCTTGTCACAGGACAGGCACGGATGATGAAGCAACAGTGCAAGCTTCTCTTGTCACAGGACAGGCACGGATGATGAAGCAACAGTGCAAGCTTCTCTTGTCACAGGACAGGCACGGATGATGAAGCAACAGTGCAAGCTTCTCTTGTCACAGGACAGGCACGGATGATGAAGCAACAGTGCAAGCTTCTCTTGTCACAGGACAGGCACGGATGATGAAGCAACAGTGCAAGCTTCTCTTGTCACAGGACAGGCACGGATGATGAAGCAACAGTGCAAGCTTCTCTTGTCACAGGACAGGCACGGATGATGAAGCAACAGTGAAAGCTTCTCTGCTCACAGGACAGGTAGACGTGATAAAGCAGCAGAGCAAGCTTCTCTTCTCATAGGACAGGTATGGGTGATGAAGCAGCAGTGCAAGCTTCTCTTGTCACAGGACAGGCACGGATGATGAAGCAACAGTGCAAGCTTCTCTTGTCACAGGACAGGCACGGATGATGAAGCAACAGTGCAAGCTTCTCTTGTCACAGGACAGGCACGGATGATGAAGCAACAGTGCAAGCTTCTCTTGTCACAGGACAGGCATGGATGATGAAGCAACAGTGCAAGCTTCTCTTGTCACAGGACAGGCACGGATGATGAAGCAACAGTGCAAGCTTCTCTTGTCACAGTACAGGCACGGAAGATGAAGCAACAGTGCAAGCTTCTCTTGTCCCAGGACAGGCACGGATGATGAAGCAACAGTGCAAGCTTCTCTTGTCACAGGACAGGCACGGATGATGAAGCAACAGTGCAAGCTTCTCTTGTCACAGGACAGGCACGGATGATGAAGCAACAGTGCAAGCTTCTCTTGTCACAGGACAGGCACGGATGATGAAGCAACAGTGCAAGCTTCTCTTGTCACAGGACAGGCACGGATGATGAAGCAACAGTGCAAGCTTCTCTTGTCACAGGACAGGCACGGATGATGAAGCAACAGTGCAAGCTTCTCTTGTCACAGGACAGGCACGGATGATGAAGCAACAGTGCAAGCTTCTCTTGTCACAGGACAGGCACGGATGATGAAGCAACAGTGCAAGCTTCTCTTGTCACAGGACAGGCACGGATGATGAAGCAACAGTGAAAGCTTCTCTGCTCACAGGACAGGTAGACGTGATAAAGCAGCAGAGCAAGCTTCTCTTCTCATAGGACAGGTATGGGTGATGAAGCAGCAGTGCAAGCTTCTCTTGTCACAGGACAGGCACGGATGATGAAGCAACAGTGCAAGCTTCTCTTGTCACAGGACAGGCACGGATGATGAAGCAACAGTGCAAGCTTCTCTTGTCACAGGACAGGCACGGATGATGAAGCAACAGTGCAAGCTTCTCTTGTCACAGGACAGGCATGGATGTTGAAGCAACAGTGCAAGCTTCTCTTGTCACAGGACAGGCACGGATGATGAAGCAACAGTGCAAGCTTCTCTTGTCACAGTACAGGCACGGAAGATGAAGCAACAGTGCAAGCTTCTCTTGTCACAGGACAGGCACGGATGATGAAGCAACAGTGCAAGCTTCTCTTGTCACAGGACAGGCCCGGATGATGAAGCAACAGTGCAAGCTTCTCTTGTCACAGGACAGGCACGGATGATGAAGCAACAGTGCAAGCTTCTCTTGTCACAGGACAGGCACGGATGATGAAGCAACAGTGCAAGCTTCTCTTGTCACAGGACAGGCACGGATGATGAAGCAACAGTGCAAACTTCTCTTGTCACAGGACAGGCACGGATGATGAAGCAACAGTGCAAGCTTCTCTTGTCACAGGACAGGCATGGATGATGAAGCAACAGTGCAAGCTTCTCTTGTCACAGGACAGGCACGGATGATGAAGCAACAGTGCAAGCTTCTCTGCTCACAGGACAGGTAGACGTGATGAAGCAGCAGAGCAAGCTTCTCTTCTTACAGGATGGGCACAGGTGACAAAGCACCAGTGCAAGCTTATCTTCATACAGGACAGGTACAACAAATGCAGCAGCAGTGCAAGGTTCTCTTCTCACAGGACAGGCACAGGTGACAAAGCACCTGTGCAAGCTTATTTTCTCAGAAGACAGGTACAGGTGATGAAGCAACAGTGGAAACTCCCCTTTCAAGGAACAGGTGCAGCAGTGCAAGCTTCTCTCATAAAACACATACTGTTTGGACGTTAGCAGTGAAACTTACCCCTCAGAGGACGGTTACAAATTTGTCAGTAGCAGTGTGAGATCACTTCCTAGCAGAACAGATGCATCATGGGAAATGCAAATTATATTTCACTCTGTCACAAAAGGCAGCCGCAGTGCAGGATTCCTTCTGTCACAGAACAGATTCAGCGTGGCAGCAGGAACCCCAGGGTACCCTTATTTATCGGGTTCGGTATATAGCACCAACTCCTCCTCTTGTCTCTCCCACCCTCTAACTTTCCTCCTGCTCATCACACTCACACCCACCCTGCTCTCTTCTGATCATCTTTTCACTTGCCTTGCTCGTACCTTCTTTTCTCTCACCTTTTTTTCACATACCCCCCAATCTCAAATTTGTCTCACACCCTATTCTCTAAGATTCTCCTCTGTCCCAATAACTTCTTTTAGAGGAACCAATGATGATGGTGCTTTTACTCTCATCCCTATTTAGGAGCGCGTTCTGATCCTTGCTCCGTGTTTGCATGTAGCCCAGCGGCAGTGGGCTGGCGCGCTGACGCTCAGAGAGCATTTTGCACCTATTTCCTGCATTATACTGTATAGCGCCCCGCTGATTGCGAGCGGCCGGCGCTTTCACGCAACGCAAGTGTTTTTAACTTCTAATTTTAACCCATGTATTTTTGTTATGCAGGCAACTAACATCCATTCTTACTTTTGAGGTATTCTGCTGGTTGGGGGCTGTTTGTGATCGCCGGTCCCCGCCGGTAGCGGCCGCCATCTTTGTTTGGGATCGTTTCACTGAGTGGAGCCCTGAACTCCACCCTCGCTCCGCCCCTATTTAGGAGCGCGTTCTGATCCTTGCTCCGTGTTTGCATGTAGCCCAGTGGCAGTGGGCTGGCGCGCTGACGCTCAGAGAGCATTTTGCACCTATTTCCTGCATTATACTGTATAGCGCCCCGCTGATTGCGAGCGGCCGGCGCTTTCACGCAACGCGCGTGTTTTTAACTTCTAATTTTAACCCATGTATTTTTGTTATGCAGGCAACTAACATCCATTCTTACTTTTGAGGTATTCTGCTGGTTGGGGGCTGTTTGTGATCGCGGGTCCCCGCCGGTAGCGGGCGCCATCTTTGTTTGGGATCGTTTCACTGAGTGGAGCCCTGAACTCCACCCTCGCTCCGCCCCTATTTAAACGGCCCCCATGTGTCAGCGCAGCGGACGAGCGCAGCGGGCGCGACGTAGGCGTGCCGGAGTTGCGCCTGAGTTAAGCCCGTCTGCGCCCGTCCGCGGCAGGCCGGGGCAAGGGGCATGTTACTCTGCTTCTCCCCTTACCTACACTCGCTCTTTCCTTGTCTCTGTTCACGACCCCGCCCTCCCTCCCCCCCCTTCCGTCCCTAAACTGGTACTTCACAACCTGTTCACGACCAGAACTTCCTTCCCGGAAATCTTTCCTACCTCTCCCGACAAATGTCTTCTCATTCCGGACCCTGAGGCCCGGACCCCATCACTCCCTTGCTCCTCTTCCCCCCCACTGTCCGTGACGTACCTCAATACCCGGTCTCTGGTCCGCCATCGATCAGAAATGTTCTACCTTCTGGATTCAGAACAGCCTGACGTCTTGTTCCTGACTGAGACCTGGCTTACAGATGACTCGTCTCCAGATATCTTGGCAGCCATCCCCCCAGGTTATTATATTCTGCAGACCAATCGCCCTACTGGCAAAGCGGGCGGTGGGGTTGCAGCTATCATCAGACACCCCATTAGGTTCTCCCTAGTGCCCTTTCCCAGCATCTCCTCGACAGACTGTCTCGTACTAAGACTGGAGCAGCCTGGGTCTTCGCTCATCTGTGTGCTGATCTACCGTCCCCCTCAACCCATGCCTGACTTCTCTATTCAGTTCGGCAACCTGATCACCCAGCTTACCATCAGTAATTCCAATGTGTTGGTCCTAGGCGACTTTAATTACTGGCCGTCAGACACTCACGAAACCTCTGACTCGCGCGCCTTCTCTGATCTAATGCTGAGTCTCAACTGTACCCAACACATACATGCACCTACGCATGTTAAAGGCCACACTTTAGATCAAGTCTGGACCACCTCTCTTGCCATTTCTGTTCCCCTCATTTCTCCCTGTCTCTGGTCAGATCACCACCTCATTACCTTCTCCTTAGCTATGTCCCCCCCTATCACTGCTGCCCGCCAATCCAATTTCCTGGCACGTAATTGGAATAAAGCTGATCTCAACAAATTTACTGCTCTTCTGAGCTCATCGTCCCCACTCATCACTGGACCCAATACCCCCACTGACCTTCAGTCCAAAACCCTCACACACTGGCTTACCACTGCGGCCGACTCTGTGGCACCTTTAAAACCTGTCAAGACAAGGCGCAGACATGATGCCCAAAAGTGGTTTACCGCTGAGCTCAGCGCACACAAACTCAGTCTCCACCAGGCAGAGAGATGCTGGCGCCGGGACTACTCCCTCGAATCAAAAGAGATTTTTTCGTCTCGGTTGAAGGAGTACAAGAAATCAATTACTGCGGCCAAATCATGCTACTTCTCAAGCAAAATCTTGAACTCCTCCAATAAATCCAAAGATATTTTTTTTATAGTGGATGAACTATCTAACCCGGAAAGAGTCGCCCTAGTCCCCCTCCCTTCCCAATCCCGTGCGACTCCCTTAACCAATTTTTTGTGGAGAAAATCATCAAAATTAAAACCAGCATCTCCATTTCTTCACCTGCTCCCACACCTTCTTGTGTTCCTAGTCATTCTTACACTCACACTCTTACTCACATCCCCCTCATTTCAAAGGATAACTTTTTGTCACTCCTACACAAAGTCTCTTCTGGTTCTCCCAGCGATTGTTGCCCCCCCTCGGTCCTCCGAGAAGCTTTCACTTCCTGTCCAGACCCCCCCCTTGCTCTTTTGAACAACTCTTTGACCATAGGGGAGGTTCCTGGACCCTTCAAACAGGCCGAGGTGGTTGCCATTCTGAAGAAACCCTCGGCAGACCCTTCCATCATGAGCAACTATCGCCCAATTTCCCTTCTCTCTTTTCTCAGCAAAGTTTTAGAGTCGCACGTCACTCAGATTTTCAGTTCTTTTGTGGAAGACTCTAGTGTACTGGACCCCCAGCAGGCTGGATTCAGACCTGCGCACTCAACAGAAGCTGTCATCCTTTCTGTCATGGAGGAACTGCGCAGGGGAGCGGACGCTAACATCTGCCAGGCTCTGGTCCTCCTGGACCTGTCGGCCGCCTTTGACACGGTCGACCATGATATTTTGGTCGACCGTGTCGGGGAGGCCGGCATCCAGGGTACCGCCCTGGCCTGGGTCCGCTCCTTTCTGACCCTACGCCATCAAGCAGTCAGACTATCCCAGTTCTCTGCTTCCCAGGTCAAACTTACCTGTGGTGTCCCACAAGGTTCTTCCCTATCCCCCCTCCTTTTTAATTTGTATCTTTCCCCACTTATTCGTGCCCTCCGACAGTTCAATGTCACAGCGTTCAACTACGCTGATGACATACAACTAATTTTCAACATTGATTCCTCTGCTGACTCTATTTCTACCTTCCAAAACACCCTCTGCTTTATTAGCAATTGGATGAGCTCAAACCACCTGAAGCTCAACCCCGACAAGACCGAGCTGGTTCTTGTCGGGGGCTCTTCCAACCCTTGGGACTCCTCCTTCTGGCCGGTCAGCCTCGGCAGCCCACCCCGCCCTGCCAACTGTGCCAAAAGTCTGGGAGTCGTCATCAGCAGCGACCTTTCTATGACGCCCCAGATTAGCGCGGTAGTCTCCTCCAGCCATTTTCAACTAAGGAAAATCAGGAAAATCTCCCGGCTACTTACTACCGAGGCCCTTACCTTGGCCCTGCTTGCGCTAGTAATATGTTGGCATCCCAGCCTACCAACTTAGGCGGCTTCAGCTGATCCAGAATCAGGCTGCCCGCCTGATCCACTCTCTCCCAAGAGATCAACACGTCCGTCCCCTCCTAAAAAGCCTTCATTGGCTCCCGGTAGCCGCCCGCTGCAAGTTCAAGCTGGGCTGTATCATTTTCAAATCCCTTGCTGGTCAGGGCCCCCTCTTTATTTCTTCCCTCCTTCAACCCTACGTCCCCCCTCGCACTCTCCGGTCTTCCCAACTGGCCCTGTTATCCACTCCCAGATATAAGAGGAAGAAACACGGCGGGCTCAAGTTCTCCTTCCTGGCCCCCACTTTTTGGAATTCCCTCCCTCTGCCTCTCAGATTGTCCACTCCGTACCCCAAATTCAGATCTTCCCTTAAAACTTTTCTCTTGACTGAATCCTACAAATAAACGGCCTCTGTTGCTCCTTCATCTGCTCTCTTCATTATGGCGCCAAGAAACCTAATGGTGTTAGTTGCGCCTTATAAATTTGTTTAACATAACATAACATAACATAACATCACCATTGCAAACATTAAATGAACCTATTTAAGATTTAGGGCCATATTTTGATGGCGGTCAGAAGCCACCGACCTGTGGTTGGAGGCTTTCCACTCAACATCTGGGTTTCCCTTTTGGACACCGCATTAGAATGCAGGCTGTTGATAGTGAAACCGGCCGGTCAGTTTGGCTGGATTCCGAAGAGCTCAAGGAGCCCATCGGCCAGTCAGAGGCCCCAACGTAATCCCTGAGGACAGATTTTCAGCCGTCGGGATAACAATGTAGGTTTCCGAAAGGCTTTCCATGTCAAGCTTTCAGAAATGGAAAGTGTGTCAGTATGCAACTTTGGGGGCCATTAGCAGGGCCTCCATTCCTCCACGGCCTCTAGTTGGGGGCAGAGCCACGCGGTCAGAGAATAACAGAATATCCCATTTCTCCATGGGAGCTTGTGCTACTGTCGGTTTATGTGGTTATGATGGGTTTTTGGCCCCACCTAATCGTGCACTGTTCACCTGGTGCTCCGCACCTCAAATTTTCAACATAATATTAACACACTTAATGGTGTACGATTGCTTTTAACTTTTATTTTCGTTATTGCATCTGGTTTTTAACCTTATTGATTGTTATTTTCTTTGTTCATAACAAAAAAGATGTCTTACATTTTCTTAGTTATACAATCATTATTTCTTTTTCAGTACTTTGGCATAACATATATAAGTCCATACAATTTTCATATATTTACAAAAGAGCCCAATGCATTTCGGCACCTCTGTGGTGCCTTCATCAGGGGCGACTCTGAAAATAAAAACATATGCATCATGTAAGAATCATTTCAGTGATAGTGCATGGGGGTATTTACTGGAAAATGTGAATGTCATACCTGTTTGATATTGTTGTGGTTGTACCTGTATGATCGCCTCTGTCTGTGATTCTCTGTATAAATCAATGCCAAAACATAAACATCCATGTCAACTATATGGACACCTGGATCATCAATCAAATAATACCTGTACTACCATAAGGAACGTACCTTGTATGATTTCTCTGTGTGCTCTGTAACAATAAGTACAATCTATCAGAACTGCACTGATACCGCGAAAGAAAGTAAGAACTACTTTATTAAATTACGTTCTGTAGTATGCCCTACCTTATCTTCACCACATCTTTGATTCTGTGGGATGAAAGAAAATATTTCCTATGTTATACTTCTGAGTTCCCGCTAAAGCCGCGAGTTAACTGCTCTATTTGAAGTATTCCGTACCTGGTGTGCCAAATTTTCCTTCCGTATACGAATAGACCGCAGCCCTGTGTGTGCCGTGTTCACCCGAATGTTAAGGAGACTCCATTGAAGAACTCCGCGAACTCCGCATGGTTGCGGGGTGGTAATAGTTGATGACGGACTACTCTCATCCTCTACACACCATTCTCCCACCCGTGTGGGCGCCATATTGGACCGGTTGATTATTGACGTTTGCATACAAATATGCGCTTCGAATGCTCAACGCTAGGTCATACTGCTCTCAGTATAAAAACGAGAGAAAAAATAAAAGTTCCTATAACAGTAAGCTATCCTAAAACGCTGGGAAATTATTTCGGTGTTTGCTATTCCCGTATGATGCTCACACTTGGTGAATGCAAGTAATTCATAAGTTAAAGTGCTACCCATAAGAACTGTTTTGTTATGTCACTGCGTGGCCATCTGGTAATCAATCTATCAAAAAAACTTATTCTTAAATCTAGTAAACAACAAAACGGGGGATTTTACTGTGCCTACGGGTGCCACGTAAAGACACGTACCTCTGTTCCATGTTAGTATTGAAGAACCCAATATATCCCTATAAGTGTTTGTGTTGGTGTGGTGTTCAACAGATGTATATATTAAATCACATGTGAAACAATCTTTTGGCAATCATATGTGCTGATGGTATACAAAATTATAATCCATTATTTTAACAATAACTAAACTTGAGCACATGTTTCTATGCTGTTTCTAATAGCTTTTTCATATTTCTTATATACATTACACTTGGTATACATTAGTCATTCTTGAGTATCATTTCTCCTAATCCCCTTAGAACCAAAGGTGGTAAATCTCTCAGACCTTTACTATGTTTATTTACTAGCTGCTGTTCATAACTTATGATCCCCGATCACTGTATTAATTCATAAGGAATTTTTGCTAGATTATAGGACTGAAGTAAACGTCACTGTGATCTGGATTCAATTACAAATAACATGATAAATCATATTTGTCGTTGAGGCCCGTTGGGGCTAAGGTTTTTAAGTGTTTAATCCAAAACAATTCGCGTTGCAGCAATCTTTGATGATTATCTGTGCCTAGTCGGATTTGTACTTTTTCAATTATGAAGAATCTTAACTGCGAGATGGTATGTTTCTCTTCACTCCAATGAAACACTATTGGTGACGTGAGGTTTTGATTTCGGATTCTGCTTTTATGTTCCGTTATGCGTATTTTCACCTTGCGTTCCGTTTTGCCAATGTACATCTTGCCACATGGGCATTTAATAGCATAGACTACATTTTGTGTATTGCAATCTCTAGTGTGTTTGAGGTGTATCAGTTTACCAGTAGTTGGATGTGTACATGTATTGCCTGTAATCACATTGTTGCAATTAGTGCAATTTAGGCATCTTGTTGTTCCCTTGTATTCCGCTGGCTGTGTGACATGTTGTTTGTGTTTCAATCTTGTTCTCAGGTTTGGTCCTCTTGTGTACGCGTGTACAGGAAGTTCTCTAAAAATGCCATGGAAATCTGGTTCCACAGATAATAGTTCCCATCTTTTGTTGATTATTTGTTTGATTTTCGTTGATAAAGTTGTGTATTTGGTTACAAATACCATCCTATCATGTTGTTTCTTTCTGCTTGGTTTCAGCAAATCCATTCTGTTCATTAGTTGTACTTTGTTTAATTGTTCTTCTAGTACATCACCTGGATATCCTCTTTCTTTGTATTGTTGTGTCTGTTTGGCTAATGTCATTTCACAAACTTGTGCATTAGAGCATATTCGTTTTATCCTGATGAATTGGGACACTGGTAAATTCTTGATGAGACTCTTGGGATGAAAGCTTGAGTAATCAAGAGCACTGTTCCGGTTAGTAGACTTGGTATAAAGGGCGGTGTCAAAGCCATTTGCTGTTTTGGTAATTCTTACATCTAAAAAGTCTATAACCTCCTCACTTATCTTATGAGTGAATTGGATTCTGGCATCCACTTGGTTCAATGAGTGTATCAGTTGTTCAAGAGTTTCTTGTGTATCATCCCAAATCAGAAACACATCATCAATAAATCTGCTGTACATTTTGACATGTGTCCATTCTCTTGATGACATCAAATTGTTCGCTTCATATTGTGCCATGAAGGTGTTAGCATAGGCGGGGGCCCCCGCAAAGCCCATTGAAGTCCCATTCAGTTGAGCATAATATTCATCCTTCCATGAAAAGTAACTGTTGTGAAGGCAGAATTTTATTAATTGTAGCAAAAAAAATTTTTGATGTGTAGGTAAGTTTTCCATTTGTAACAATGCCCATTCAATAGATTCCAATCCTGCGTGATGTGGTATGGAGGTGTAAAGAGCCACCACATCAATGGTACCTATAATCCAATGTTGTTGAAATCCTTCCTCTGTCCATTTTAACTTGTTCAAAAAGTCCGTTGTGTCCCGTATGTAGGACCCCCATTGTTGAACAAACTGTTGTAGAAAATGGTCAATGTATTTGCCAAGGGGGTCAAAAATTGACCCACACCCTGATACAATTGGTCTTAATGGGGGGTTTGTAGGGTGCTTGTGAATCTTTGGGATCATGTAAAGGGTTGGACATTTTGGATTCTTTTGAGTGAGGTATGCTGAAGTTTGTTCATCAATCCATTTGTTGTCTGTGGCGTCTCTTAGAATGTCATTCAGCATGTGTTGTAATGCTGTTGTTGGATCAGATGGTAATTTAAGATAAATATTCCTGTCTGCCACATGTTCATTGACTTTTTGTTCATAAAAAACCGTATCCATTAGTACTAGGGCTCCGCCCTTATCTGCTGGATGTATTGTTAAAGCTGCGTTGTTTGCCAAATTGTTTATTGTGTCTTGCTCTGATTTGGTTAAGTTATTGTGTCGTTTCCTTTTGTAGTCCAATTCTTGTAAATCCTTCCTGACCATTATTTCGAAGGTGTCCAACATTTTATGCGACACTGGTGCTTGGAATACACTTTTGGGTTTGAATTTTCTCTGTGTTTTGTCTTCTGTGCTTTCAGCTGGTTCAGCCACATTTTCAAAATAATGTCTTAGTTTCAGTGTTCTCATGAATCTGAAGAACGCTCCTTCTGTTTCCATTTCATTTGTAGCAGTTGTCGGTACAAATGAAAGACCTTTGTTTAGTGTTTTTATTTGATGTTTGGTTAATGTGGTGGAAGATATATTGATGATTAAATCACTGTTCGTCCACTTCTCAGTGCTTTTCCGGCCACTTCCTCGCCTTGTTTTCCGCTTGCTGTTGGTGGTGTCTCTATTGGTTCTGTTGGTGGTTGTCCTGAGTCTTGTGCCTGTGACAAAAAAGACGTAGCTCTGCTCGTGGTTGCCTGATCATTGTTTTCAGTTGTTAGTATTACCCCATCCTGGTTGGCTTTAACTGGTCCTCTACGTATGGATGTTTCCTTGTCTGTCACCAAACTTTCCTCAGATGAACGTGTAGATGTTGGTGTTTTCTTTGGAATATACTGACGTCGGGCATAGATGTCCGCCCATGTATAAACTTCATTAAGTTTATAGTCAATGGTGTCACGTTTATACTTTTGTAACTTTCCTTCCTGTAACTCCTTCTCATATTTGTCAAGTTTAATGTTAATGCCTTCCAAACTCATTTTCCAGGAGTCCGTCTCCATCCTAGTTTCAAGTTCTGTTTTAAGTACAAAGATTTCTTCCTCCAGATCTCTTATGGTCTTGGCTAGTTCTTCTATGATAAGTAATATGAGATCCAGGGAGCATTTGTTTAAAATGCTAAACCACTTGTCCATAAATTTCGAATTTAAGTTGAAGCAAAATAACATGGGTTTTATTGATAAGCGCAGCCCTCTGGGGATGCGCTTAGCTCGATGGTATTGAATGAGCGTAGAGGCGTGCATTCTTTGGTTTAGTTGGCGGCGTGTTAAATACTCCAGTTGTTTAAGTTGTTGACTTATTGATCCCCCATGAACGTCCATATTTTTTACTTCTTTGATGAGTGAATACATTTGATCTGCCTGTTCATTAGAATAAGCCAATGTGTTAGCTCTGTTATCCGTCATTCTGGTTATAGTATCAAACTGCATGTTGGGTTGATTGGGTGCCTCCTCACTAGGTGACTGGGTAATTGATCTGTGTAAATCGGGTTCGTGAGGAGCACTCCGTTTATTTGATAATGTTTTTCTCTGCTAATCAAATGGTGCTACGACTAATCAGGGTAGTCACTCCTGTGTTTTGTCAAGTGGTTATGATTTGTTTTTGGCCCCACCTAATCGTGCACTGTTCACCTGGTGCTCCGCACCTCAAATTTTCAACATAATATTAACACACTTAATGGTGTACGATTGCTTTTAACTTTTATTTTCGTTATTGCATCTGGTTTTTAACCTTATTGATTGTTATTTTTTTTTTTGCTTTTTTTTTTTTTTTTTGTTATCCTCATTTGCCTGACCCACTCTTATTTAGCCTCCAACTGCCAACCACTTAATCCAGGTGCAGAATTTCCTCTGCATCTTGTACTCTATTTGGTGGAACTCGGCAATAGATGGCCCGAAGTGTATCTTGGGAAAAGACTCCAAACTTGAAGTTTTATTCAATTGAACTAGCCATTCTGAGCCGACTGGGGGGGGGCCTAGTTCTTGGAGTTTCAAGGCATAATCATAGGACCGGGGAAAAAAAAAACAAAAAAAAAAACCCCGGTTATTGTCTCCAACGAACCAAAACGTCCCAAAAGATACGGCTACGCTCGCCACCTGATCTCCTCAAATCTGTTTTAGAGGTTGCGTAGAGAGACGACAGCCAGTTTGCGTGGGTTGGTGCTGAATTTTCAATCCAAACCTTGCATATCTCTCTTCTTGCAAGCAGTATGGCAAAGAACAGAAATGTCCTTGCGTGGCCCTTTATATTATTGTCCCATCCAAATATAATCAAGGAGAGTGTGATGGAGATCGAAGTATTAAGAATAGAGTCCAGAGTTACTTTAACTTCATTCCAAAACTGTGATATGTTGGGGCATTCCTTGAACATATGGATATCTGAGGCTGTGATATGGCCACATTTATTACATTTCTTCCCTGGGATAAATTTAGATAGTTTTAGCGGTGTAAAATATGCACGGTGAATTGTAAAAAAATG
Source organism: Lissotriton vulgaris (assembly GCF_964263255.1). Classification (NCBI taxonomy): domain Eukaryota; kingdom Metazoa; phylum Chordata; class Amphibia; order Caudata; family Salamandridae; genus Lissotriton; species Lissotriton vulgaris. The sequence continues at coordinate 702,826,354 of NC_141700.1, read as the reverse complement.
ATTACGTCTTAGCCATGCGGGTTTGACGCATTTATATAGTAGGGTACAGGAATTCTGCCAGGTTTCGATGCTCTGGGGCCCCAGATCTGAGCCCCATAGTTGTTCCGGGAGGGTGAAATCTCCGTCTGTCTCTTCTAGCAGGCACCAGTACCACTGCGAGACCTCTTTACCCCCTGCAGGTTGCGCTACCAATTTCTCTTCAGTGATGCTATGCTTCCCTAATGATACCCCGGACCTGTTTGTTGCCTTAACCCAACTATCTAATTGTAGAAACTTAAACCTCAAGAGCTCTATCCCCCGCTGCTCCCGCAAATCCTCCCAGGGCCTCAGAGAGTCACCTGTCAACACTTCTCCCCATGTTAGTATCCCTCCTGCTCTCAACGGAATAGTAAGCCTATCATCCCAGCAGGAAGGGAGCCCTGGGGATTCCCAGATGGGCGCAAGGTTAGAGTATTATGACAAACCCAGGTTCCTCCTTATATGTGACCATAGCTTCGCTTGGGACATAAGAGTTTTTAATTTAACTTTCTTGAAATATTTCTGTCCTCCAAACTTAAACATGTAGCCATTAGTTGGTAAGCCAGCACCAATCAGCATTGCCATGAACATGAGACCTATTGATGTATTAGATGGCACTTTTAAGAGCATTCTCGAATGGGATAGTTGGAATGCCCACGCATAGTATTGTAGATCGGGTAGGGATAGGCCCCCCTTTTCCCTCCTCCTCCTCAGCTGTTTCCAGGATATTCTTGCTGACTTATATCCCCACACGAAGGAGTTAAGCTCTCTCTGGCATTTCTCTAGCGCTGTTTTATCAAAGGCGAGGGGGATCGTGTTAAATAAGAAGGTAAACTTGGGAAGGATTGACATCTTTAACAGACTTACTCTGCCTAGGATAGTTAGTGGGAGATTAGACCAAGATTTTAAAGATTTTTTAGTTTCCTTAAGAATCCTCTCAAGGTTAACTTGGGCAATTTGGGCGATATCTTGCACTATCCGGATTCCCAAATATCTCATTGAGTTTGATGTGTTTAACCGTAGGTCAGGTATGTTCCATGCCATAATGTCTGTTTCTTGGATAATGATGATCTGCGCCGGGGAATCGCGCAAATATTGTAAAATGAGTTCTCTTCTCCCCTGTACGCGCAGACCATTCACGTTCCAAGATAAAAAATGTATCGATGTCATTTTTCCTTCCCATTATTCACTTCCATTCCACACAGTTTAGTATTTATTGCTTTGTTGCTTTTAGTTATTTTATCTAAGGCAGTCGGACTGTTAAAAAGAAAAATCTGTTTTAAAGGGCCAAGCTTCTGAGGATAATTTTGAGTTGTTATGCTTTTGTGCCCCCCCCCCACCCCTTTGGAGAACCCATCCGTACTTACTGCGGCCAAGCCAAAAGTGTATTCCAAGCACCAGTGTCGCATAAAATGTTGGACACCTTCGAAATAATGGTCAGGAAGGATTTACAAGAATTGGACTACAAAAGGAAACGACACAATAACTTAACCAAATCAGAGCAAGACACAATAAACAATTTGGCAAACAACGCAGCTTTAACAATACATCCAGCAGATAAGGGCGGAGCCCTAGTACTAATGGATACGGTTTTTTATGAACAAAAAGTCAATGAACATATGGCAGACAGGAATATTTATCTTAAATTACCATCTGATCCAACAACAACATTACAACACATGCTGAATGACATTCTAAGAGACGCCACAGACAACGAATGGATTGATGAACAAACTTCAGCATACCTCACTCAAAAGAATCCAAAACGTCCAACCCTTTACATGATCCCAAAGATTCACAAGCACCCTACAAACCCCCCATTAAGACCAACTGTATCAGGGTGTGGGTCAATTTTTGACCCCCTTGGCTAATACATTGACCATTTTCTACAACAGTTTGTTCAACGATGGGGGTCCTACATACGGGACACAACAGACTTTTTGAACAAGTTAAAATGGACAGAGGAAGGATTTCAACAACATTGGATTATGTGCACCATTGACACCTCCATACCACATCACGCAGGATTGGAATCTATTGAATGGGCATTGTTACAAATGGAAAACTTACCTACACATCAAAAAAAAAATTTGCTACAATTAATAAAATTCTGCCTTCACAACAGTTACTTTTCATGGAAGGATGAATATTATGCTCAACTGAATGGGACTTCAATGGGCTTTGCGGGGGCCCCCGCCTATGCTAACACCTTCATGGCACAATATGAAGCGAACAATTTGATGTCATCAAGAGAATGGACACATGTCAAAATGTACAGCAGATTTATTGATGATGTGTTTCTGATTTGGGATGATACACAAGAAACTCTTGAACAACTGATACACTCATTGAACCAAGTGGATGCCAGAATCCAATTCACTCATAAGATAAGTGAGGAGGTTATAGACTTTTTAGATGTAAGAATTACCAAAACAGCAAATGGCTTTGACACCGCCCTTTATACCAAGTCTACTGACTGGAACAGTGCTCTTGATTACTCGAGCTTTCATCCCAAGAGTCTCATCAAGAATTTACCAGTGTCCCAATTCATCAGGATAAAACGAATATGCTCTAATGCACAAGTTTGTGAAATGACATTAGCCAAACAGACACAAAAATACAAAGAAAGAGGATATCCAGGTGATGTACTAGAAGAACAATTAAACAAAGTACAACTAATGAACAGAATGGATTTGCTGAAACCAAGCAGAAAGAAACAACATGATAGGATGGTATTTGTAACCAAATACACAACTTTATCAACGAAAATCAAACAAATAATCAACAAAAGATGGGAACTATTATCTGTGGAACCAGATTTCCATGGCATTTTTAGAGAACTTCCTGTACACGCGTACACAAGAGGACCAAACCTGAGAACAAGATTGAAACACAAACAACATGTCACACAGCCAGCGGAATACAAGGGAACAACAAGATGCCTAAATTGCACTAATTGCAACAATGTGATTACAGGCAATACATGTACACATCCAACTACTGGTAAACTGATACACCGCAAACACACTAGCGACTGCAATACACAAAATGTAGTCTATGCTATTAAATGCCCATGTGGCAAGATGTACATTGGCAAAACGGAACGCAAGGTGAAAATACGCATAACGGAACATAAAAGCAGAATCCGAAATCAAAACCTCACGTCACCAATAGTGTTTCATTGGAGTGAAGAGAAACATACCATCTCGCAGTTAAGATTCTTCATAATTGAAAAAGTACAAATCCGACTAGGCACAGATAATCATCAAAGATTGCTGCAACGCGAATTGTTTTGGATTAAACACTTAAAAACCTTAGCCCCAACGGGCCTCAACGACAAATATGATTTATCATGTTATTTGTAATTGAATCCAGATCACAGTGACGTTTGCTTCAGTCCTATAATCTAGCAAAAATTCCTTATGAATTAATACAGTGATCGGGGATCATAAGTTATGAACAGCAGCTAGTAAATAAACATAGTAAAGGTCTGAGAGATTTACCACCTTTGGTTCTAAGGGGATTAGGAGAAATGATACTCAAGAATGACTAATGTATACCAAGTGTAATGTATATAAGAAATATGAAAAAGCAATTAGAAACAGCATAGAAACATGTGCTCAAGTTTAGTTATTGTTAAAATAATGGATTATAATTTTGTATACCATCAGCACATATGATTGCCAAAAGATTGTTTCACATGTGATTTAATATATACATCTGTTGAACACCACACCAACACAAACACTTATAGGGATATATTGGGTTCTTCAATACTAACATGGAACAGAGGTACGTGTCTTTACGTGGCACCCGTAGGCACAGTAAAATCCCCCGTTTTGTTGTTTACTAGATTTAAGAATACGTTTTTTTGATAGATTGATTACCAGATGGCCACGCAGTGACATAACAAAACAGTTCTTATGGGTAGCACTTTAACTTACGAATTACTCGCATTCACCAAGTGTGAGCATCATACGGGAATAGCAAACACCGAAATAAGTTCCCAGCGTTTTAGGATAGCTTACTGTTATAGGAACTTTTATTTTTTCTCTCGTTTTTACACTGAGAGCAGTATGACCTAGCGTTGAGCATTCGAAGCGCATATTTGTATGCAAACGTCAATAATCAACCGTTCCAATATGGCGCCCACACGGGTGGGAGAATGGTGTGTAGAGGATGAGAGTAGTCCGTCGTCAACTATTACCACCCCGCAACCATGCGGAGTTCGCGGAGTTCTTTAATGGAGTCTCCTTAACATTCGGGTGAACACGGCACACACAGGGCTGCGGTCTATTCGTATACGGAAGGAAACTTTGGCACACCAGGTACGGAATACTTCAAATAGAGCAGTTAACTCGCGGCTTTAGCGGGAACTCAGAAGTATAACATAGGAAATATTTTCTTTCATCCCACAGAATCAAAGATGTGGTGAAGATAAGGTAGGGCATACTACAGAACGTAATTTAATAACGTAGTTCTTACTTTCTTTCGCGGTATCAGTGCAGTTCTGATAGATTGTACTTATTGTTACAGAGCACACAGAGAAATCATACAAGGTACGTTCCTTATGGTAGTACAGGTATTATTTGATTGATGATCCAGGTGTCCATATAGTTGACATGGATGTTTATGTTTTGGCATTGATTTATACAGAGAATCACACACAGAGGCGATCATACAGGTACAACCACAACAATATCAAACAGGTATGACATTCACATTTTCCAGTAAATACCCCCATGCACTATCACTGAAATGATTCTTACATGATGCATATGTTTTTATTTTTAGAGTCGCCCCTGATGAAGGCACCACAAAGGTGCCGAAATGCATTGGGCTCTTTTGTAAATATATGAAAATTGTATGGACTTATATATGTTATGCCAAAGTACTGAAAAAGAAATAATGATTGTATAACTAAGAAAATGTAAGACATCTTTTTTGTTATGAACAAAGAAAATAACAATCAATAAGGTTAAAAACCAGATGCAATAACGAAAATACAAGTTAAAAGCAATCGTACACCATTAAGTGTGTTAATATTATGTTGAAAATTTGAGGTGCGGAGCACCAGGTGAACAGTGCACGATTAGGTGGGGCCAAAAACCCATCATAACCACTTGACAAAACACAGGAGTGACTACCCTGATTAGTCGTAGCACCATTTGATTAGCAGAGAAAAACATTATCAAATAAACGGAGTGCTCCTCACGAACCCGATTTATACTGTCGGTTTATGGCCACAGCACAAGCTCCCATGGAGAAATGGAAGTGTGACGCACCATGTGCAGTTGCATTCTAATGGCTATGCCGGGACCGCCGACCAGAGGTTGGTCGATCCCGAGACCATGGCGATGTCGGGCAGACTCGTAATCAGGCCCTTAAATGTGAAAACAAATGTGTGCTCCCCCATAGACTTAAAGGCCTAGCTGATAATGTCTGAACGGAAAATTCTATGCTGAAATGTGGACATAAATCAGTGCAGTCATGATTTCAAGATGAACATGGATATTTGAAAATAAAGATACAAAACAAAGGTTTGTGGTCCTTGACATGCTTTTAATTCTTAGGTTTTTGTTGTGTTGCTTAGTAACTAGGTTGCATGAGAATGTATGAAGTAACCTAGTAGAGAAAATGTTTTCACTCAATTGTATGTTCTTATTCTAATGCATGATTGATGCCAGATCGTTACTGGGTGGACGAAGATACGGTAGCGTCCACCTGTGAACCTCAGGAATAAATTAATTATTGCATCAAGACTTATTTTCGACCATTTCTTCAGTTTTCCATGCATTAAAGAGTAGCTGAGACCACTTTTGTTGCGAACAACCTAGTCACCTACTAAGGCACTGTGCTCGTCAAGAGCAGAGGTGGCAACTCTATGAAAAGGTTAATTTATTCATGTGCAGTAGGGGGTATATTATCAAGGGGGTTTATCTCCGCTTTTTTGGCTTTAAAAGCCAAGAAAGCGGAGATAAAATTATCTCCCTATTACCTAGCTGTCGCTAACACCAGTTAGCGACAGCTAGTAGGAGATAGCGACCATCTTGGGCCCCACTTTGCATGTCAGAGAAATTTATCACTAATGACATGCAAAGTGGGCGTGCCAAGATGTTAGCGACTGGAAACAGTCGCTAACATCGCTATCTCCTATTACCAACTTTTGGAGATATTCTAGCTAAGCGGGTATATCTCCAAAAGCTAACACCTGCCTATAGCAGTTCTTAGCCATGTTATGCAATGGGAGGTGGATAACATGGCTAAGAGCATTAGCTCGGTAATGCATGAATATCGCGGACTTTTCAGCGATATTCATGCATTGCGGCGATTTTTATCGCATTTGCGATAAACCTTGGTAATACCAAGGTTTATCTGCGATAAAAATCGCCGCAGGTCGGCGATACATTCTTGTCTCTAACCAAGCAATAGCGATAATTATCGCTATTGCTTGGTAATATGCCCCTAGGTGCCTAGTAATTCCAGACATAGACCCTGATTACTAGTGTAGGTGCTGTTTCATGCACCTGAAAAATAACAACACCACGGAGTACATTATTTATCGAGTGTGATAATTAGCACCTACTACAAGTTTATAGGGAATAACATCCAAATGTTGGTGCTTGAAGAACCAAATGCCGCATGATACCGAAAATACCGTATGCTTTTCCCCTTTTAAATTTTGGCAAATTTGACCTACTAAAATTTAATGAGCCTTTAGGTATTTAACACAATCGATAATTAGCGGATATGTTAAATACATTTTAATTTATAATTCCACGCCGTCAGAATTCACCGAACACATCAAATCAGGCTCTTATTGTTGCACCCGGTACAAAACTTTCAGGGGTCACCACTCACAGCATGTTTACATTTACCATTGTAAAAACTCGCTGAAGCACACTTTTAGCGTTTCTCTTTATGCTTTAAACCCCTCAAGCTCTAGCAGTAATAAAATAATTAATGATATGACATGCTTACCGACTTCTATCTGCTCTAGAGGATATTGGCACACTTCCCCGTAGAATTGTGGGGTACATATACATTTATATGGATCCAAGGTCCCGCCGTTCTGGCACACTTTCAGGGGTTCTTCACACATTTTCCCACCATAACTAGGCAGGCAGAGGCATTCATTGCCAGAGCTAGATAAAATCCCTCCATTCTGGCAAATCAAAGTGTCTGCAATAAAAAAGAGCACCTTGTGAAACAGTCTTTATACAACTGGAACAATACATGTGGCACAATACCTGTCTGGTGCAGTCACCATGACGTAACTCAGTGAGATCTTGAATGTTAGCCTGATGTTGCCTTTCTGCATCTGCACTGGACACAAGATCCTTGGAGAGAAAAGCATGATGCATTTTGATTGGTAACAGGCCAATAATGGCTTATATTGGCCTTCTACACAGAAATTCAGCGTGGTCATGTTTTTTTTAGCCCAATGTAATTTAGAGCATGCTACACTTACTAGGTGGAATGTTCTAATAGCTTTACAGTTCTTTGTCTTTGGGCTGTATCACTTGTTAAAGATCCACCCCACTGAAAACAATGGGGCGACATATGGGCAATAAGGGCCCATAGGGAACTTGTGCTCCAATGCAATGTTTGTTTTTTGGACTTTACCCTCAGTGGGTGGGATGATCTAATAGTATTTCAGTCCTTCTACCTTAGTATATGCCAGGCGCTCTCCCAGTTTATGAGCTCTCTCATCTGCAGTTGTAACTTAGATTTAGGAGGGGGAGGGGGGCATTTAAGAACCAGCACAGCACTCAGGGGCTGCTAAAAGAAGGGAATAAAACCTGCTACTGTCAACCTGGTAACTGCATGGAACTATACATCTGGAGTCCATGGGACAGATTTACAAGCCCCTTGCACCACTTTTGCGTCACTTTTTCCATGTTAAAAGTGACGCAAAGGTGGCTCAAGGGCTTTGTAAATCTCGCCCCATATATATTTTCCCAGAATAAAGAGAACTTAGACTGGGTTTGGCATGTAGGGGTGGGCAAAACTGGCGCAATTCTCTCTATCGTAATTACTGCAAAATTACTTGTAACTATGTGTAATTACAAGAGAAGCGTAATCCAGAATTTAGTGATTTTTTCTTAGTGCAAAATGCACCATCTTGCCAAAATTGGGCCAGAGGCTGCATTTTGTGCTAAGAAAATAGCCCTAAATGCTAGAGGACACACATAGCAGTAGCCAGCAGCCGTTCACTCTCTCTTATTTCATTATTCCTTGCTCCTGGGTAGGAGTTTTGCCCAAAATTAATCTTAATTACTCAAGATGGCATAATTACTTAATTGTGGTAATTTTGCATCACAGTACTAATGTGTAAATTGTGAAATTACTTCAATTACTGGAAGGGGGACCTTCCAGTACATAAACAATCCATGGCATTTTACTTTTTCCATGTGTGCTCTACAAGGCAATACACATGGTAAAAGCAAAAAGGAGGAGAAACAATGCATTTCTCCTTGTTTTGCCAACTTAAGACCAGGTTTTACCTGTTCTTAATTTTGGCACTACCTCCTATGTACGCCACCCTTGTACATAGAGGGTAGCGTCAAAAGCCTGGATGTTGTGGTGGAACACCCACTGCAACACCCACTGCCCACCCCTTTCACGCTAACCATAATGTGAAAGGGGGCCTTATTTACAAGGCAATGTTAAGCCACGCTTAACGCTGCCTTGTAAATAGGGCGCAGCCCTTATCGCCACCACAACGTTGATAAAAGTGACGTTGTGGTGACGATAGGGGCTTGGACGTATGCCCCTCAATATATGTTTCATGGCCAAAATTAAAATTTCCCTCACCCAGAGCCATGGATTTCTATTTTAACTTTATTTGGACTATATTAACGGTTTAAACAGAGCTACTGGTCAAATGGCGGGAAAACCTAAACTTCTTCAGAAGTCAGATGTTCAAAGGCCACAGTATTTTCCTCAATTTGAGCAAATCATTCCCAAACACTGGGGCATATGTACAAGCCCCCCTATGCATTAAGCAGCACACATGAAAGTGACAGAATGGCCTTTCAGCATTGTTTATGTACAGGACGGGACACCTTCCTACACATAAACAATCCCCCCCTGCATACAGACACCCTTGCACTATGGTGCAAGGGTGCCTGCATTGGCACTACACTGCTTAATGTAGCGCCATTGCAGTGGGAAATGCTAGGCTGCACCATTTCGTTGTAAATATGTTGCAGCCTTGCGTTTCAGAAGTGGCGGAGTGTGGCGTTAAGCCATGATGGCTAATGCCTCAATTCACCACTTCCTTGTACATATCCCCCACTGTATACTGTTTCTCAGACTTCATGCTGAAACTTAAATATGGCCATTTACTCTAGAGCTCTATTTGTGCAGTGAGCTCAGTTCACGTTTACTCTCCGGACACTACCTGTATTCCTACTTTTTCAAATCTGTCTATGGTTCAATGGCACATGTCTGTTGCCCTCTGTGTGAAATGTGGTTGTTGTGTGGGATGGGTGAAAACCTACTCAAGCAGTAGCAACAGTCTTTGTCAAGGTGAACCACAAAAAGTAGCTACATTTACCTGTGCCTAACCCTCTGGTAGCTTGCCACAAAAGCAGTTAGGCTTAACTTAGAAGGCAATGTGTAAAGTATTTATGCAGCACTTAAACAATAATAAAGTGAAAACTCAACACAATGAAATTCCATCACCAATTTACAACAATAGAGTAAAATGCATTACATTATTTGACACCCAAACAACAAACATCTAATTAGTAGAACCTGAGATATACAATTTTAAATGTTCAGGAATAGTGTTAAAAACACAAAGCCCCAACTGTGGTTATTTGGTCACGCCGGACTGGGAAAAAGTCACAAGTTCAGGTCAACCGCAAAGGAGCGTTGGCTGAGTACGCAGACCAGGTTAGGCCCTTTGAGAATTATACCTTTTTTCCCTGGTGCAGGACGTTGCGCCACACAAAGGCGGTTCCAAGTATTGATGGAGGGTCCTGTGTCGATGTGCATTGCACTGTGCCTGATCCAATGAGGAGCTGCGAGGTCTGCGAGGCAAGTCCTACATCGAGCTGCATTTCACTCCATCGGTTCCGATGAGCCTCGAGGGCTGCGATGCATGGTCCTCTTTGAGTAGAGTCGTACTGTGTCCGATTCAAACTATGAGGGCTGCATTGTGTTGTGTTGTGCTGTGTTGTTTCTGATGAGGATCACAGCTGAGCTGACAGAGCACCTCTATTCCCATGCATAGGAGCCCAGGACTGGGGGAGCACCAGATGGGGGAAAATGACTCACACCAGGTTGAGTCCAGGTGCAGGGTTGGAGCTTGTGGTGTCCCTGTAGTTCCAAACAGGAGGCCAGCCAAGTAGCCCATAGGGGCCCTCTGGAGGTCCTGGTTTCAAGGTTTTGATCCAGACCTTCTTCCTTACATAATACAGCAGCAGAGCAGTTCCTACTGCAGTCAGGGCAGCAGGGCAGAAGAATAGCAAAGCAGCTGAGCAGTCCTTCTTGTAGAAGATCAGCAGGGCAGTAGAGCAGTCCTTCTTCTGAAGCATCCATGGGTCTAGAAGTGATCTGAAGGGTTGGGCCTGAGGGTTTCCCTTTTTACATGTTGCCCACTTTGAAGTAGGAGAAACTTCTGGAGTTTTCCCCTACTGAGATGTCTGGAATTGTCTACCTCCATGCCCTGGTCTGAGTCTGCCTGGCAGCATAATAGGAAAGTGTGAAGGCCCCAGAACCACACTTAGAGGCACCCTCATCTACAGACCACCAGGAAATCGTAAACAATTCAGCGAAGACATCACTGACTTCATCAGTCCACATGCCCTCGCCTCCGAGAACTACATTCTACTAGGAGACCTCAACTTCCACCTGGAAAAGAAAAACGACAACAACACCACCACCCTTCTGGACAACCTGGCCAATCTCGGCCTCAACTTGTTGACACCTCCACCCATGTAGCCGGACATACGCACGACCCAATCTTCACCTCCAGCAAACACGTCTCCTTCGATCACACCACAGCTCTCCACTGGACGGACCACTGTTGTGTTCACTTCAGCTACAAAACAACCTCGACCCACAACCCCCCACAACCTATCCCCCGGAGAAAATGGATCAAAATCACCACCGACCAACTCCTCACATCGCTCAACCAGAACCCACCCGCCCTCTCATCGGACCCAAACCAAGCTGCCATCAAATTCAAACAATGGATCACTCACAGCGCTGACGAATTAGCACCCTTGAAAAACCATCACACCAAACAAGACAACAAAAAGGCCCCCTGGTTCAACGATGACCTCAAGAAATCCAAGAAGCTATGCCGCACTCTCGAGAAAACTTGGAGAAAAAAACCCAACCACCGACAACATGACCACCTTCAAGTCAGCCACCCGCAAACACCACCAGCTGATTCGATCCACCAAGAAATCAGCATTCAAGGATCGACTCGACAACAACGCCCATAACAGCAAAGAGCTCTTCAACATTGTTAAGGAATTCACCAACCCCACCGCAGCCTCAAACGACATCACTCCCTCCCAAGACCTCTGCGACTCGTTATCCTCCTTCTTCTACAACAAAATTGCCGACATACATAACAGCTTCGTAAACAATTCCAACGAACAACCCTCTCCACCGCCCTCAGGACCTAAACCGCCCTCCAACCACCTCAACGCCTGGAACCCAATCACCACTGTAGACACCATCCTCCTAATGAATTCCATCCACTCTGGCTCGCCAACCGACCCATGTCCCCACCACATCTACAACAAAGCAGACTCCATCATCGCACCCCATCTCCGTGACATCATCAACTCTTCCTTCAACTCTGCTACCTTCCCAGAAAGTTGGAAACATGCCAAAGTCAGCGCCCTCCTGAAGAAACCCACAGCAGACCCCTCTGAACTTAAAAACTACAGCCCCATATCCCTCCTCCCATTCCCAGCCAAAGTCATTGAGAAAGCCGTCAATAGCCAACTCGCCACCTTCCTGGAATCCAACAACTCCCTCGATCCATCACAATCCAGCTTTCAAGCCAAACACAGCACCGAAACCTCCCTCATCGCAGCAACTGACGACATCCGAACACTACTGGATAACGGAGAAACAGTGGCCCTCATTCTACTCGACCTCTCCGCCGCCTTCGACACTGTCTGCCACAGCACCCTCATACAACGCCTTAGCAACATTGGCATAAAAGGTAAAGCCCTGGACTGGATCATCTCGTTCCTCGCCGGAAGAACCCAGAGGGTATGCCTCCCCTCATTCAAATCAGAGGCCACCGAAGTCATCTGCGGTGTACCACAAGGATCATCACTTAGTCCCACCCTCTTCAACGTCTACATGAGTCCACTCGCCTCCATCGCGCGCCAACACAACCTCAACATCATCTCCTACGCTGACGACACCCAGCTGATCCTTTCCCTCACCAAAGACCCCAACACCGCCAAAACCAATCTTCACGAAGGCATGAAAGAAGTTGCCATTTGGATGAAAAACAGCCGCCTAAAACTTAACTCAGATAAAACGGAAGTGCTCCTCCTAGGATCATCCCCCTCTGCCTGGGACGACTCATGGTGGCCTTCGGACCTGGGCTCCGCACCCATACCCACAGACCACGCACGCAACCTAGGCTTCATCCTAGACTCCTCCCTCTCGATGGCCAGACAAGTCAACGCCGTCTCATCCTCCTGCTTCAACGTACTCCGTATGCTCAAAAATATCTTCCATTGGATCCCCACCGAGACAAGAAAGACTGTCACCCACGCACTGGTTACGAGTCGACTAGACTACGGAAACACCCTCTACGCCGGAATTACAGCCAAACTACAGAAAAAACTCCAACGCATCCAAAACGCATCGGCGAGACTCATTTTGGACATCCCTCGCCAAGATCATATTACCGGCCACCTGAAAGACCTCCACTGGCTTCCCGTCAACAAGAGAATAACATTCCGTCTCCTCACCCACGCACACAAGGCCCTCTACAAACTAGGACCCGAATGCCTCAACACTCGACTATCCTTCTACACACCCAACCGCCAACTTAGATCCTCCAATCAAGGCCTCGCCGCAGTCCCGCGCATCCAAAGGTCCAACATGGGAGGCAGATCCTTCTCCTACTTAGCGGCCAAATCCTGGAACTCACTCCCCACTCACCTCCGCCTCACACAGAACCACATCTCCTTCAGAAAAGAACTTAAAACCTGGCTATTCGATAAATAATGAACCCCCTCCCCAAGCGACTTGAGACCCTCTGGGTGAGTAGTGCGCTATACAAATTCTTGAACTTGAACTTGAACTAGTGTGCTGGAGCAGTGGCTTTGAAATATGTGGTAGGTGACAGCCCCCTCCAATCCCTTATCCTGCCAAAATGGCCCATCCTGCCAAAAACCAGACCATCTATTGTGATGCTGTCTAGGAAGAATACGTAAAGGTCTCCTGCCAAGTACACCTAGTCATGTGATCCAGGACACAGGCTTCAGGCACCAAATGGTTAGGACACGAACATTGCAACTTCCTAAATTTGGCATCTTCAGAAGTGTGACTTATATTCCAACTTTACCATTAAAGAGGATTTTATATTACAATTCATCAGACACCAGACATAACTTTCCTACCTGCTTCCTATCAAAAGTTATCACTTATGAAACGCAACAAGGTAAACCAATCTTATCTTATTGGAGATGTAAGCTAGGTAGTAGTTAAAAATGAATGTGCGATGTTTTCACTAGAAGGACATGTAAAACTTAAGTACATATTTAACTTTTTAAATACACGACATCCTTCCCATGGCCTATTAAGGGCCTAGCCTAGATGTGACTTATATGCATTAAAAAAAGGAAAGGTTATGCCTCACAAAAGGCCAGCTCAATGTGCAAGTTTAAATATGCACACACAGGCTGCAATTCTGAGAACTGGGAATTGTTTGAAAGACTACTTAAGTGGGTGGAACAATGAGTGCTACGGGCCACTACTAGCATTTAATTTACAGGCCCTGCTTACATGTAGTACCACTTTATTAGGCACTTTCAAGTAAATTAAATGTGCCATTTGGCTGCAAGCTGGTTTATCCATGGTTAAGGGAGAGAGCACAAGCACTTTCGCACAGGTTAACAGTGATAACATTCACAGAGTCCTAAAAGCAAACAAAAACAGGTTCTTAAAACAGAAGGGGGAAGGAAAAGAGTGAGGATCACCCTCAGAGAGGGTCAAGTTAAGCACCGCCCCTTGCAGCCCACTTGTGTCCTGGTCCTTAGAACTTCTAGAGGTTGTACTACAGGACTCATTTGTTAGGATTTCAGTCAAGATTATTGTGTACAGCAGACCGTATTTGCACACATTTTAAACCATTTGTAAATAATTGTGTTTTTTAAAGCAATGGTCGTATTTCACTCAAAACATTAACGTAAAGCGTTTACAATTTCTCCGTCAGTTATCATGCACATATGAAGTGACAGATTTACAATTTTAATAAACAATCTTTTTGACTATCTTTCTATGACTTACTGGATGTGGTTTTGGCAGACGTAGTGCTGGTAGTGGTACTGGCAGAAGTAGTGGTTATGGTTCCTGTGTTTGTAGTAGTAGGATTAGCAGCAGTAGTAGTTAATGTCTTGATATCTGGAGTAGGAGTTCTGGTAGGAGAAGTAGATGTGGTGTTGGTTGAATTAGCAACTGTGGCAGTGGTATTCAGGTTGGTGGTTGCTTGACTTTGGGCTGAAGTAAAGAAACCTTTATAGCACAAAACAGAAGTACATTATGCCATGAGTGATGTGAAGCTCTAACACAATCCCATGACATTCAATCCATGTTACTTATTTATGGTATTATAGTGTATATGAACAGTTGTGCTCATTCCTGACACATCAGAAACAAAACATTAGGAAGTAGATGACACCAAAAGTATATCTTGCATATTCCATTTGCATATTCTTTTTAAGGTCACTTCATTCAAGAGACAGGAGATCTTATGTTTGTGTACAGCACACAGGTTAATTTTTGTGTGTAAATATCTCATGATCCATCAAATGGTTGTGACCATATTATGGTGAGGTTGTGTGCACTGTGCCAATGCAGCCGAGTCTGTGTGGTTTCTGTTCCACACTTTAACTCATGCATTCACTTATAAAATGTAATCAGTGCATGTACTGCAGACAGCAGAGCTCTGTAACACACAGAGGGGATTGGAGTTCTGTCTTTCCAAGCTCATCTGTCATCCTTGTGCTTGCTTTGTTCGGCACAAGTTGGCAGGGTATGCTCAGTCCCTTGCTCACCTTGCCACTGAATTCAAGCTAACCTGGCTGATGAGGGGTGTAGGCCCGAAACCGGTCCCAGGATGCTTGTTTCCGGTCCAGGGAAGACCTAGCTTGGCAGTTCGGGCTCGAATGTTCCCATGAGGCACAGGGTCCAAACTGATTTGGATATGGCTGGGTCTGAACTGGGGTGGCTAAGTGAGCTAAAGAACGATGATGGATTAAACCTAGATCTGTGACGGGGTGAGAGTCTGAAAAATGTCAGCTTTCCGTCCATCATCCCCTTGTGTTTGCTTTGTTCGCCTTAAGTTGGCAGGGTATGCCCAGACGGGGTTCCCTTGCTCACTTTTCCACTGGATTAAAGCAAGCCTGGCTGATGAGGGCTGTTCGCCCGAAATCGGTCCTAGGATGCTTGTTTCTGGTCCATGGAAGACATGGCTAGGCAGTTCGGGCTGGACTGTTCCCATGAGGCACAGGGTCAAGACTGATTTGCATATAGTTATGTCTGAACTGGGGTGGCGAAGCAAGCTCAAAAACGATGATGGATTCAACCCTGATCTGTGACTGGGGGTGAGGGTCTGAAAATTTTCAGCACTCCGTCCATCATTCCCTTGTGTTTGCTTTTATATCAATAGTTGCCAGAAACTATTCACTCTTTGGTAAGAGGAGTTCATAGTGGCACTATGAGTTAGCTCGTATACAGGCAAACATATCTGGTGAGGGTGTCTGGAATCGGTCTGGACACCTATCCCACAGGTTATGCTGTCTAAATGTGCAGATCTTATATCGATTTGTAGGAACTACCGGGCAATGGGTGGTATGGCTCTTCCCTCATTATGGCTGTACTTTCCTCATTTGGGTTGACGCTTCTGTCCGTCATGGGTCTGTCTGACTGTCAGTTGTCTTGTTGTTATTTAAGAGTGTTGGATTTTTAGTTACAACCCTTCAACTTTGCATGGCCTGATTAATACAGTCTATTTCAAAAGTACCAGGTTTAAGATACTTTTTGTCTATCAGAAGATTTGGCTCTCAATTAAAACGTAGGGTAATATTTTGACTTTCAATCAGTACACCTGCTTTGGTCCAAATCCTAATATGCCGTTGCAACTGCATGAGGGTTACATACATTCTGGGCAACGGACTGGTATAAAATGGCTCAGTCAATGGTTTTCTGTGGGGTATTCCATTTATTCTGGTCACTGCAGCATTTTTGGGGCATGCATCGGCAGAGTTTTTTTTCGATATTTGTAGCTTAAAGATTTTAATGCCCATCTTCCTGCTAACTATGTTTCTATGGGTCACAATCAATTTATTGTTAGTTTTACATCCATATATGCCACTCTGTTAGTGCCCTATAGCAGAATCTTATTAGTTGTAGTTCTAATGAACAGCACTTTTGTCTAAAATTGACTAAATGGGCTAAGAATTTAGGCCTGGCTGTCTCTTTGGATGATATTAGATTTAGTGTCCCGCTGGCCCAAAGTATACTCAATGTGTCATACTTTAAAGCTCATTCTTTCAAGGTTTTGTATGATGTATTATAAACCTCACAGATTGTTTAGAATGGGCTATAGGGCAACCTTTGATTGTTTTTGGTGTATGGGGCCAGGAGCAGACGCTGCTCATATTTTTGCAACTTGACCAATCCTCTTAACATATTGGGCCACACTATTCAATTCATTACATAATCTGTTACAGTGTGAAGGCAATTGGGATCCAAAGCTCATAATGTTGGGCCATTTAAGTCAATAGAGCGTAATCTGGTTTGGATTTATTTTCATGCAATCACAGTTGCACGATTAGGTCTATTGCTAAGGCATGGTTAAAAAACGAGTCTCCATATCGAAGTTCATGTTGGCAGGAATATATTCTTCAACAAGCAAAGAAGTCCCACAATTGACCCAGATTGGGTAGTATGATCTTATAGGTGCCCAACGTTATGCCTTTACAGATACCAATCACACATTGTTGTACGTGAAGCTTAAGTCTCTATGAGTTTATAAAACGGCCAACAGTTAGATGTAAACAATACTTTTGTATAGGTTTTGTCAAATTATAGAGAAGGACAAGACATTAAGGTTTAAAAAAATATAACAATGTATATTTATTTCAGAATAAAAGGGTCATTCGCAAAACACAAGTAATTAAAAACAATTTGTACAATAGCTAGTTTAAAAATATGGTTAAAAAAATTCAGTGGAGTAAGCAACAAACACATAGTTCATACATTAGTATAATAAACACAACAGATTTATCAAAAAAATTTCACAAGAACAGGGGTCATATTTAAGCCTGGGCGTAGTTCGCGTAGCCGCACTCCGCGAGCTACGCGAAGATGCACTTGCACTCCGCGAACTACGCATAACTCCGCGAACATGCGTAGTAGCTTGCTTGACCCGTTCGCGAGCCGTTTTTGTCTTCCGGAGCGCCGTGGAACTCTGGAACCTGCTCGACACCACATCTCCAGACGTCGCCTTCCTCACGGAAACATGGATGAATGCCTCCTCAGCACCCGACATCGCCGTCGCCATCCCGGACGGATACAAGATCACCCGGAGAGACCACGTCAACCAGACAGGAGAAGGCATCGCCATCGTCCACAAGCACACCATCCGCATCACGACCAACTCAGACGACACCCTCACAGCCGCCGAACATCTTCACTTCCAGATACACACGGACCCCAAGACCACACTCAGAGGCACCCTCATCTACAGACCCCCAGGACCTCGCACACAATTCAGCGAAGACATCGCAGACTTCATCAGCCCGCACGCCCTCGCCTCCGCTGACTACATCCTCCTAGGGGACCTCAACTTCCACCTGGAGAACAACAACGACAACACCACCACCACCCTGCTGGGCAACCTCGCCAACCTCGGACTCATGCAACTGGTGAACACCCCCACCCACTACGCCAGACACACGCTTGACCCAGTCTTCTCCTCCAGCAAGTACATCTCCTTCAGCCACTCCACCAGACTCCACTGGACAGACCACAGCTGCGTCCACTTCAGCTTCAGAAAGACCACGACTCACCACCACCCGCAACAGGTTCCCCGCAGGAACTGGAACAAGATCACCACCGACCAGCTCACCACTTCACTGAGCCAGAACCCTCCCGCCAGCTCAACGGACCCCAACCAAGCAGCCAACAACCTCACACAGTGGATCACCAATTGCGCTCGCCCAACCAGCCTCGACCACTCGCAGTCCGGCTTCCGCGACAACCACAGCACCGAAACAGCCCTCATTGCAGCCACTGATGACATCCGAGCCCTGCTCGACAACTGGGAAACAGCGGCCCTCATCCTCCTGGACCTCTCCGCAGCATTCGATACGGTCTGCCAACGCACCCTAGTGCAGCGCCTCAGCAACATCGGAATCCAAGAGAAGGCACTGGAGTGGATCATCACGTTCCTCACCGGAAGAACCCAGAGAGTCCGCCTCCCCCCGTACAGATCCAAGGCCACCGAAGTCATATGCGGCGTACCACAAGGATCATCACTCAGCCCCACCCTCTTCAACGTCTACATGAGCCCCCTCGCAGCCATCGTACGCCAACACAACCTCAACATCATCTCCTACGCCGACGACACCCAGCTGATCCTCTCCCTCACCAACGACCCAGGAACCGCCAGAACCAACCTACACGAAGGGATGAAAGACGTAGTCGAATGGATGAGGAACAGCCGCCTGAAACTGAACTCAGACAAGACGGAAGTCCTCATCTTTGGATCATCACCCTCCGCCTGGGACGACTCCTGGTGGCCCCCTGCCATGGGCAGCGCACCCAAACCAACGGACCACGCACGCAACCTGGGCTTCATCCTGGACTCCTCCCTCTCGATGACCAGACAAGTCAACGCCGTCTCATCATCATGCTTCAACATCCTACGCATGCTCTGAAAGATCTTCCGATGGCTCGCCACCGAAACCAGGAAGACGGTCACACAGGCACTCGTCACCAGCCGACTGGACTACAGAAACACCCTCTATACCGGAACCACAGCCAAACTCCAGAAAAGACTCTAACACATCCAGAACGCCTCCGCACGACTCATCTTGGACATCCCCCGACACAGCCACATCTCCGGACACCTGAGAGACCTTCACTGGCTCCCCGTCAGCAAGAGAATCACGTTCCAACTCCTCACCCACGCACACAAGGCCCTCCACGACCTGGGCCCCAGGTACCTCAACAACCGCCTGACCTTCTACACTTCCACCCGCCAGCTACGATCGACCAGCCATGCCCTCGCCGCCGTGCCACGCATCCGAAGATCCACCATGGGAGGAAGATCCTTCTCCTACCTGGCAGCCAAGACTTGGAACTCCCTTCCCATCCACCTCCGCCTGACCCAAGACCACCTCTGCTTCAGGAAGCAACTCAAGACATGGCTGTTCGAGCAGTAGCGGACCCTCCTCCCCCAAGCGCCTTGAGACCCTCTGGGTGAGTAGCGCGCTATACAAATATCCTGATTGATTGATTGCCTGCATGCTCAGGATGTGTAGCGGGCGAAGTTACCCATGAGGTTTGTCCCGCCCGCTCGCGTCACCTTATTTCCGGTCACTACTAACGTGTTCGCGAGTAATTCTGTGCCAGATTGCAGTTTCTGCGTGTTCGGCAACTCAATCTTACCGACAAGCATCCTCGCGCACGCGAAAATGCTATTGAGCGCGCGAGAACTACGCTACGCAGCAGTTTGCGGAGTATTTGACAACTTCGCGTTCTCCGCGGAGCGCGGAGTTGCCGAAACTCCGCAAACTCCGCGAACGGAGCGTAGTTCTTCGCCCAGGGCTAGTCATATTCTTGCCTGTGCTTGAAATTTCTGATCATCATGCAGAATCCCAATAGGTAAAAATTGGAAAAGCTGTGGACTCCTGTTAGGGAGGGCTTCAAGCAGGGAGACTTTGTCGGTCTGTAGAAACCACCCGCTGGTGAGAACTCTACAGGGGTGTCGAATATGGCCTAAGGGGTAAGTAGTCACCAGAAACAATGGGTAGAAAGTGCCCTAATCTCCCTGATGACTCTCCTGAGAGGGGAAACAACCTTTACAACGCAACTTTTACAACGCACTACCATTACAACAGGGTCAGAGCTGATTTGCATATCGCCATTGTCTAACCCAGGGTGGTGTGGAGTGCAAAGAAACAATGGATTTGGGCCCAGATCTTTGGACTGGGTTGAGTGTGTGACATTGATCCACATTCGGTCCATCACCTGTTTTGTTTGCAAATGTGTATAAAGTAAGCTTGAAATAATACTCTCAATTCTGAATTCCTGATTCAGTGTTTGAGGAAAGCTTGCATTGCAGCTGCCTTTGTTGTCGCTGTAGCGCTCTTTGTGAGAAGTAAGTACATTTTGGAAGCCTGAGATGGTGTACAGAGATATGTTCAATTAGCACATTGCAGGGTGTGTCTTTCATTCTAAATGTCTTGAACACAATAATCTGTTTTGAATGAAAAGTCAGGTGGGGCACAAAGTATAAGATATATGGACACATTTGAATAGCTAGGAAGAAGTAATTGCTTTTAAAATAGGTTCCTGTTTTGGAGTGATTCTTGAGGAATTTCCCCATTATTTAAGAGAAAAGTGCTATCTAATTCCCTCTTTAGATAAGTTGATTACAACACTATCGCAACTCCTGCCCTAATTTCCCCTTCGAATTGTTAGCTACATAGTTAAATTAGTCAAAACTGGTCAAGTTGAGCATTCCCCACCCTCTCCTAAGATGGATACTACTTTTGTATTCCAATACCTGGATTAGAATAAAATAGGTATTGACACCTGGGTCACTAGAAAAATAAGGTCATATCAAGGCCTTGAACAGGATTGTGTCTTTGCACCATTTCTCTTCAATCTAGTCCTAGCGGATCTAACAAGGTCACTTGATCAGACAAACGGTCACCCTGCTTGATTGGATCTACTGCAACTTAGTCATCTACTGCATGCAGACTATGTGTTCCTCTGTAGTCAAACAAAAATTGGTCTGCAGCATTTTATAGACAAGCTTCTGAAATATGCCTAGGAAAATATGTTGGAAATCAACAGGAATAAGACCAAAGTCATTTACTCCCACTGATTTCAGACAGCTTCCCATATTGATTTTTTTCTGATCCCTCGTTATATTAATTGTCTAAGTGCTGAAATCAGGGCCAATTTATTATCAGATCATTCATTGGTTATAATTGAGATTAAAGTGGAGGCTGAAAGGCGAGAGAGATCCAGGTGGCAGATGGATCGACTCCTCCTTTCGAACCCCAAATGGGTAGAGGATATGAAAAAATGGATAAAGACATTTTTTCAGGAGAATACGAGTACAACAGCTCTGTTTTCGGTTACTGATAAGGAAAAAAGTGCAAACATCTTTCTGGAGCACTATTATAAGCTATACGCAACAAAATATATGGTTTCAAATGAGGCGATACGTCAATATATTGAGGGCATTAAACGTCCGCAGCTGACAAATGAACAGACAGAGGAAATAAGTGCAAGAATTATATTAACGGAAATTAAGAGTGACCTCGCCTCAATGCCATGTGGAAAGGCCTAAGGAAATCATGGCCTAGAAACTGAGTTTTATAAGGTATTTTCAGAGGAATTAATACCTTTTTTGGTCAAGCTTTTTAATTTTGTGAAAGTCTGGAATGGAAGTTGTGAAAGTCGGGAGTGATGTTCCATCTACTTTTAATGAATTTACTATAGTTAGCTTTGTTAAAAAGGACAAGAACCCTAAAAATGTCAACTCATACAGGCCGATTAGTTTGCTGAATGTCGATTATAAAATAGTAATGAAAATCTGGGCAAATCAATTTTCTCCATTAGCACAGAAGGTATTTCACAAAGCCCAGACGGGATTTGTCTCAGGAATATATATGTCATCTAACACTGGGTTTTTAGTCCAAGCGCTTGATTTTCTTAACTCCAACAAACTGCCTGTTTTAATAATGATGGTCGATGCTGAAAAATCATTTGATCTAGTTAATTGGGACGCTTTAGTCGCAATTCTTAGAAGGTTGGGATTCCCAATACAAATAACTCAAATGGTAGGGAATTTATATGAAGGGGCCCAGGCTCAAGTCTTTATACATTCTCGGCTAGCAGAAAGGGTGGATATAAGGCAGGGAACTCGCCAGGGACGTCCTCTATCCCCCACTTTGTTTACTTTTTTTATAGAACCACTTGCTGCTAGGATTTGGGCTAATATGCAGATACCCTGTGGAGGGTGTTAGAAGTGGGATTTCTGGTTGGCTAGGGCTTGTGCCTAAGCCAGGCAGAAACCACCACCCTAGTCAGGGTAAGGGAGTTACACACTGAAGATAACCCCTGCTCACCCCCTTGGTAGCTTGGCACGAGCAGTCAGGCAATGTGTAAAGCGTTTGCGCAACACACACACACAGCAGCAACATACTAGGCACACCACAAAACTCCACACAAGGTTATATTAGACATAGCCTTTGTATTATCCAAAACACATTAGAATCATAATCACACAATATACACTGTACAAACTGGCACTAGTCAATATTCACAGGGGATTATATACAGGACCAGGCCAATCTGGCCACGGTCAGAACCATCAGAATGCAGGTAGTAAACATGAAACACAACCAGTAACTACTGGTACAATAATGACCTCAGCATTATCACATTAGGCATAAAACACATTAGGCCAAACCTCATTAGCATAAACACATTACGCAATAGACTTCACCAGCATAAACACATTATGCAATAATCATGGTGCATAAGTCACATTTGTTATAGGTATCACAGTAGGCATAAAACCTCATAACCATAAACCTATTATGCTTCCTCGGTTGGCATCACATTAGACCCCAGGCCAACTGGCCTTCCTGTGGGGCAAATGCCCTATGTCCAGAAAGTCAGGGCGTAGCTGCCAATGCAGCAAAAGCAAAAGTGCACAATGCGCTGGGGACGGGTTGCTGCTCACCCCTTCCTTAGCATGGAAATCAATATGCCCCCATAGGTGCAGCTGCCCGCAATTGCGGTGCAGCTGTGAAAAGTAAACAAAATGCCCCCACTACCCAGCAAGGGTGTTGCTGCTCGTCATCACCGCGGCCCGGGCCTAAATGACTAGAGGCTCAGCTCCACTCACCGGGACTCCATGCTGGCCAGGGCTGCTGCTCGGGGACTCCTCCAGTCTCCGTGGCCCAACAGAGGGGATGCCCAAATTAAAACTGTTTGCAGAGGATATTATTCTTTACCTTAGGCCAGAGGAACATAACATCAAGACAACACTGACAGAATTCATTGAATCTATTGGAGGATATAAAATTATTCATAACAAAGCAGAAATCCTGCTACTCAACGCAGGTAGTCAAATTCTTCCAAGTTTTCTTCAACGGCAAGCCAAGTCCCTAGACCCAATTTGGTATTTGGGGATATATGTTACAAACAGATATGAGGAACTTTTAAACTGAATTATGTAGCAATGGCTACAAAGATCAGAAATGCATTAGATAGATGGACTCTTCTTCCACTTACATTACTTGGCAGGGTAGTTCTTATAATAATGTATATTTTACCATTATTAATATTATTATTTTCAAATGCCCCAATACAAATTAACATGTCATATTTTAATGAGCTGGAAGTAATGTTTCATCAATTTATTTGGAAGAAAAAGGCATCAAGAGTAAGATTTTCTGTACTTCAAATCGACATTAGTCAAGGGGGGTTGGCACTCCCCCAAGTCCGAACTTATTTTGAAGCTACTTTTGTGGATATAATGGCTCAAATGTCAGATGGCAAGGAATCACTGGATAGTTTTTTTGTGGATAGGATGGTGCAGGAAGCAGAATCTCAGATTCCAGTTTTCATCAAAACCACTGAACTCCCTAAGAGGACTCAATACAAGACATTACAGGAATTCAGGGTTAGAATACGGTAATTTTATCATTTGAAGGCACAGCTAGCAGGATATGAGTACTTTAAGCTTACAGAATGCAACATGTTAGTCCTATACATAAAGAATAGCCAGATAAGATACTGGGATAGTAATGGTTTTAGGGAACTCTGCCACTTTATAGTAGGGGGGTGATGTTTAAAACTGCATGAGATCCAGGCTAGGTGTGGAGCGAGGTGTAAGCCATTTTTTAAAGGGTTCTCTCAGATTATCCAGTTCTTGAAAAAATCTTGCTCCCCATTAAGCTCTGCTTGGAGCCCCTATTAACAGCGCTCTATCGAGCTAAGCTAAGGGGGTTGGAAACTGGTATAGACTTTTGCGGAACCAAAGGGAACGCTCTTTGGTAACAAGCTTTTTAGAAAAAAAAATTCCAAGACACACAATGCACTTTTTCAGAACTAGAGTGTCAGGAGATTTTGTTGCATGACAATAAAGCACTAAGAGCAGCACATTTTAAAAGAATGGCATTCCTATTCCACTGGATGTCTTACTATACACCAAGAGTTTTACATAAGATGTACCCAGAAATAGAGGACAAGTGCTTTTCATTGCCAGCAAATGGGTCAGGGGGCTGGCTCCATATTTTCTTTACTTGTCCTCTTTTAACCTAGTTCTGGGAGGCAGTGTTTTCCGCCCTCAATAAGGGCTCACAGAGAAAATTAAAACCAGAGGATGAGATAGCATTGTTTGGGATTGTGAGGCAGAGTCCAAACAGTCCAATCCCCAAAAGAGAGAAAGCATATATAGAGATATCCTCTTTAATGGCATGGTCCTTGATTCTTCAGAATTGGAGGACAACTAAAGTTGCAGACTATTTAAAATGGCATAAAAAAATGCTACGCACCAAAACTTTTGAGGAAGCGTATGCAAAAAAAGGGTAGGGACTATTAAAAAATTATCAGCAGTTTGGAAATATATGGATAAAGCAGAAAGTAAAATGTATAGTACCCTAGGCTGAGGCGGGATGATCAATCTTTCTTCCTATATAAAGTCTACTGCCTTGGGAAAGGAGGAAAAGATATATGGACTATGAAGGAAGAGAAGACGCAAAAATGTTATTTAGTGGATTTTATGTACAATGATGAAACTAATGGTCTAAGCATTTCAAAGCTGCTCTGCACTGCACTTTATTATCTGCACTTCATTATCTGACGTCCCCTGAGGCTTGAGCAGGGCAGACCAACAAATCTCTGTGGTGTTTTTCTTTTAAAAATTTTCTTGCTGCTAATCTTTTAAACTTGCGAATTTTGCACTCACCACTTGGCACTTTTACCTGAACCAAGGACCGGCGACAGCTACTCGCGACCACCATCTCGGGAGGTAAGAGGGTTACCGGGCTAGTTGTTGACCATACCCCAGTACAAAATCAGGAAGTAGACGCGAGCGCTCACAAAGACGTCTCCTGAGGCTTGAGCCGGGTGGACCAACAAATCTCTGTGGCGTTTTTCTTTTAAAAATGTTCTTGCTGCTAATCTTTTAAACTTGTGAAATTTGCACTCACCACTCAGCACTTTTCCCTGAACCAAGGACCGGCGACAGCTACTCGCGACCGCCATCTTGGGAAGGAAGAGTGTTACTGGGCTAGTTGTTGACCATACCCCAGTACAAAAGGAGGAATCTGGTGCAGATGCGCAGGGGACGCGCGCAACTGGCGCAGGCTGCCGAAGGCGCGCCAAAGGCAAGCCCGTCTGTGCCGTCCGCGCACGTCTGGCGCACAACATCAGCCATGCTGCCCGTTTGGCCAAAGAAGCCCCTAGCCCATATGTCTACTCTAGCAGATTTCTTCACAGCCTAAACACTATGAAATATAATGGAAAGGGGCGACCACTCGGTCCCCCCGAACGTATGGTAGGGTGCCCCGATCCCCCCGGGAAACCATTTGGGCGGGAGGCGAGTCTCAGCTGGTATGCCCGAAGCGGCGTAGCCGGGGCGCGCCATTTCCCGCCCAAGAGGGGGTTGTCCTAGGCACCTACACCGTCGGCCACGCCCCGTGGGCGGATTGGAGGAGGGTCCACGCCCTCCCGAAGAAGGATAAAAGGAGCAACAATCCAAGGAAGCATCCTCTTGTTCCTGTGCTTGGAAGCTGCACCTCCGCGTTGCACGTGAGCCCGAGACGGAACAAGAAGCGAATTTTGACCCACCCACCAGCCCCTGATGACAGCATTAGTATTGCAATAAAGTCGATTAACGAAGATATTATCTCTTTTTCAGGTTGTTTCTAATAAAGTTGGAAAATTTTGATATGACAACAAAGTGGTTGCTCTTTTAGCATGTATTTAGGCGAAGTATGGCAGCAGAGTTAAAAAAGGTCGTATTGCTTAGATAAAAGTTTATACTTTGAAATGCTCAGCTTAACTGTTTATTCCGTCCTCATTCGGTTAAAAAATGTCGTATTTATTTTTGGTCGGGCGGTAAGGTCATGATCGGTGAGCAGTAATTGGAAGATCCCTAGAGGTGGGGCGCCACCCATTATGGATGGGAGCGCCCGGGGGGAGGTGGCCATTGGCCTCTCACACGGGGAGGCGGTACCCTCTAAGGATGGGGCCGCCGAAAGGGAAGGCGGTCATAGGCCCCTCCCTGGAGAGGAGGGGCTACGGGCCCCTCCTGGGAATTTCCCGGGGCCAGGACATCCGCGACGGCGGATGTGGTAAGCAGTGTGGGGTGGGAGGGGGGTCTACGCTACCTTCTAGACACCTCACACGAGTCCTCGGACGACCACTAAGATGGCGTCGAGTGAATATGGGGCCCCCGCTAAGACAAGGGAAATTGGAAGTTGGCACAGAGGTACAGTCCTCTGTGCGCCCGCCCCTCATAAGTGAGGGGGGAGTTCTGGTATTAGGGATCTGACACCGGTTACGACCTTGCCGTTGGCCCGTAATGTTAGGATGTACAATTTGAATTTTGAGAAATGCATTTACAGGATGTTTTAGAATCGGCTAGGAGAACCTTTGTATTAGAGATGTGTTAAGGTTAGCCAATAAACATCGTAATGTGTAAATGAAATTGTACATGATATGAAACTGTTATTTTAATGTTTTAATTTTGTTTCATATTTTAATAAATACGGCCGGGAGGGTAACTCCCTCCCGCCTTCCAAAAGTTCAAGAACCGTTTCCGTCTTCCCATTCTTGGGGATTGTGTTGGGAGGGGGTGATGGGTATCCCGGCCATACTCCTCATGTGTTACAATTACGCCTGGACAGAATACCCACATTTGTCTGGAAAGCTGTCCGGGTTGTAAGAAAACTGTCCAGATATCTATGAGCGAACAGGAGAGGCCAATAAAACGAATAACCATGGATAAAAAAGGAAGCGAGTTAAGAATTTTTTAAAATGTGCCCTACTGAATGCGAGATCCCTAGTCAAAAATAGTATTGAGGTGACGGACCTAATCCGGGAGGAAACAATTGAGATTGCTTTTATTACTGAGTCTTGGACAGACGATGGGTCTGGACCAGATTTGATAAAAGCAATACCCCCGGGCTTCACCTGCCACACATTAAATGGGTCAGTTAAGAAGGGCGGGGGTCTAGCAGTGATATATGTACAATCGCTGAAGGCAAACTTTAGCCCCTCGCCTAACATGGAATGTGAGGCATTAGATTTTAGCTTTTCGTTGTCTCACCACTCCACGTTTAACGGCACACTGATATATAGACCGTCTGGACCCAGGAATCGGTTTATAACATAAGCAGGCAGCTGGCTAGAAAAAGGGATAAGCTCTAGCTCATACACTATTTTAGGGGATTTTAACTTCCACCTGGGAAATAGATAATGAGGGAGATACATCTAATTTGATAGATTTAATGAGTTCATTAGATCCAAGTCAACGGGTCACCGAGGCCACACACATAGCGGGACACACACTTGATGGCATTTTTCCAATAATAAGAATCTGAGGTCACGAACACGCTCCCGGTGATCTGGTCAATCCCCAGGATAGAGTTTTTTAAGGTGATATCATCAGGTCAAGACATTTTGAAACCAGTGTTAAAACAAACGACCACTAGAGCATGGAGTCAAATAAATGCCAATGAACTGCAAGACCAGCTAGTCTCCACTTCTCCTTTGCTACCAGGAGACTTAGATGAGGCCACTTCAGCCTACACTACCTGGTTAGAAGCACTAACAAACAAGCTGGCTCTAGTGAAGACCATCTATAATAATAGGGAAAGGCCAAGCTCTCCTTGGTACTCCCAGGACCTGAGAGAAAGTAAACTCCGTTGTAAACATCAAGAAAGGGTATGGAGGAGGGAGTATAATGCTAAGGAAAAACGCAAATATAAATTATGCCTATCAGACTATAAGAAACTACTGCATAAAACAAAACAAGATCACTTTGCAGAGAAAATACGGTCTGCAAAAATCTCCACCAAAGAACTATTTAAAACAGTTACAGCCTTATCCCACCCCCCTCAAATCCCGTTGTAGCCAGTCAAGAACTGTGCGATAAGATAGCCAACTTCTTCTTTAAGAAAGTTGAGGATATTGATGCCACATTTACAGGAGATACAAATCATACCCCTCCAGTAAAAAAGGCCAATTGGGAAGGGGATGGGAACACTATGCCTCAGTTCTGTAACTTTACACCTACTACAGCAGCGGAAGTCTACACCATCCTGGTGAAAGCTAAATCAGGATCACCAATGGACCCCTGTCCTCCTTCCATCCGAACCAATTACATCAATCCTGAAAGTGATTATCAATAATATGTTTTTAGAGGGCTATTTTCCGAAAGCATGGAAGACAACATCGATTATTCCCCTGCTAAAAAAGCCCAAGTTGGATCCAATGCGCTCGAATAATTTTAGACCGATTTCCAAACTACCGCTCCCTGCAAAAATCACTGAAAAATGAATGAATACCCAACTCAACCAATTTCCAGAGGATGGACATTTACTTGACTCTACTCAGTATGGTTTCAGAGGGAGCCATAGTACAGAGTCTGCTCTCATCAAGTCTACTGCACAAATGAGGGCCACTCTGGATCAAGGAGGGAACGGAGCCCTGATCCTGTTGGACCTCTCTGCGGCATTTGACACGGTCCATCATGCATTATTGATGGACCGGCTGCATGAGTTTGGTATCAAAGGCAGGGCTTGGAAACTGATCAAATCATTTTTAGCAGATAGAGTGCAGACAGGTATGCTTGGCAACTTCACTGCAAAGTCATTTTCCCTCCCCTGTGGAGTCCCGCAGGGGTCGTCCATGAGCCCCACTCTTTTTAATGTTTATGTCTGGCAGCCTGCCCCCTTATTGATTCCTTTTGGTTCAAGTTGACTTCATACGCAGATGATACACAGATTGTTGTCTCTCTGCTACCAAATGAAACTCAGAAACCAGCACTCCGTTTCCATGAATGCATAACAGCGGTGGGTGGCTGGATGGCCCAGAACTGTTTGAAGCTCAATTCTACCGGAACAGAGGTGATACTGTTTGAAAACAACCCCCACCTTTGGATCCCAGCATGGTGGCCAGACTCTCTTGGCCCTCTTCCAACACCGGTCAGGAAAGTGAAACAAGCTGTCCCACAAAGAGCAAGTAAACTCAGTTGTTTCAGCTACCTCTTACATTTTAAAATCATGCAAAAAAATATTGCCCTATATTCCTATAGAAAGTCAGAAGACAGTCGTCACAGCTTTAGCCATGTCCAGGTTGGATTACTGTAATGGTCTATATGTTAATGCTCAGGAAGGCCTTTTAAGGAAACTTCAACTCGTACAAAATGCAGCAGCCAGACTGCTGTCAGGAACTCCAAAATATGAATCTATTTCTGCAGAAATCAGAAAGCTACATTGGCTGCCTGATATTATGCGAGTTTTGTTTAAGGCCCTATGCGTAACCCTAAATCACTCCATGCCTCTGTTCCAAGTCATTTGATCCAAAATTTCAACTGGTATGTTCCGACAAGATCCTTGTGCTCCTCTGAAGCCAAACTCATCTGCATACCATTGGCAAAAAAAGCCAATTGGGGTGGCAGAAGTTTTTTTGTAGGCACCGCCAAAGCATGGAATTCCCTTCCACTCTTCCTCAGAGGCATAACAGAGCTTATTGTTTTTAGGAAGGCTCTGAAAACCTGGCTGTTTTATGCCTAATGCCCAAAATAATCCCCGTGACCAGGTCTTAGGTGGACATCTTTCATAGCGCCAGGACACCCTTTGGTAGCAGCGCGCTTTATAAATGTCAATAACATTAACATTAACATTAACATCTGCAAAACAAGCTCCTGGCAAAAACAATCAGCACAAGCAGCATAACATGACGAATTATATCTGCTCTCTGGACTCTGTGGAATCTCGTGGAGTTTTAGGTAACTCCATGGAATTCTGCAGAGTAAAACTCCCCGAGTTCTGCCCAGGCCTAGATATAACCTTCATTTCTGTAATAAATTCAGAGGCCTACTTCTGGTGGTGTTGAGAAAAGTCCTGGTCATAGCAGCTTTAATATCTGATATCCAGTGCATTCCGAAATCCAAACCAGTCCAATTCAAAATCCTATCCAATCAAGAATACTCATAGGTAGACTTTTATAAGTGAAAATTCAGCTTCAAAAACGTTTTTTTTTGTTTTTTTTAACGAAGTGTGAAAAAACATACCCTAAATATACTCCACTGGTTCCCAAAGTACATTGTACTTTACAAAAGCCTTACTGTGGCAAGGTTCATGAATATATGTAGAAGATGGCCTGCTATTATGCAGCTCCTCTGGACATCTATTTGTTAGTTTAAATGCACAGTTGCACATCCATTTGAGTGTGAGGCTGTAGGCTTTGAATGTCCACAATTCAGCCCCAGCACTAAGACAGAGGCTCTTCAGAAGACGCCTCATAATGTAACCCTCTAACTAATAATTGACTTACTAAGATGCACCCACTCCATGAAAAGAGTAATCAGGTCATTCTACTAGGCCTGGCTGAATTTTTTATTACATCAGAGTAATTTTAGTAACTACCATTACTTTTGTGGTGCAAAATTACCGACATTACACAATTACGCCAGCTTGAGCAATTTGGAGCAAAAAATACTACCGCAAGACCACAGAACAAAAAAAGCCTCATCAGGCCCATTTTGGGCGAATGGTGTATTTTGCACTGAGAAAATGGTGCTAAATGCTGGATTATGCTTGTCATGTAGTTATGCAAAATTACAAGTAATGTTACAGTAATTAGGAGTAATTACATCAGAAAGAATTATACATTTACACCCACCCTTACATTTTACCCTTAGCTTGGATTGATCGTAGAGATGGGACAAGAACCTCTAACGTTTAGAGGCCATAAATCCCTTGCACGACATGAGGGTATTGATGATGTTTTTATGGCCAGCTTTGTTAAGGGCTACTGAGAGTTTAAGAAGTATGATGAGGCTAGGGGTCATACTCATCTGCAATGTGGAACGCGTTAACTTGATCTGGAGGCTGATAGTAATACTGAAGGCAGAGGTTGTTGATTTTTCCCATGTTTTTGGGTGGCTACTATTATTTTCTTATTTATCTGATGACGAGCAGTTGGATAATTGGTCAATAGTTGGCGATGGTGTTGAAAAATAGGTTGGCATTTTTCTGACAACTCCTCCAGCAAAGCAATTTAAGGTGGTTAAATTGTCAACTAAGTACCTGGGTGGGTCCTGTTCAACATGCATTCTACTACCTACCCTGATGATACCAGTGTAACTTTGCTATGTCATTCTGTGCACACTTATGTTATTTGCATCCCTATTTTTGTTCATTTTTGGCTGGCATGACTGCTCACTCTTAACTCAAATGCCTTTTGTTTAATATATGCTGCACAGCACTCAGAAACTCCCTGCTGTTATTCAGACTTATACAAAATGGTATGAATGAATAAATACAGTGGTAATAGTTGTGGGTCTTCAAATCAATGAAGATGGCTGCAGTCAACAGTTAAACACATATTTAAGGTGGACCCCTGGATATTGAGTGTGGTAGTGCAGATGAACTACAATAATATATTGGTGGTATTCTCTTTAACTGTTGAGATGAGAACTCAGAATTAGTACTTTCATTACGGGGGTAAAGGCATCTGCCATGGGGTGGCACTTACTGGTTCCACCAACATTCTCCAAAATGTTTCAAAATCTGAATTTTAAGTACACAGGGAGACCTTCAGGACAATTCACTTTTGTCTGAACCACTGAAACCCTTCTCTCTGCTGTTGAGGGTAAAGGTCTGGAGGTCTTTGAACGGAATGAAAAAGTTTGAGATGATTTTAAAAAGGGCTTTGCTTCATCAGAAGGGTTCTGTAATGATTAATGTGAAGTAGGTGTTTTGTCCAACAGTGGACTTCTATAATGACAAAACATTAATTAATGTCAACCAAAGAGTCACAAATTGTATTAGATTGTCAGACTAAATATGTCTTTGTGTTGGCTAGTCCTACTTCATGAAATGGCTAGTGGATCTATGACCCCCCCACCACCACTCACACCAAGAACCTGGGGATCATCAATAGCAAACTCAACATGAACACCTAAGTCAACTCTGTCTCCACCTCATGCTTCTATACCCTGAAGGTGAAGAAGAAGATTTTCAAATTGCTCCAAAACAGCACCAGAAAACTGTCACATATGCCCGGGTCACAACCAAGCTGTACTATGGGAACACCCTGTATGACAGGATCAACAAAAAACTCACAAAAAGACTGCAGACCAAACAGGTCTTTTGGCCAGAATCTCTCTCAACCTCCATGCCACACTCACATTACAACAAACATGAATGAGTTCTACTGGCTCCCCATACATGAGTGTTGGACGTGGCCCTTTTTGGCAGGTTCACCCCTGATTTTTTTGCCTTAAGCTCTGACATAGTGGTAGTGATTTTAGGCCTCTGGGCACTTTAGCACTGTGGCCCAGTGTAAAGTGCGTGCGTTCTCTGAGTGCGTGTGGTGAGTTTGGCCTGCTCTCCCATAGGAATGCATGGGAAGTATGTGTGCCCATGGTAATTCCTGGTATGAGAGGAGTGCAGGGGCGAGTTTAGTATGTATGAACATGTGAGGATAAATACTGTGCAATGGTGTGCACAGATTTATTGTGACTGGTGGAAAAATGCCACTTTAAGAGGTTGTCATTTCTGTGTGCTGTGTGCCTGCCTGCCTGATGTGAATTGCATGTCCGGCTTGTGATTCACAGGAGCTGAGAGCTGTGGCTGGCTCCAGGAGGGGCGGGATGAGTCAGTGCTTGGCTGAATGGGACACCTGAGCTGAGAGTGGTGGGATGAGGGATCCCCAGTCTCTGAATAGGATGGTGCTTCCCTAGTACAATTTCGGCTCCGCCCCCTGTGGGGCGTCTGATCCATGAGCCCCCACCTGACAAAGGTGAGAGGAACTGAGCTAAACAAAGTGGTCTAAAACCCCTCTAAACCAGTTCTGACTGGTATCCCCGAGCCCTGTGCTGTCTCACAAAGGAAAAGGGCATTTAAATATAGGGGCTGTGACCCCATGAAAATGTTCAGTTCAGTTCTTTACTTTGGTGCTGTTTCTAAAGGGGCATGCTGCAGCTGGGGCCCAGGAGGTGCTACCATGAGGGTTTGCCTCCCTGGGCCCTACCTTGCCCCTGGACCTGGAAGACCTGTTATTTTGGACCTTCTTGTGCTGATCATCCACAAGGACTTCCAGGACTCTTGTGGCATCTAGCGCCTTGTGAGCTCTTTATTTTGTTTCCTAAAGGTGCTGTCTCCCTGCAGCTGATGGAGAGCGTGGGCTTTGCAGCGCAGCCATGTTAGAGGGAATCCCCAGTGTAGGGATTCCCCTGTTAGTCTTGGATTGCGGGTGCCCACTCCGCTTATTATTTTATTTTGATGGTGGGTGCCCACCCCACCTGGCGGCTTTGCTGTTGAATAATGCTGTGGGTGCCCACCTTTCATTTTCAGTGTTTGCGGGTGCCCACCCTGCATCTGAGCCAGGAAACTGACCACCAGAACGGCCGGGAGGAAGTCAGGCAACATAGTGCCTGACAGCGGGTGGGACTTCCATTTTTTCGAGGGAAGTCCTGCGCACACCGGTGGGGAGATGTGTGCCCTGCAGCCCAGGGCTCCCGTCAAGCAGAGGAGATCCCAGGCAAAGAACGGAAGACGGGAGCCCACCCTGCCTCCACCGGCATCGCTGTAGAGTCCTGGGTCCCAGGAGGGGGCCCAGGGGAAGAGAAAATGCGGCCGAAGCCGCCAACGGCAGCGTAGGGCTCCCAGGAGTCCAGGAAAGCCCAGCGAGAGAAGTGCTGCCGCCGCAAAGAGGAGAGTCCTGCCTTCAACCCCAGCCGGTTGAGTGGGGCTCGAGGTATGTAGTGCCTGGGAGAGGCACAGAGTCAGAGTGGCCCCGTCTGGCAGCGGGCCACTTCACCGAGAGGGGCATCTTTTGTTTACAGAGCCTGTGTGGCTCCAATGTGGGGCAAGATATTTTAAAGGTCCCGTTGGGGCCAGAGGGCCCGGTAGTGCCTGGCCCTTACGTTGATTCCCAGCTGCCCAGCTTGCTAGAGGGCAGCTGCTACGCTTGTGGGGCATGGTTGGTTGGAGAACCCCAAAAGAGGCCACGAGGGCACAGTTGTGCCAGTGCCTAATTGAGTATTCCCAGCTGCCCTGCGAGAGCGCCGGTAGCTCCAACGTTTTTACGCAGTTTTATTTTAGAGAGTCCCTGAGGGGGACAGAAGAGGCATAATGGTGCCAGGCCTAAAGTTATTTACAGCTGCGACGTTTAGGCCATTCTTTCTTTGGGGACATGTTTTTTGAGTTAGGAGTGAGATGCTATCCTTGGCCCCATACTTTCACAGCTGCGTAGCACTTAGTGCCTGCTGCAATGTTTAGGCCTGCGCAGAGTACGCACCCTTGACTTCCACTGCATTGGCAGTGCGCCCTGACTTGTGGACTTAGGGTATTTGAGCCCCTTTTGAGTTGGCCAGGGGGACTGAGGGTGATAGGGCACTGGGCAATAATGTGATTATGTGGTACTAGGAAATGTGATTCATGTAGTATGATTTACGCACCCTGTTTTGATACCTCTAAATATAGTTTTATGATTATGAGTTTTTTTTGCATATTATGGTTTATGCCAGTGAGATTATGTTCCACTGAGATTATATCCCTAATGTTAGTTATACTTTGGAGGTTAGGGTCTAATACATTTTAGACTTATGAGAGGATTGCATAATGTGTTTATGCTGGAGAGGTTGGCACATAATTTAATTTGCGCCTAATGTGATACTGTGCATAATGTAGTTTATGTTACAGGCTGATGCTAAGTACAGTGATTACCAGTGGTTACTGGTTGTACGTTTATGATATGTTTTACTTTTACTAAGTTTGCTTTATGATGGTTCCGACAGTGGTCCAGTGGACCCTGTCAGGTGTATATAATCCCTTGTAGATAAGACCTAGTGCCACGTGGCACCATGTATATTATGTGAGTACTATTCTAATGTGATATGAGAATACAAAGGCTACTTTTTGATATAACTGTGTGTGGAGTTCCTTTTGTAGTGTGCCTGGGATGTTGTTGCTGTCTGCGTGCGCAAATGCTTCACACATGGCCCCCGGGATAAGCCTGACTGCTCGTGCCAAGCTACCAAGGGGGTGAGCAGGGGTTATATTTGGCGTGTAACTCCCTTGCCCTGACTAGAGTGGTGGTCTCTGCCTGGCTTTGGCGCAAGCCTCAGTCAACCAGAGATCCCATTTCTAACAATGAACAAGCACAATTCCCCTCACCCATACTTTCAAGGCACTATGTAACTCTGGACCAGTATACCTCAACAATTGCATCTGATTTCACAAACCTTTCACATACCTGATCATACAGACTACTACTTGCACATATCACATACATACGGAAAACTAGATCTGGCAGTTGAGTCTTCTCCTATATAATTCATACACCTGCCACTACACATAAGAACCTCTTGGTCACTTTTTGGATTCTGCAAGAAGCTGAAGACCTGGCTTTTTTGAGTACTCCGACTATGTCTTACGTTTAGCTAGACTCACACCTGCTCAATAAATAAACACAGAGATGTCTCCTCCCTGTATAAATCAATAAGTGCTAATAAAGTCACTGGGAATACTGCTATCCCTCCTAACAGAAAAGAACAATCAAAAGGCAAAATTTATAGGGAATAAATCCCAAAAATAAATTCTTTAATACGTATTCATAAATACAATATAGTTAGCACCAAAAGATCATAAAGGCAAAAATATATACATTCCCACACAAAGTTCATTCAGATTCATACTCTCACGCATATGTTCCACATTCATACAATAACATTCGTCCTGATCCTAAAGGATCCAATCAATCACACACAAATTTCGAATCGAGAAAAAGGCAGCAAACCACAGTAATTAATGAATCATCAAAACATAATAATATAATAATGAGACTGAAATCAATAGTTTTCAAAATTCATGTCACATCAGGTAATTAGAAAATCAGTTGGATAATGTCCCGGTGATAGATCAAATTTAAGGCAATAACAAAATCAGAGCGTAAATATATACGGTCAAGATGACAATTTTAGATCAAAAAACAAGTGGAATGCTCCGCAGGGTTCTTTCAGTAGTGGTGTAAATTGCCGACGTACGTTTCGGTGACAGACCTGTTACGGGTCTCACCTTCCTCAGGGCTAAGATCTTCGTACGGACCAAAGTGGGGAAGATCTGAAATTATCATACATAATAATATCAACATAACAAAACAATGATGTTCTATTTCACAATAGTGCTCTATTTCACAATAGCAAAACGTCATATTGTGTACAACTGATATACTTTCAGTTTGAGGAGGGAAAAACAAAAGCATAAACCAATATGAGCAAGAATATATATGGTTGAACAAAGAATAATTATGGGACCAAAGAGATAAAACAGAGAGGTCAAAAATAAAGAAAGTAACCATAACCAATAAGTAACGATTAGTAAGTGATGTGCACCAACGAGGAAAATGGGAATGAGAGCTAGTTAGGAGCTCCAATGAAAGAAAAGAAAGAAGGAAACCCCCAATAAACCAATCACGCAAGATAACAAAAAAGAAGGATTAGAAAGAAATCAGAGACAAGAATAGAATACTAGTGAAGGGTCACTGATAGGGAATCATAAGAGAGTTACCTGGAGGTGCTGAAACTAAGAGATCAACTAATTATGTGGATGAACCAGCTGGATCTAATAAGGAATAAATGGACGCATTTAGAAAACACGGGGGGCAGATGGGTTGAAAGGAAGGGCCAGAGGGTAAACAAGAGGACTCACCTAAAAACGGAACTTCAAAGCCAAAGAATGCAGGCGGATGCAACATAGCAAGGAATTCACTCTAGGAGGGACTAAAGGGACACAAAGCGACAGGTATAAGGGTTATCAGGATAGGCGAGGTAGCTAAAAAGAAGAAAGGCAAGAGATAAGGCTCAAAACTACTCCCTATTACAATGGAAAGTAGAGACCAGAAAGGTAAAACAGGAGGACACACCTAAATGACGGAGCTCCCCATCAGAGTACACCAACAGCGGAAATTCGTTTAGAGGAAAACAGAGCAGCAGGAAGGATGAAGTGCCAAATATTAGGGGTCCAAGTAAACCTCGGTCACTGATGGAAAAAATTTACGGAAGAAAGGTTCGGGATCTGGCACGAACAGAGTTCGGTAGGAATGGGGGGAGCGGATACCGGTAAAAGTCAGAGCCATAATTACCCGTGTAAAGATACAGGTGCCCTCGGGAGAAACGTATAATGGGAGAAAAGCGGGAGGGACACTCCTCGGGGCCTTGAGGTGCGTTTTAAAGCTCAATTT
This sequence comes from Lissotriton vulgaris, assembly GCF_964263255.1. Classification (NCBI taxonomy): domain Eukaryota; kingdom Metazoa; phylum Chordata; class Amphibia; order Caudata; family Salamandridae; genus Lissotriton; species Lissotriton vulgaris. The sequence goes on along the minus strand of NC_141700.1, from coordinate 702,788,380 downwards.
GGTATACAGGGTGATATCTAAAAAATAATAAGGCAAGCCATCAGGCGCCACATTACATAGAGCAAAGGGGTGCAGAGTGACAGGAACAAGGTGCGCACTTACTGGGGATATGGGATAGAAACAGTCAGGCAGCGTCCCTGTGGCAACAATGGAACCGGCTATCGTATCCCGGAGAGGGAGGGCAATATATACCACAACCAATCAAGGGTGACAAACATGCTGACGCCCAAGGGGGGCTCGATTACGAGAAGTTTTGCAACTGATCAGTAACCATGGTTTAACCTCGGTACCCAGACAGAAAATATAGGCAAACCCATTTTTGCCTTTAGAAGGAATAAAAAACTTAAAAATGACTTGGTCCATGGTAAGAACGTGAAAGAGAATCATCATGTGCAAAAATCCATCACGGGTTCCAGTCTGATTACTGGCAACCACAGATGCGGTACTTGTCAAGCATGCCCTAATGCCATGGTTACTGATCAGTTGTTAATTAACAACTATCAGGTGGTACTTAAACAAATGACCAACTGCAGGATGGCCAACGTCATTTATGTCGTTCGCTGCCCCTGCAGCCTGACATATGTGGGAGAAACAGGCAGGGAGGTCAGATTCCGAATGAGTGAACATAAATCCAACATCAGGACTTAAAAGCTCTCGGCCCTCCTGGTTGGCCACTGGTTGGACAAAAAACACTCGGAATCTGAACTTCGTTGGATCATTCTGGAAAAAATCCTATGCCACAAAGGCACTGACTCACTCTCCTTACGGCAAAAATGAGAAGTTTTTTGGATTTATACCTTGAGAACAAAATGCGAAGGACTCAACTAACATATTCCGTTGGAGAAGGCCCTCGGTTAATTCTGTTTCCTAGAGCATCTGTGGGGTCTTTGGCCTGCATACTTTGATGAACCTTTCAGATTACCTTCTCCTGTGGTCCTGCATCCACTAATGTACTTGCTTGTCCCCTTACCTACGGGTTCCGGTGTGTTTTTCTACCTCTTTACTCTTAATTTTCTATTAACATTTGCGATCTTTTACCGCACTGATGGTATTCCGATTTAAGGGACCTTTTTCCTCACGACACCTGAACTGCCTGATCCTTTCCTCATAGCACCAGTTTTATTTATCTCTTTATTTTTACTCGCATCTGGCACGTTGATGGCTACTGAGGATCCTTCCACGTGTCGATGCTTTCTCTTAGCCAAGCTCTGCCCTTGTTTTGATATTTGGACAGGCTGCCTCTTTTTCCTCAGTCTCTTCCGTTTCCAATTCAGTCTAGCATTTACTGAGGATCCCTTATGTAGTATTCCCATTAGTTTGTGATTACTGCACATGCTTGTAGAATGTGATGCACATGCTTGTAGAATGTTATTGTTCTCCCTGGGTTTAACATTCCATGAGTGGGAGTTGGGAGTAGGAGGATGTTCTTCTTGGATTGTGGATGTACAAGCTGTCTGTTGTCATTAAACTTCATCTTCTTTATGAACCCTGCTTCCTGATTACTTCATACATTGGCGACGATTGGGATTTCAACAGAAGGATTAAGAAGATTTTGAAGAAGTTATTTAAAGACAGATAGCGTTCACTTATTCTTAAGGTATTTTACCTAAATATTTTTTTTATGTGTTTTGATTGCAACTGCGGCAGTTTTATATTAAGTGCTTTGATTGAACCAGCGCCTGTTTGCCTTTACATGCAGTTTTCATGTTTGCGTGTAAAAATGTGTCTTTAATTGACAAGCTGTTTGTTTTGAGGTGGTACAAAATAGCGTGGTACTTCCTACACTGATTTTTTTTGTCTTTTCTTCACACGCTGACTGTAGTTTATTTTGGCACAATTAACGTTATTTTTAAAGCAACATATTTGCAGCAAAGGGTCTTGGCATTTTTCAAAAGTTAAATCAACTACCTGCTTACCGGAGCACGATTCGAACGCACTTCATCATTCTGATGTTCTTGGAATGACAAGTGTACCTACGCACTGCATGACGCTGCATTTGTGACTCAAAAGCACGTGAGAAGGTAGGACGTCCAACGACGCTGCATCACGCGGTGACGCAAGACGCTCAGCGGCCATTTTCTAGCTCTTTTGTTTATGTTTCCATGACTACAGTTCACAAAGCATTTTCACGGGATTAGTTTCCAGCGTTTCACGATTGACAATCTTCTTTTCCCTCTATATTAATTTTTTTTTCTTTTGGGGAAAATTACAAGTAAGATGCTTTACTTGTGTTGACTATATGCAATTTTTGTCTACTTTCTGCAAAATACGTTATGCATTACATTTTCAACGTTTGAAGGAAGAAAACATCGATTATTCTTGTACAAGACATCAGACCTCGGTGACCACTTTTCTTATGTTCATTTTATTATTTTGTAACCATTTGTTTTGTTACAGGATATAATTGTACATTTAGAATATTTGCTGTCTTGTATTGGAAAGATATATTTTTTTGGTTTAGAGAATTTTATATTAACTGCAATAACATGTCTAACATTGTTGCACCTCCACATTTTTTACCAGCTGCAGGTGAACCTAAAATGGAGTGGGATCTTTGGTATCCTATGTTTTTAGCTTATGTTGATGTGTTAGAAGAAGATGGTTGTTCTGCTAAAAGAAAACTGGCTCTTTTAAGAAATTGTTTGGGAGGAGCTGGTTTAAAGGAATCAGCAAATGTACCTGCCATAGAAGGTTCAGGTGACACCAATGTTTTTGAAATTACTGTTCAGCAGATGAGCATTAGATTTGGCAGGAATATTAATACTGTTATGGAGAGTTTTAAATTCTACTCATGAGCTCAAAAAGATGTTGAATCCATTGAGGATTATATAGCTGCTTTGCGTACCTTAGCCGGATCTTGGGATTTTGAGACCATTAACTTCGAGCAAGTGTTAAGGGATCAAATCATGATGAAGACTAAAAGTAAGAAAATCCAAGAAAGCTTATGGATGGGTACTGAGTCCTCTCCTAGTGCTGTGTTAAATATTGCGAAAGGGATTGAACAATCTGAAAAGTTTGTTAGTGAAATAAGAGGTCAAGTGGTTAAACCCAAAGAGGTAATTCCTGAAGTTTCTGTAGTGAAGGATCATACTAATCCTAAAAAAAAATCTTATTTTCCTCCCAAGAAAGAATCTATGGTAAAAGACAAAAATCTTTGGGGGAAGAAATCTCAAGTGGTCTGTTATAGATGTGGTGGTGTAGACCATGTAGGTAGTTACAGAGGTTGCCCTGCCTGGAATAAAATATGCATTAAATGTAAAAGACCTGGTCATTTTAGCAAAGTTTTGCAAGTCTTCCCAGAAGGTTAATTTCATTACGTATGAATAGAACGAATGCCATAACCAGATTCCAGAGATCAACAGTATTCTGTGCGTTAATTATAACGAGTACAAAAGTTTTCCTAGAGATAAAATATCAATTGATGGTAGAGAAATCTCCATGTTTATTGATTCGTGTGCCTGGTATAGTATTATAGGAAGAGATGTATTTGACAAATTTTGGAACAACAGAAAATTATTTCCACCTCATGTTCAACCAGGGGGTTACTCTGGACATAAAATTGATCTTCAGGGTTTCATGTGGGCAGATTTAATGTTTAAAAACAGGAGAACTAGAGGTAAAATTTACATTGCCACCAAAGGTGTGTCTATTCATGGTTGGCCCCATCAAAAAGAAATGGGTATTAAGTTAGATCCTAATGCTTCTCCGCCAGTGTATATTGTACCTTCTGATACTGAAGAGTTTACTGGTGTTTTTAAAAAAAAGAAAATTCCTCAAGTTTTTCCGACACTCTAGGGGAATTTAAAGATTTTAAGCATGAAATTGTTCTCAAACAAGATGCTATTCCTATTAGGTACAGGGTAAGAAATGTACCTCTAGCGTATTGAGATAAATTAAAAATTATTTTGTCTGATTTAGTAGCAAAAAAGATTATTGAGCCAGTGGAATCTTCTCCGTGGGTTTCTCCCGTGGTTTTATCCCTTAAAAACAATGGCGGACTTCGTTTATGTGTGGATCTCCGTAGTTTAAACAAGGAGATATGGACATCCATTACCCTATATAAAAGAGCTCATTTCGACTTTGTCTGGTGCCTTTATTTTTTCTACTATAGACTTAGCTAGTGCTTATCACCAGGTACTGTTGCACAAGGAGTCAACATTTTTGACGACATTTATCACAACTGAAGGTATGTTTCAATTTTGCCGCATGCCATTTGGTTTGGCTAGTGCGGCGTCTGTCTTCCAAAGACTCATGAAAGAAGTGCTGGAAGGTTGCGAGGGTGCTGTGGCTTTCCAGGATGATATTTTGATTTTTGGAAAAGATGTTAAAGACCACTATAAGAATTTAGAAATGTTATTGAAACGTGTACAAGACAAAGGTTTATCTTTAAAATTTGCTAAATGTAAGTTTAGACAAAACAAAGTACAGTCTTTGGGACACAAAATTTCCAGCAATGGTATAAAGCCAAAGTTTAATCATATCCAAAGTATTTTGAATGCTCCTGCGCCTTCAACGAATGAACAACTTGTGTCATTTCTAGGTCTCACGGAGTTTTACAGTAAATTTGTACAGGATTATTCATCTAAAGTACATCTTTTAAGATCTCTGTTGAAGAAAAAGGTAAAATTCACATGGAATGATGAACATCAAGGCGCTTTTGAATTACTTAAAAAAGAAATAGTAAATGCTCCTTTTTTAAGACCTTTTTAAAGTTGGGAAAGAGTGCATTGTTGCTGTAGATGCAAGCAATGTTGGTTTGGACTCAGTTTTAATGCAAAGTAACAAAGGTGAAGAGTATGTGGTCTCATATGCGTCCAGAACGTTGCGTGGGGCTCAATATAATTATTCAACCATAGAAAAAGAACTGTTATCATGTACTTGGGCTAGACAACATTTACGACAATTTTTGTGGGGCACGAAATTTCGTTTACGCATAGATCACAAACCTTTAATCAACATGTTAGCTGCTGGTGGGGGTAGAACACTTACTGCTCGGTTGGCACGTTTAGCTGCTAAATTGCAAGAGTTTCAATGTGTAGTTGAGTATGTTCCAGTTCATTTGAATGTGCTTGCAGACTGCATGTCTCATTTGCCGTTACTTGATACACATGATTCTTTTAATAACGGTAATAATCTGGATGTTGCTTACACTATTGATGAGATTAATAGTGGAGATTCTAATGTTTCTTCTGATGCTATTTTTGAATCTGAGTTGAAGGCGGCTATGTGCAAAGACGTTTCTATGTCCAGTGTTGTAAAATGTATACAAATTGGGTGGCCTGAGGAAAGGAAGTTAACTGGTGATTTGTTGTCCTTTTGTAAGATAAAGGATGAACTCATGTTTTCACATGGTTTTGTCACTAGAGGTGAAAAAGTTGTTCCTCCACTTGACATGAGGAAAAAAATTATTTCGATGGCCCATGAAGGACATATGGGGATGTCTAGTACGAAGAGACGTATCAGAGAATTTTATTGGTAGCCGGGTATTGATGCAATGGTAGATAGATGGGTCCGATTGTGCTCTCCTTGTTCTAACAGTGACAAATCGGTCAAAGCTCTGTCAACTGAAATTTCACCTATTGAGTATGTTTCAAGCCCTTGGAAAAAACTTGGTATTGACATTATTGGTCCTCTCAATTTGTTCCCCAATAAGGCGGTATATGCTTTGGTTCTAATTGATTATTTCTCAAAATGGCCGGAGTTGAAAGTTGTGGACAAAATTGGTTCTACCCAAGTCATTGAGTTTCTAGATTACATTTTTTGTCGTGAAGGTATTACTGCAGAAGTGGTTTCGGACAATGGTCCACAATTTATTAGCAAAGAGTTTGTTTCTTTTCTTGATAGATGTGGTATTGTTCACAAAAGGGTGTCTAATTATAACCCAATGGCCAATGGTCAGGTAGAACGTTTTAAAAGAGTTATTAAAGATTCTATCCAATTGGCCATCAAAAATGGTTGGGAGAGGAAGAAAGCCTTATGTGCTACTATATTGTCGTATCGGGTTTCCCCTAATTCTGTCACTGGTGTATCGCCATTTGAGATGTTGCGAGGAAGAAAACCTGGGTCAAAATTGTTACCTTGGTGGATGAAAGTAAAATTACCACATGATTCTACTTTTGATTTGTCTCAAGTTAAGGATAAGGTTCAGAGTTATCAAATGAAAATGAGAGGTAATGTTTTGTCACATGGTTGTCATGTTTCAAAAATTAAAATTGGAGATTTTGTGCGTGTTAAATATGGTGGTTTACATGGCAAAAAATGCGCTAAATGGTCTGATCCGTGCAAAGTGATAGACGTCTTCACCAGAGCAGTTAGAGTTGAAGGTGGTAAAATCTGGAATTTTAGACGTATTTCTTTGTGTAAAGAGGTGAATTCTAAAAATATTTCTCAGCCTAATTTGCAAGTTTCACAGTCTGATTTGCAGAAATCTTGTGAGGATGATGAATGGTATTCTGCTATGTTAGATACTTTTAAGAATGCATTGCCACTTCTTGTTGATACAGAATCTGGTTCCGGGGATATAAGCAATTTTTGTGAGTCATCTTCACCCATTTGCACTAACAATAATGAGGTTCAAAGTGAGATTAATGTGGAATCAAGTAGTAATGTTGGTGAATTGAGGAAAAGTTCCTGTATCAAGTATACGCCTGTTAAACTGAAAGATTTTATTCACTATTAATTGTATTTGATGTATTTATATGTTTTTTTCTTTTATTGGCGGAAGGTGTGTAGTATTCCCATTAGTTTGTGATTACTGCACATGCTTGTAGAATGTGATGCACATGCTTGTAGAATGTTATTGTTCTCCCTGGGTTTAACATTTCATGGGTGGGAGTTGGGAGTAGGAGGATGTTCTTCATGGATTGTGGATATACAAGCTGTCTGTTGTCATTAAACTTCATCTTCTTTATGAACCCTGCTTCCTGATTACTTCACCTTAGTCTGAACTTCTCGTAATCCCACCCCGCTTGGGCGTCAGGATGTTTGTCACCCTTGATTGGTTGTGGTATATATTGCCCTCCCTCTCCGGGATATGATAGCCGGTTCCATCGTTGCTGCAGGGACGCTGCCTGACTGTTTCTATCACTTATCCCCGGTAAGTGCGCACCTTGTTCCCGTCACTCTGCACCCCTTTGCTCTATGTAATGTGACGCCTGACAGCTTGCCTTATTATTTTTTAGATATCACCCTGTATACCGAATTGAGATTTAAAACGCACCCCAAGGCCCCGAGGGGTGTCCCTCCCGCTTTTCTCACATTATCCGTTTCTCCCGAGGGCACCTGCATCTTTACACGGGTAATTATGGCTCTCACTTTTACCGGTATCCGCTCCCCCGATTCCTAGCGTACTCTGTTCGTGCCAGATCCCGAACTTTACTTCCGTAAATTCTTTCCATCAGTGACCGAGGTTTATCCGGACCCCTGATATTTGGCACTTCAACCTTCCTGCTGCGATGTTTTCCTCTAAACGAATTCCCGCTGTTGGTGTACTCTGATTGGGAGCTCCGTCATTTAGGTGAGTCCTCCTGTTTTACCTTTCTGGTCTCTATTTTCCGTTGCAATAGGGAGTCGTTTTTGAGCCTCATCTCTTGCCTTTTTTCTTTTTAGCTACCTCGTCTATCCTGATAGCTGAACCCTTATACCCAACGCTTTGCGTCCCTTTAGTCCCTCCTAGAGTGAATTCCCTGCTATTTTGCATTCTTTGGCTTTGAAGTTCCGTTTTTAGGTGAGCCCTCTTGTTTACCCCTCTGGCCCTTCCTTTCAACCCATCTGCCGACCTGTGTTTTCTAAACTAGTCCATTTATTCCTTATTATATCCAGCTGGTTTCATCCACCTAATTAGTCGATCTCTTAGTTTAAGCACCTCCAGGTAACTCTCTTATTATTCCCTATCACTGACCCTTCACTAGTATTCTATTCTTATCTCTGATTTGTTTCTGATCCTTCTTTTTTCTTATCTTACGTGATTGGTCTATTGGGGGTTTCCTTCTTTCTTTTCTTTCATTGGATCTCCTAACTAGCTCTCATTCCCATTTTCTTCGTAGGTGCACATCACTTACTAATCGTTACTTATTGGTTATGGTTACTTTCTTTATTTTTGACCTCTCTATTTTTTCTCTTTGGCCCCATACTTATTCTTTCTTCAACCATATGTATTCTTGCTCATATTGATTTATGCCTTTGTATTTCCCTCCTCAAACTGAAAGTATATCAGTTGTACACAATATGACTTTTTGCTATTGTGAAACAGAGCACTATTATGAAATAGAACATCATTGTTTTGTTATGTTGATATTATTATGTATGATAATTTCATATCCTCCACACTTTGTTCCGTACGAAGATCTTAACCCTGAGGAAGGTGAGACCCGTAACAGGTCTGTCAGCGAAACGTACGTCGGCAATTTACACCACTACTGAAAGAACCTGGCGGAGCATTCCACTTGTTTTTTTCTTCTAAAATTGTCATCTTGACTGTGTATTTTTATGCTCTGATTTTGTTATTGCCTTAAATTTGATCTATCACTGGGACATTATCCAACTGATTTCCTAATTACCTGATGTGACATGAATTTTGGAAACTATTGATTTCAGTCCCATTATTATATTATTATGTTTTGATGATTCATTAATTACTGTGGTTTGCCGCCTTTTCCTCTATTCGAAATTTGTGTGTGATTGATTGGATCCTTTAGGATCAGGACGATTGTTATTGTATGAATGTGGAACATATGCGTGTGAGTATGAATCTGAATGAACTTTGTGTGGGAATGTATATATTTTTGCCTTAATGATCTTTTTGTGCTAACTATATTGTATATATGAATACGTATTAAAGAATTTATTTATTGGATTTATTCCCTATAAATTTTGCCTTTTGATTGTTCTTTTCTGTTAGGAGGGATAACCGTATTACCAGTGACTTTATTAGCACTTATTGATTTATTCAGGGAGGAGACATCTATGTGTTTATTTATTGCCTATTTACCCTGCGTCTCCACCCTTATCAGTCTTCAGGGGCCCCCTTGTTGTATTGGAAGTTGTCACACCTACTCAATGTCAGAATACCCTCCCTGGTGGTAGTGTATTCTACAAATCTGCATAACATGAAGTGCTCACAGGTAATCAGGGATTTAAGTGAGAAGAAAAAAGTGGTATATGATACCTGAATGGTATTTTAGTGCCTCTCTGAGGTTTCTCTTGTTGCATCCAGATATATATCACAACAACTGACATACACCTAAAATTAAACAGGACTTTTGGCTTTATCAATGATAGTTGGCTGTTAAAGATAATGAAAATGATTTTGTTGTTAATATAATAAAAATAGTACTGAGGACTTCATAAGGGCTAGTGGCCTTCCGAATGTCTCAGTCATTCCCATTATGTTCTTTCTGTGTCATACATGTATACCCTTTCTCTTACTATGTCTTCTTCATCTGCATATGTTTCATCTCGTTTCATCCTTTTTAGCACCCTCCTTTCACTCTCTCCTGAATTCTCTTCCTCATCTCTCCTTCACTTTGTCATCCCCCAAACACAGAATATTTGCACAGTCACATTTGCAACTGAAATATGCAACCACTGCTCTGCGTGCTCTACAATGAAGACATGGATTGGATGACCATATATTGTGAACAGTTTTTTGACCCACTCACAGGCACTGTAAGAAACTTGCACTGATGTCAGCTTCAAATCCAGAATTCTCACTCGTGGTCCAACACATGGAGGTGATTCAGTTCAAACTATTCATTGCACAGAAGTAATAAGCTAAAAGAAAAAAACTGAAAAACCCAACTTCCTGGAATTAGCTAGAACTCTTAGGCAATGCAAGGTTAAGTTAAATATGCGAAATATAAACAGGAACAAAATCACTGACATGGGTTACCTTAACGTTTTTTACAGTCATTCTTCAGAAATCAATCAGTGTGATGTCTAGGCCTGGGCGGTGAACTCTGCTCCGTTTATGGAGTTTGCAAAGTTTTTTCCCCACTCGCCAATGGTAAGTTGGCGAGCACAAGCGAGGAAAATATAATGCTAGTTGCTTTCCAGCAAGATTTCTCAACCTGGGTGCTTGCGGATGGTTGCAACTACTCGCATTGAGAAACCTTCCGTTCGTGTTGAGGAAGCTGCTCCCGCTCAAGTAAATGTTCAGAAAGAAGCTGCACCCTCTTGCACTGCCCGTGATGCCATTCGCACTGATTTTACAGCACGGGACAAACATCCAGTGCTAATAATCATCACAAACGGTGCAAGGTTTACACACTCTGCCACTCGCGGAACTCCACGTAGCTTGGCAGAGTTTTTTTGTCACTTCGCATAGCGGTACTCTGCAAACTCCACCCAGGCATAGTTTTCTCAGTACAGTTAAGTATATGAATATAGGGCCCAGTTTCAATGTTTGTTTTTAAATACTACCAGGTCTGAGACTCAGAGGAACCCGGCCCAATTAATGACATGCAGTTAGTTCTGTTAATTAATTAAGTACAGATTGCTGTTGTAGCATAGACTCAGTTCTGCCATGAGAGCCTTGGACGACAGGTAACTGAAAGTTAGGCTTTTAGCATACACTCATACATTTAATTTATTCCTGCCTGCTCTAATTCACACGCTATCCAACCTTTGTTGCGTAAAAATAGATGTCAGCTTCAGGATTGTCTTCTCTAATTTTTTTTTTTTTTTATAAAACCACATAAACTATATTCCAAAAGGCTGTGCCCATGGTAGAAGTCAAAGCATCTTGGAAAAAAAAGCCATACACGTAAGGCCTATAATTTGTAAAATAAATAACTTTTAAAAATTAATTGTATTTATCACCTCTTTTTGAACTGCATTGCAAAAGTTCACAGAACTCGCAAGTGCTAAGAGGCAAAAAGTCTATTTTTTGCACTGAAACAGTAGCTTAAAGCTTAAGTTAGAGTATTAAGAGGCAGATTTTCAACCGCCTGCGCTGCAAGTATGTCACTTTTTGTGACGTGGCTTTTCCTGTCCTTGTAAATATGGCCCCTTTACACGCAACACTTTGCGCGAAAGGGGTGTTTCATGGGGGTTGCTGTGGGTGTTCCCACGCAACACACATGGAACAGACACATTTTCAGATTTACGAGGAATCGTAAATCTGGAAATGCCAGTCGCAAGGAGGAGAAATGTTTTCATTTCTCCTCGCTTCTTCCTCTTTCATTGCATGCTGCATTCTACAGCACGCGTTGAAAGAGGAAAATGCCTGTAGTGATTGTTTTTGTGCAAAAACAATCTCCCCATGGCCCAGGCATCCTTGCACCATGGTGCAAGGGTGCCTGCGCAAGCACAGGGGAGAGATCAGGAATGCTACATATCATTGTAAATATGTCACATTACTGTGCTCTGAAAGTGCCGCAGCATGGCGCAGCCAAAGGGCTTTTGGTGCTGCGTTGCGGCACTTTCTTATAGATCTGCCTTCAAGTGTTAATTTAATTGTTTCATGTGGAAGTGTCACAATTCTGCATGCGATTTGTTTTGCAATAACTCAACTCTATTTTTTATTAAATGCGCTAAATCTGTGGGGTGTGCAAAGTTGCAACGTTTTTTTTTGGCAACCACGCATTACTCCCGAAAGCCTTCAATGAGATTAAAATATTTTGGGCCAAATTTATGAACAGTGATGCATTGCTGGGTGAAAACAGCAATGCGTCACTTTTCATTGTGCCCTCCTTGCGACATGCTGGATGCGTCATATTTATAGTATGACACATCATGTCGCAAGGAGTCATATCTGTAGGCGCAAAAAAGATGCATTGCTGGAGTGCGTCAGAAAAGTGTCGCAACTCAAGCAATGGGTAATTTCACACGGGCAGGTCCCATTTCAAAGGTACCCGCGTCATTCTTACACCTGCTGTGAGGCAGGCGTAAGATATTGACGCATTTTGTGTCCTAGAAGTGACGCAATGAAATCTCATAGATTCCACTGTGTCACTTTTATGAGGCTTACTTGCGTCAGAACGCCCACACTGCATACATTATACCTGGCGCAAGTATAATGTGGTGCAGGGGTTTACAAAGTGACGCATCAACCTAGATGCATCACTTTGTAAATATGACACAACATGGCACATTTTTAACCCCGCTGGTGCGTCACAAAAAGTGATGCACCAGAGGCGCAAAAGTGACGCAGGGGATCATAAAAAAGCTCATTCATTTTTTGTCGATTCAGCTCGCCTTTTCCTAGAGACTGTTGAGTCACCTGTGAGAGATAAATGAGCATGGTATGCAGCATGCACTAAATGCTTGTGAATTACCGATGCTATGTCGTTTCCCCAGTTTAAGCATCAGCTAAGACTCCCAATAAAAAATCACACTCAGGGTAGTGAAACTAAGAACTATGCAAAGGGCGACAATTCGGAACTCTTAACTCGCATGATTAAAATCTTTCCACCGCCTTAGATACATCTATAAACGTGTTTCTCTTCGGCATGAAAAATACAAATTCAGATTTGCTTTCTAAATATGGACTGTTTTACAAACTGAATAGTAAAATCGTCCAACTGCAGCTTTAATTAGCAACTGCTAGCAAGCTTTTGGTGCGAAAAGTTCTCCAGTGCTCAGGCAGATTTCACGCGCTGTTCTAATGCAGCGCTATTAGGGCCACATTCAGTGCCAAGTTGTGCAAAAAATGTTTGTGCACAGCATGTCTTTCGGCCCCAGAGCACTTCAGAAGAACAGAACATGCATGCCAACCTTTTTATCTTCAGAAGTCCAGACATTACTTTAGATCCTCACGGCATTTACGATTGTGGTGCTTGTCAAGAATACTAAAAAATAAATAAAAAAAAGGAACACAAACGTTTGTTAAGTAGAGGTTTGAGCTACTCACAGGGTATAAAAAGACAAATGAACAGGCCTGCACGTGAAATCTTCATCTTCTCAATAATCCCTCTGCTTTCTCCTCAGGTAGTCGTTGATGGGCAGAGAAAATTGTGAATGTGAGGAGAGAAGGCTTGGAGGAAGCAGTACATCTGAGACAAGGTTTGATCTGTGGACTATAACTCAGAGGTCAAAGGGGAAGTAGAACTATACAAGGGGAGAGAGGCTTGGTGGGATTCCAAGTTCCACTGATAAAGCTCAAAGAGCAGCAGTTAAAGCAAACGTAATGACTAATTATTTAGTTTTATAACAGAGATAAATAGCAAGTTGGAAAGTTGGATCTATGCATCAGGAAGTATTTTTATTGGAAGAGCAAAGAGTGTTCAAACGACTGAGGGTACTCACAGACACTAACAGTACAAACCTTTTTCCGAAAATGTCCTTCTTTTGCCCCAAATTCAGGTGGATTCACTCCTCTTTCATGAGGCAGCGTGCCACGCTAAGGCATGTGAACGAAGATAACAAGACCTATTTACAAAAAACATTTTGTGGCGCATTTAGTAGTACTGTTCAACAAAATAGTGTTGGAGCACTTAGTGTTTTGTAAAATACCCCTCACACACCAAAAGGCCCCTTGGTGTCATGCTTCATCATCGGGGTCTTCACACCCCTCTAACGGGATGTGGCGTGCTACGACCAACGACTACGCGGGAGCACTTTTTAGTTATTTGACTATATGTGGTGCATGTGTTTGGGTGTATTTATAAGTGAGTGGTGGGATGTGGTGAAAGGATAAAAAGTACCTGGCTCGTGAGTATACTCGAAAAAAAATGTATTCCTAACTCCGGCTGGTACTGATAAAAGAAGTGCAGTGTGAGATCAGATCTGTCGTGTTAATGGACAGGACCTCAGGTGTGCGTCGACATGTTTCGGAGACAGGGCTCCTTCTTCAGGACGGGGGCACAACTTCCCCACCTTACTCACGTTTCATTAAATATTACCAAAATGTATTAAAGTTGATAACATAAAATTGAAAAAAGTAAAAGCTATGTGTGGTATTTAAGGCTATGGTGTGCCTACAGCGGTCTACTACAAGTTCAATGACGTTAGAGGGGTGCGAAGACCCAGATGATGAAGCATGACACCAAGGGGCCTTTTGGTGTGTGAGGGGTATTTTACAAAACACTAAGTGCTCCAACACCATTTTGTTGAACACTTCACTCTGACCTTTAGTTGGATTCTTTTTGTTTATGAAAGTAAGTTTGTGGAGCAAGAATCCTTCTCTATTTGCTCTACCTCCCCCTTCTGTTTTTTGTGCATTTAGTAGTACTACATGTTGGAAATTGGGTTACCGTTTGAGGAGGGTGAAACTCAAATGTTATGCTTAAAAGGCTACTTAAGTTGGTGGCACTTGGCTGAGGAAGAACGAAGATTGTGCAAGGGGGCATACCATTCAAATCTGCTCGGCAAAGGCCTGAGTCCAATGCCATGCAGAGCTTTGAAAACGAAACACATTGATTTAAATTGCAACCTCTGCGCTACTGGGAGCCTATGGAGCTCAGCTAGGGCCTATATACACATAAACAATACAAATTAATTTGGATTAATACATAAAACATTATAACTGCCATTGGAGCTCATTGTAAGTGACCATATTTTCAACTGGTAACTACACATTACCAGAGTAACCAATCCTTTGGCCAGTGGGGGCAGACCATATAACCCAAAGCCTGTTGTGGCAAGGAGCCACCAGCATGGTGCGTGCACCCGGAGGTGCCTGGTTAATTCTTGAAGGCCTTCCGCCATACAGAAGCAGAGAGTGTAGCCGGTGAAGGTGGACCGCATCCCCCCGAGCCTGGGTTGCACCAGGGCATGTGCCCAGGTGAAGACCCGGCCTGTCTGCGCCTGTCAGTGGCAGGAAGAGGCAGGTGGTGTTACCCACATTGGCTTGAATTTTAGTGAACAGCTATCTTCTATCTGCACTGTGGTAGCATGCCACCCAGGACAAAGCCAACGTTTAAAGGTCTGTTTCCTTTGGATTTAACAATCAGTAATTGTCTTGTCTGGCGGCTTTGTTGGCTTTTCACTGGCATTCCCTGCTTGGAATTATTGTTGGTATTCAGCCTGACAAGGGGCTAATGGTTCTTAAAGGTGTCACAACAATGGGTAAAAAGAAAGGTCATACCATTAAACTGAGGTCTCGCTCTGTTGCCCCCATGTATTATCCATAGAAGGCTTCCTTCATTGGGCTGTGAGACTGTATCTAAGGAAATAGAACTTGTTGAAAGGGGGCTTTCGTTTGACTGCGACAGGGACATTTCCCACACCCCACACCCCCGCTGTTTGACCTGGCACCATTGGTGTGGGTCTCCCTTCCATTTTTTGCTGTTGCCTCCTGTATTTTTACTTTGTGTTTTGCTGGTCTAGATGCTTTGGGCACTTTGCCACTGCTATTCGGTGCCAAAGTGCTAGTGCTCCCTATTGTAAAGCATTGTAATGGATTGGTGACTCCATGATTGGTTCATTTGATTTACTTTTCAGACCCTAGTACAATGCACCATGTGTGCCCAGGGCCTGTAAATCAAATGCTGCAGGTGGGCATGCAGCACTGGTTGTGCCACTCACAGAAGCAACTTGTAAAATTTGACTCAGGCCTGCCATTGCAGAGCCTGTGTGCAGCCTGGGGCTGCCATGTCGACTTGGTAAGTGCACCCACTTGCCAGTCCCTAAACCTTCCCTTTTCTACATATTAGCCATCCCTAACGTAGTCCCGAGGGCAGGGTGCATTGTATGTAAAAGGTAGGACATGCCCTGATGTGTGTAGCATGCCCTGATAGTGAATTACAGCCAATTTAGTTTTTCACTATTTCAAAGCTACCTGTTCCCATAGGCCAGAATGGGCAGTTTGATTAAAACATTTTATAGTCCTAACTGACTCAGGGAACTAGGTGGAAATTCGAGTTTAGTATGCCTGAACTCAGAATGATAAAATACATCTTTTAGTGAAGTTGGTTTTAACATTCTGTGTTTTAAAATACCAGTTTTAGAAAGTAGGTCTTTTCTTGCCTAACTATCCAAGCCTGCCTCTGCTAGGTTGTGTATTCAATGTCTGGATTGTGAGGAAAAGGGGCTGGGGGGCTCCAGGAGACAGGGTAAGTCAGCACAAGGCTGAATAGACCTATCTGCATGTAGAGTGGTGGGAAGAGTAGTACCAGGGCCTGAATAGGGCTGCACCTGCATTCCACAATCCTGGCTACACCTCCTATGGTGTGTATGATGACCCTGGCCCACACTGTTGAAAGGAAAGAAGGAGTCCTGTAAACAAAATGCTCCAGGACTGCACAGAACTGGTTTAGACTAGGTACAGACACTCTCTGCCGTCAGAGACAAAGGATTTTGTTGTCTAAAAGGGTGGACCCAGACCCCAGAACTTTAGATCACTTTTGGGAATAAAGACGACCCTTTGCCAAGAAGAAGAACGAAGGAAGCTGAAGGAGGAGACTGGCCCTGTGCTGTGCTGTTGGGGTTGGCCTGCATTGGTTACTTTTTTGCCAATGAGGAAAGGAACTTTTTGTGTACTTTTGCAATCTTGACAAAGAATCTCCAATGGCTTGAACTGAGCTTGCCACCTGCCTTAAGTCTCATGGATACAAGACTTCACCACCAGCTCCCTTAAATTCCCTTGCTGTGGAGTTCTGCTTGCAGACAGTTGCCTACGGTTGTTTGTGCCCTTTGTAGAGACTGCGAGTCACTGGGAGCTTGGAAGTGCGACACGACGAGGAGAAGCGTGTCGCAGCAGCAGCAATTGCTGTTGCATCACCGAGAAGTGTGGCGCCACAGCAGCTCTTTGCCGTCGCATCATCGACGGAGCGGGTCGAATCACAGGAGAAGCGTATCGCTGCTGCAGAGGTCACCGTTGCATCACCGGAGAAGTGTGTCGCAGGGCCTGTCGCGGCTCAGAATTTACCGAGTTCTCCGCATGGCCCTCTGATGTGCACGCATCACATCCAACGTTGTCGTATCACATCAAGACGCCATTTTCTTGCATCGCACCGGATGGTCGCATCTCATCAAGGCGCCATATTGTCACATCGCACCGGATCACAGTAAGAAACTGACGCATCACCTCCTCTCTGGTAAGGAACTGACTCATCCCCTCCCCTGCGCTGCAGTAAGGAACTGACGCATCACCTCCCTCAAAGCAAGGAACTGATGCATCACCTTCCCTGCGACCCTTTTATTTGTATTGCGTGACGCATCCAAGGGACTTTGAGGTACTTTGAGAATAAAGTGTTGCGCTAAAGCTGACATAGGAGCTTGATTGAAGAACTATCCAGAGCGCCTGGTAAAGGGCTCCTTGTCACACCATTGGTGGTATATTGTTAAACATTAATTGTCGATTAGCACAACCTTTCAGAACGCACCTGGTAAAAGGCTCTGATGTTTTAGTCACATTTTAAAAATTGCTTTGCACACTGTTAGTTATCTGCACACTGTAGCTCACTCACCCGCTATCCTCCCCGGTCCAGCACGGATTGTTCTGGTTGTCTGGAGGGAGGCGATCAAACTGGAAGTGAAACCTGACTGCTTCCCTCCCAATCCCGACGGAAGGTTAGCAGTCTAGCCCCCATACTATAAATCTGAAGTGGAGGGTCCTTTTTCCTGTAATAACTGTAAATATCAAAGCGCTCCAGTTCACCTCAAGGGTGCTAAACAAGCCTAAACTGAACATAGTCTCAATCTCCAATCGAACGGAGAATGGGCACTCCGCCAGAACAGATACCAGTAATGGCTGGAACTGTTTTTTGACTAATGTAAGGTCACTGCCCAAACATGCTGCTAATATATGGGACCTGTTGGCCCCTAATAATCCCCACATAGGGTTCCTAACAGAGACTTGGACCAAACCTCACTCCAATCCTGACATAGCAGTATCACTCCCTGAGGACTACCACATACTAAACCTAGATAGACCACATAGGACAGGGGGAGGAATAGCAATAGTCAATAAAAACCCAGCAACTATCATCGTCCCAGACCAAGTAAGCAACGATCATTTGGAGATACTGGTTTTTAGTATGAAGTTGCACCATAACCTTAACTGGAAAGGAGCCATAGTCTATCGCCCACCAGGACCACTGACCAATACCACCTCACAGCTCATTGAACGTATTGCCCCTTGTGAGAAGTTGGCCTGATATGCAGTGCTCACTATTCGAGTGAACACTATGCAATATGCATCTGGATTAGAAGGGTCTGGGTTACCAGCCCTCCTGGCATCATAAGTCTCTAAGAGACCAATCAGAAAGGGAATTGTGGGGTTAGACCCCTGTTTTAGTTTCCTGGAGGTACACACTTGTCTCATCTCCTGGAAGCTAAGAGCAGCATATCTGGAAGTGGGGACCTGTGGAGGGTCCACTGACACAAGGAGAGACTCAGAGTTTCCTCCTTTGTCTGACATGCTGATTCTAGTGTGGTGTAAGTGATGCACCTACCTACACTATGTGTTTGCCTACTGATCCCTTGCTAAGAGTTGCAGCCAAGGTGTGCTAAGCCTTGAGGAGCTGCAACAGCTGGTTCAGTAGAACTCAGAGTATTCTAAGCTAAGTTATATGTACCTGAAGTACTTATGTGATCTTTCAACAAGATATTCTTAGGATACGTGTGGTAAAACAACAGCAAGCTCAAATCCCAACCGCTGCTCACCAATGTGAGAAGTTGGCCTGATATGCAGTGCTCACTATTCTAGTGAACACTATGCATCAGTCCAGACAACCCTTATTAATGATTGGTTGTAAGTCAACCTTATAGACCAGCTATCCTAGGAGCAAGGATACGAGCAGTCTAAGGCTAAAGACTCGAGAGGGCGTGTAAAGCCAGCTGTTATACCACACATATACCCCTTGAACACCAAGTGAAAGGACACCACACAAGTGTTATGAAAATAAACAGTACATTTATTAGAATCACAACAGCCCTGTACTCTTTATGAGGACAGGGTACTAAGCACAAAACAAAACTCTTACGAAAATACTTAAGTTAGCACAGTATATACAAATGCCCGAGGGGCACGGAAAACCATATACTCTGAAAGTGGAATGCGAAATTACTAGCAGGTAAGTACAGTACTAATAGGCTTTGGAATCGCTGGGACTTGACTATAGAATCGTTAGATTACTTCTAGGAGACCCAGGGGACTCGGGTGCAGAGTGTGCACTCTCACGCGTGATGCGGGACAAAGTCTATGGTAGCTAGTAAATGCAAAGTTAGTGTTCTCGGGCGAACCCGACCTGGTAGGAGGAAATTGAAAGTGGATTCTGACCCTTGGATAGTGAGGCTATGCTGGGGCACCGAAATGCCGAAGTTACCTAGCCCAGGGGCTGCAGCTGCATAGGTCTCAAAAGACGTCGGGAATCCTCGTAGACGGACCAGGAGCCTGGAAGAAAGATGCTGGCAGGCGACCAGTGAAGAGAGTTCGAAGTGATCCAAGCCTGGATCTTGAAGATAGATGACACCTGAAAGCAGAGAGGACCAAGTTCGTGACTACTAGCCAGTAGTCAGGTGGCACCAGGAGGGCACCGGATGGTAGTCACCTCGACTAGGTGAGTGGGCGACGCTGGGCTCTGCAGATCTCACGGACCAGGAGGCGTTGTCGGCGACCAGGATGGAGGAGCGAGCTGTCCCACGATGGATGAAGCTGTCGGCGTCGCTGGACCCAGGATTGGGCAACAAAGCCTTGGCAAATTCAGGCCCACGCGGTGGACCTAAAATGGCGTCTTGAGTGGACCAGGAGGGTCCGGGGTGCTCCTCTTTTGGAAGGGAGCAAGGGCCAGTCTGGAGCAACCAGACCAGCAGCAGTGATGTCGTCGGGCGTCGTTAAGAAGACCACAAGCCAGCGGGCTAGTAGCCAAACAACGCGGTGAGCAGCAAAAAGCAGAAGGGCCCCACGCAGATCGTGGAGATGCTGGAGGGCTGATCTTCGGTGCTGGAGCTGCTCAGGGTCGACCCCAAAGCACTCACCAGTGGATTACTCGGCGGGCTTGCTGTAAAGAAGTCGTGCAGTCTTGAAGATGGCCGGTCCCTCGAGGTCTCGTCGCACTCACGGTTCTCAGCTTTGCTGTAGAGATGAGTAGAGGTCAGAGGTGCCAGGGAAGCCGGTTCTCGTTGAGCTGGGCAGTCGGATTCCGGAGGAAGGACTTGCAGCAGACCGCAGTGTTCTTAAGATGGTGCCTGCGGATGCAGGGTGACTACTCCTTAGTCACAAGGGAGAATCTTGAAGAATAAATCTTGAAGTCCTTTCGCAGAAAGTTGTGTCTTGATTCCAAAGATGATCTAATTTGAACAGGGGGCCCGCTCCTATCTTTACACTAAGAAAGGGGGCTGACCCGGTGACTAGGTCCTGCCTATGGGTGGGACTAGGAAGGGGGTGGTTACACCCCTCTCCCATGCCGGACTTTCCCCAGGCCAGGGGCTGGTGTGCCCCTGGAACTGGTTCTGACCGGCCTATGCGTAGTGAGCACCGGGGTGCCACTCAGCAGTCACCTTCCTGTAAAGCCCTGCCTACCCAGGATACACAAAACCCTGTCTGGGATGGTGCTAGCACCGCCCCGGACAGGAAACCCTTTGTCCAAGTTCTCCTCACTGGAAGGACTCCCATCAGCAGGAGGTCAGACTCATGTCTGTGGTGGCAGCATCCATTTTGTGGAGCTGAGGCTTCAGTTAACTTTAACCGGGGTTCACAGTTACATACATGTCGTGTCCCTCTAGAAGGGTGGAATGCTAACCCCGTCGCCAGAATTGGCGAGGGGTTAGTATTCCAATTCGTATGACACCTTACTCGACATGTTTTGATAAAGCAATACCAAAGATAGCATTTAACCGCAAGGATTATAATTCACTTAAGAGTATATGGTATGCGTTATCATGGAACAGCTATTAGGACTTGGTTCCGCAAGCTGCAGACAGGCTCAGCTCATGACAGAGCACCATCTCACACGATTCCATGCACTCTGCCTTCAGGATTGTCAAGGCCTGCCATAGGAGTGACTGATAGGAATCTGTGTGTCCATTTTTAGGGTTAGATATAGGTATACTATATCTAAAGCAAAGGGTGATTACACGACTTTGCCCCAGCTGTCATGCAGCCAGTTGTGTCAAATTTAGGAGGCCAGCCAGGGGTGGCATAATACATGCTTCAGCCCCTGGTAGGCCCTGGGTACACCTATGCCCTGAGTTACAGGGTCGGATAAGGTGGCCCAGTACCAATTGGAAATGCTCCTAAGGTACATGGAATCCATTTTACAGAGAGAGCAGTAGGCCTGGGGTCCTGATTGGCAGGGTCCCAGGTCGACTATCTCAAAAACCAGCTAAAACACAGGGCAAAAAGTTGGGGGCAACCATAGTCAGGAGGTACCTTCCTACACCCCCCACCCCCCAAACGAAAGGAGATAAGGCTATCCTTGTCCAGGTAAGCCTCTATTACCTAAGTGGCCATATAGGGAAGGACCAGCTCTGGCTTGGTTTCCCCCTGTGTCATGGTCCACTAAGCAACCCCTCACCCTAAGGGTATCTGAGGGTCTCCACCATAGGGAATCTCTGTCTTTGGTGTGTCTTGGGAAAGTAAAAGGCTGATGCTGGGATGGAGTACTGAAGTGAGGCTCCTCTACCTTTGGGCTCAACTTCCTCCAATCACCATCCATCATGTGTGCCTTTCTTTCTTTAGCTGAGATGCACTGAGCTCTCAGGGTCAGCCTCTGGCTACCTAAAGCTGGAGGCTGAGTCCCTCTGTTTGGCTTACTGGAGGGACAGGTCAGGTTTGGGGGTTTTAGGCCCCAGGTTTGGCTGTGCCCAACAGTGTCCAGCTGTGGGGGGTCCCTAACTACTTTTAAGGGGGATCCCTCAGGAGTCTGATTTATTTTCACTTGGCTAGGTTTACCAGCTTCAGTGATCCTAATCTGTTGATTAAGGAGTTCTGTTGGACAGGGGGTTCCTTGGGGTCCACCACTGGCCTCCCTGACCTCTTCAGCCCTGGGCTAACTGAGGCAGGGTAGAGAGGGGCAGGTTACCTGCTCCAGACTGGGTCCCACCTTGGAAGGGTCCACTGACATCAGGGGCTCTGCCAGGCTAGACCTGAATACCTCTGGGGCAGTTCCTTCACAAGGGGTCAGATCAGTTCCCTGAGGAGGCTGATCCTTTCCTAAAGTCTGGTGGTAGGGAGATTTCTCTTCCTCCTCAATACTCTCTGTCTGAGTGGAGTGATCCATAGTTTCAGGCTTCACAACACTGTTATCTGTCTGAGTAGAGGCTGAGACGATTACAGCCTTGCCAACCTTTTCAGGAGGGCACTCAGTTTGTGTTTGGGCTGTGACTGTCACAGCCCTCCTATCCTGTTCAGGAAAGTCTGTCTGAGCCTGGGCAGTGGCTACCACTGCTCTTCCAACCTTTTCAGGGAGGAATGGTGCTTGGACTGGGGCTGTAGCTATTACTGCCCCACTAACCTTTCTGGGTAGGCCTATCATTCTGGAGTGAGTTTCTTGCTCCACCTCAGCCCATGCTGAGATTTCCAGGTCATTCCCCAGTAAGCAATCTACAGGTAGGGTGTCTGCCACTGCCACTCTCATGGGCCCTGTGACATTACCCAAGCTGAGCTCAATTACTGCCATGGGATGCCTTCTTTTCACTCCATGAACGTCTGTCACCTGATAAGTGAAACCAGGGGTCAGTTTGAGGTAATATGAATTTTTGGTCAATTATGTCCCCTATCGTAGACCCCAACGGCTCCATGTACCTGCTTCTAGTACATGTAAGTTCCCTCCACAACCAGCTATGAAGACGCAAATACATTTGCATCCAACGTTAACATGTCCTCTTTCAGATCCATCATGAATGGGTCCGATATTCAGTTCCTAAGTGTGCCTTGCCAACGTCTTTACATGGTGCACTTTCACGTTTTTCAGGCCCTGGCGAGTTGGGCCTTGTTTTCTGCCATTCAAGCTTTCTCCTGCCTTCTGCCTCTGGAAGCCGCAGCTTGGGCCTGCATCTGTATCCGTGACCTTTCACTCACTCCCTGCGCGGCTAGCGGTGCCTGGCTCAGCCTGCCGGCCTGCCAAGACCGTATTCAGCCTTCAAGTTATCTGCTCCGCTCCTCGAAAAATACATTCCTGTCTAGTAGTTTAGGTAAACATCCTTCCCAGCTGCAGAGCAAAGGGCCCGGCCTTTCTGTCTCCATGCAAGTAATTCATAGCCTCCGTTACCATGGTAGGCCCATGGCCCCCTGCTTTACACGTAGACACGCAGTTGCATATACACGCATTAACAGTCAGTATAGAATAGCCTCTGCCCAAGAGACCTTTCCTTCTAGATAATACAGTTCCTCAAACACAAGATATTAGATATGATTTGGGATTAGGTTGTTCTGACACTCCAGACTTCTGTCTCCACATATAGGGCTAAATGTCAAGTCCCCTTCACCCTCCAGTTCCACGTCAATCATACGTCATGCTGCTGCGCGCGCATCTCTGCCACATGTTCTTGCTGACTCTGCAGGATCCTTCTAGGGATCCACCCACTTATGACACCTTTATGTGACGTTTCTTGCACACACCTCCGTGTACGCCCTAGTGCACGCCTCCTGTTACGTATTTCTGTTCTTATCTCGTTTCTCTCAGCTGTTACGCCTTCTGCATTCAATGTACTGTATGAATTGACTATATATACGATTTCTTGTTAATAAATCATTGTACATGTCCATTGCAATTCCCACCCTGAACCCTCGTGGCTATGGGTCATGCTACCATTGGTTCGAACCAATTCCTTTTTAAGGAATAAAACCCCACTTTAAACCTCAGATACCACGGATTCTGCCTCTTCATTTTGACTGAGTTATTCTTATTGAACTTTACCGCATAAATTCCGTATAGGTAATTAAAATTTACCACATAATTTGGCGCCCGAATAGGGACCCCTCCCCCACCTTACGCGCCGGCGGTGCGTTGCAGGCCCGGTCCCCTGCCACAGCGCTGACGGACAACTACGCGTACCCGCAGGATTTCCTGCATCTCCCTCAGGCCAACGGAGGTGACTGAGACTGCGATCGACACCCAGACGAGGCGGTGAGGAGTGCGGAGGATCCCGACCAGAGCCTAGCTGAGAGAGCAAAGTCCGAGGTATCCGGAGGCCCACCAGTTCCGAAGTTCCGAGTCGAGTCCAGTCGAGTCCAGTCCAGTGTCGAGTTTCCGAGGCCTTCTGTTCCGTGCTTCCCGGTGAGTACCGTTGCTGGGGACGCATCTAGACGAGCGCATTAGTTTGTGCCGGTCAAGACGGGTTTGGGTACGCAGACCCGGTCTGCACTGTTTAGCGGTGTATCTGTACTGTTTAGCAGTATATCCAGTATGCAATTAGCTAGTTTTCTTCTAATCATTATTGTTCGTTCTGAAATGTTTTAGTATGTTTTAATGTCGTGGTATGAGTGATTGTTCGATCTGCATTATTGTGTTTATTGTATTAGTTGTGTCCAAATTCGAGTAAGTATCAAGCCCAGAGTAGTACGACTTAAACATGCCGCTGTTCTCCAAACTAAGACAGATAGGAACTAGAAAAGGGATTCTAGAAGAAGCAGTGCCCGTTCCACCTAGGGACACCGCAGGGCACTTTATGTTCCACAAGCACGGCCTAGACGCTGCATTATATCTCGATTTGTGGGTAGATTATACTAAAGATTTAGCAGAGAATCAAAGATGGCCCGCTGCAGGGACATGGGATGCCGAGTGCATCATGAGAGTAGAGGAAGCGCTATGGAAAAAGAAAGCCAGACAGTCACAGAAGGACGCCATTGAACTATGGCGTAAGGAATCGCATAGGCGCACAGAGAAAGCACTCAGAAAAGCAGAGAAACATAAAGAGGATTCAGACAAAGCCCAAGAAAACGCATTAGTTGAGGAGGGGATACGAGTAAAAACAGAACAAGTAGACCGACAACGAAACGCTCTTATGAATGGTATGTATCCTTTGCTGGCCGAGGGTTTACCTAAGGCCACCCCGGAAATACCGAAGGATCTGCCCCTTCCCTTGCTCCCGACTAAAGTACATCACAAGACCACAAAGGACATATTCCTTTCTTCCTATCTAGACGACATAGCTCCCGCATATACAAATCCACATGCTCAACCACTACCACTACCCGCTGATGGTACTCCACCCCGAGATCATCTACTCCCACCTCCGCAACGAACTCCTTCTCCCGTTCGACACCCTGCACCTGTTCCCCCAACCCTTCCTGCACCTATTCTTCCGATCACTAACCCATTCAATCCTTTTGGTCCTGGCACCTCGGTGACTTACACGGGAGGTGCGACAGGTTTTTAAACACCGCCACCAGCACTCCGATTGACTTATAGGGATCTAGCGCAACAACGTACACCTAAATCAGCTGATTATGACATACTTAATGAACGTCTTTCAGACTGTAGATATGATCCAGTACCCGGTAAAAATGACGACAGAATGATGCTCGCATCAGTACGCCTAAGACGGGTTACCAACTATTTACTGTTACTACCAGGAATGGTTGATCATCTAGACAAAATATATCATTTTGTTCAAACAGGGGAAGGCCCTGAAAGCATTGGCGAGGCCATGGCTCACCAGAAAGTTGACATCCAAGCCAAGATATTACGGTTTTTCATAAACTGCCTAATAAGAGAACAAGATAGGCCGGGTGTAAACCCGGAAGAAATGAAAGCACTTAATAGATGGGGTCAGAATATAGCAGACGGGAACCATGATAAACAGAGCTGTATAAAAAACATGTATCAAAGAATCAGAAACGCAGTAATAAAAATACATGAAAGAAGATCGCAAGAACCAGAAATAGATTCAGACAAGGTCGAGTCCTCAGGGGAGGAGGATGCACCAGAAACGGCAACAGGACAATCACAATTACCAGTTAGAGAAATGATAGCATATGTAGGTAAAGGAAGACCCTATAATAATTCAATGCGTCCGGTACGTTCGGAAAGTAAAAGAATCTTTCAAGCTGCCATGTCAAATCCAAAGACCCCCGAACATCTATTTCAGGCCGCTGATAGAATACTTCAGGAACGAATGGGGTACCATGTACTCAATTCCATGGATGAACAAGAATTGGCTAGGTCAGCCGTACAATGGACTGACGATCCTGATACATATAGTGATGATGGTTTAGTACAGACCTTTTTAAATCTTTCCCCTGATGAACAGAAATTAGCTGGCATATATATGGTTCAGCATCTCATTACTTTATTCAAAGGCCACCATTCTGATCCAGGTCCCTTACCTGATATTTTATTAGAACTACTCTCGCCACAATGGAGAGGTCTAGGTACTGACTTGATTAAAGTAATTCTAGAACATCGACACAGGTATAATACTTTCTTGAATACACGGTTTGTTCCAGCTCCGCCCGTAGAAAGAAAAATGTATTACTTAGACAGACAGAATCCCTTGCGAGAAGTGCATCCAGTCCAGAATGCTGATAATTCTTTTAGACGCGTGTTTGTGTACACGCCCATAACGAAAATGGAACTGTTAGAAATGAAGAAATTAGTGCCCAGTCACGATAAAGACCCAGCAGGTTTCCACCGCGAAATCAAAGACATGTTACTCATGGGGGATTACACCTACCCCGACATTATGAAAATATTGAAAGTGTTAATGCCGTCCGGTATTTACGAGAAACTCAAAGAAAAGGATTGGGAGGTAGGAACGCAAAAGATAGATTGGGCTGCATTAGAAGATGAAGAAAAGACTCGTACCCCAGGAACAGGGCTTGGGGACAAACCTAAAGCATTACCAGGATTGTTAGTGCAAGTATTGCCACGTTTATTAGCAACTAAAAAGGAGGACTGGGATGCAATCTCAGCCTGTAAACAGAAACCCGATGAAGACACTAGCGATTTTTATTCCCGATTTGAGAAATGTTTTGGTATTAATAGTGGTTTGAAAACAAGTAGCGAGTCATATCCACATCTTTTCGTAACAAAGCTAGTAGAAAATTCCCTGCCCCAAGTTAAGAATCGTGTACAGAAAGTCGAGAGCACATGGCAAGCAAATACACCTTCACAAATGTTACAAATGTTACAGTATCACCAGAACCGAATTAGAGAGGAACACGAACACGAACAGAGACGCATGAAAGACACAAAAATGAAAATGTTAGTTGCTCAGTCAGTTCCAGCTGACGGTCAGAAAAAGGGCACGACACAGTTAAATAATTCACCAGCTCCTGTTAAAGGGACATGCAACTATTGCAAACAGCCAGGTCACTATATAAACGATTGTGCAGTTTTGAAACATAATATACTTACTGGAAAAACTAAAGAGAGACCGCGTCCTCCTAGACAGGACCAGGTCCAACAACAAGTACCACAGAATATTCAGCCTATGCAAGCCTCACAACAGACAGGACAGACAGTAGCAGTGCCACAACCTCAACCGATTGCTGCAACTCAGCATGCATCACAGCAGATGTACCAGTATGCCCAGACTGATTATCCCGACTATCAGCGATACACATGAAATAGCCTAGAGAGGGAAGTTGGCTTGCCTCTTATTGAGGTTCCTGTAGATCAAGAGGGTCCTTATGTACACAGTCAAGTATTAGGGAAAGACAGAAAGTTTTTAATTGATACAGGGGCAAGCCGAACAACAATAAGTCATGACGAGGTCCCAGGGGCACCCCTCTCAGGCTCATAGAATGTTTCCCTTGGTTTTTCAGGCAAGCCCATTATTAATGAAGTATCACAACCACTTCCCCTTGCAGTTGGTCCATTAACACGTACTACAGATTTACTGCTCACAAAGTCATGTCCAGAAAACTTGTTAGGTATCAAGACTCTGAAAGCTCTAGGAGCTGTTATTTGCTGTTCTCCGGAAGGAGTACGGTTGTTTCTACGTGACTTTAAAGGTCACTATGTGTTGAGAGATATTGATCCCCGATTACAGAATGTACCTGCACATTTATGGGCGCAAGGCCCCACTGATGTAGGTTGTATGCACATTACACCATATCGAGTCACACTCAAGCCAGGTGTTGTTTTACCACGAATTCGACAATACAAGTTACCCCCCCGATGCTGTAGTGGCTTTACTGAATATCATTGAAGAGCTCATTGCACAAGGAGTGGTTGTAGAAACCGACTCGAATTTATGTAATTCTCCTATCATTCCAATTCTTAAACGTACAGATCCCAATGCACCACCAGTTTATCGATTAGTTATTGACTTGCGCGAATTGAATAAATGTATTGTACCACAGTACCCTGTGGTCCCAGATATCTCATCTCTATTGACAGCCATTGATTCTGAAGCAACGTTCTTTACCGTTATTGATCTTAAGAACGCCTTCTTTAGTGTCCCAATTGATCCGGAAAGCCAATACCTCTTCGGATTCTGTTTAAGTGGACGAAGCTTCAAATTTGCACGCGTACCTCAAGGATTCACAGAAAGCCCCAGCATCTATAGCCAAGCACTGAAAAGACAACTTGACAGTACACACATGCCTGAAAACACTGCCCTGCTTCAGTATGTCGATGATCTGCTGATCACCGCCCGAAGCGAACCTGAATGTGAACTAGCGTCACTGACGGTTTTACATTTCCTGGCTGACAAGGGGCACAAGGTATCCCCTTCGAAGCTGCAATTCTGTGTTCAGCAAGTTGTTTACGTAGGTCACTTGCTGTCCAAATGGGGGAGGCAGCTAACGCCCGATCGCATCCAGTTAATTGCAGGTATGCTACCACCCAAGACACAAAAGGAGGTGCGGGCTTTTATAGGCCTCACTTCTTACTGCAGACAATGGATCCCTCAGTATGCATTTCTAGCAAAACCACTCATTCAGTTAACAACTCAGGAGGCAGCGTCTTCGACTGTCCTCCCTTGGACTCAGGAACATACACAAGCTTTTGACGACTTAAAGAAAGCCTTATGTCAAGCACCAGTTTTAGCAACACCATGTTACAGTAAGCCTTTTACACTTTTCGTCACAGAACGTGAAGGTACTGCATTGTCGGTACTCACGCAGGATCAAGCAGGTTCACACAAACCGTGTGCTTACTTTTCTAGTACATTGGATCCAGTAGCCCAGGCTCTGCCTGCGTGCTTGAAATCCGTTGCAGCAACAGCTCTAGCAATCAGACAAAGTGATTCAATAGTGTTAGGACATCCATTGACAGTACAAGTTCCACACTCCGTGGAAGTTCTTTTAAATCGAACACAGACTCAACACTTGACTATAGCAAGATTGACAGGTTATGAATTGACATTATTTCAGCCACACATAGAAATCAGACGTTGTAATACATTGAATCCTGCTACACTTTTGCCATTAACTGAAACAGACCCTTTGGCACATGATTGCATTGAAGTTATTACTATCACGACGAAACCCAGACAAGACTTGACAGACACTCCATTACCAGATCCAGACCTGACACTTTACGTGGATGGTTCATGCATGAGAACAAGTACAGGAGAATTAGTGGCCGCCTACGCAGTCACAACAGAAACTGAAGTCATAGAAACAAATTGTATTGACACCCTTTCAGCACAAGCAGCAGAGCTCATCGCTTTGACACAAGCCTGTATTCAAGCCAAGAACAAGAGAGTTAACATATACACAGATTCCCGTTATGCATTCGGAGTTGTTCACGACTTCGGTGTTCTCTGGCGAGAGAGAGGTTTTTTGACTTCTCACGGTGCCAAAATTCAACACGGTCCCCTCATTCAAACTCTATTAGATGCAATACATCTGCCTACAGTGATATCCATCATGAAGTGTAAAGCACATACAAAAGTTACAGATACTATTTCCCAGGGTAATGACCTGGCAGATCGAACCGCGAAACATACAGCTCAGAATCAGATTCACACCACTGACCTGACAAAGACAATAGTCGCTACACCTACACATTGCATGACAGTTAAGGATCCCGCCCTAGATGTAATTGACATACAGACACATGCTACACCAGATGAAATCAAGAAATGGATTGAACTAGGAGGGACCCAGACAGATCAAGGATGGATGACGAAGGGAAAATCTACATGGTTTCTCCCCGACTCTATGGTTCAAGTTATCATTAATACCGTACACAGTCCAGCACATTTAGGAGAAAAAGCCATGTTAGACAGTATCCAACATCTCTGGTTTAATAAACACTTACGAGCAGCAGCCAAACAGAAAGTGCGTACTTGCATGATTTGTTGTCAGTTCAACCCAGGAAAAGGCGTTCCTGTAGAGCAAGGTGGTTTTCATCCTCCGGATCACCCTTTTGAAGTCCTCCAGATGGATTATATTCAGATGGAACGTTGTTGAGGTTTCAAATCTGTCCTCGTAGTTGTTTGTGCACTCTCCCGTTGGACAGAAGCATATCCAGTCCCAGATTACACTGCTCCGACCACTGCCAAGCAGCTGGTTCGTGAATTCTTCCCCCGATATGGTTTGCCCCGTGTTGTGTACTCAGACAACGGTCAGCCATTCTCGTCCGAGCTCATGAAGCAGGTATCACTCCTGCTAGGGTACCAGTGGAAGTTCCACTGTGTCCGACATCCTGAAGC
This sequence comes from Lissotriton vulgaris, assembly GCF_964263255.1. Classification (NCBI taxonomy): domain Eukaryota; kingdom Metazoa; phylum Chordata; class Amphibia; order Caudata; family Salamandridae; genus Lissotriton; species Lissotriton vulgaris. The sequence continues at coordinate 702,757,948 of NC_141700.1, read as the reverse complement.
AGCAGGTCTCGTAGAGAGACACAATCAGACCCTGAAAACTCGTCTTGCAAAAATCTGTAAGGAGAAGGGTGTCGACTGGATCGTAGCTTTGCCAGTCGCCCTTTTTTATATGAGAATGGTTGCACATTCCAGAACAGGGCTATCCCCGTATGAGGTGGTCTTTGGTAGACCACCGAATATGTGGGGGACGCCTTTGCCAAGAAAGATCACTGATGTTGATTGTAATATGTTGACAGATTACCTTGCCTCCTTGATGTCTGCACTACAATCATGTCGTTCACAGGTCGCTGCAGCCTTTCCCGACAACACCGAGATGAAACCGCATGACGTTGTTCCAGGTGATGTCGTCCTTGTAAGAAATTTCGACAGGAAAAGTCCGCTGGAGCCCAGGTGGCAGGCGCCGAAGTTGGTTCTTCTCACGACGAGGACTGCAATCAAGGTTGAGGGCCGAAAAGTGTGGCTGCACTCCAGTCACGTGAAGAAGTTTCGTGCATTGCCAGAGACTGACTCCCCCTCCCCCTCTAAGGACTGTCCAGATTCTAGTGACTCTAAACTTCCCCTGACAGAGAAAACTCCACAGCAGGAGTATAAAGAGAAATTGAGGTCTAGCAAGTCAGACAGTTTAATTGTTTAAGTCCTCCCCTAGGTGAATCGGTTAGACGTGTTTTCTGACATGTATACCCTAGACCCCAACAGAGAGAGAGATAGACAGAAACAGCTCAAGAAACACGAATATTGCAAATCTCTTCGCAGCCACTGTATTGTGACTTTATTGATTATGTTTTTTCTGAGCCTCATGATTATTGCTGCAAGTGTGCTTCTCCACATATACTATCCTATATTCAAGCGTGAACTTTCTTCCTTCAACGTCACTGCCGAGCATTCTTTCAGTGAACTGCCCCCGCACGAGTTATCTTACAGACTTGCGCTGCGCAACAATACATTCATTAGTATGTTACATCATTCCCATCAGACCAGCAATGCTACTAATTGTTGGATATGTGGCCGACTCCCTCCCTATCAGAAATACAAAGGAGTTCTGCCTCTTTTTCCGTATCCGTTCACACATAATGGGTCCTGTGGTGCATGGTTTAGTTTGATTAATGCTTTGGATTCAGACTCCGTAGTTTACCAGGGTTACTGGGTATGGGGAAACCTGAACGTCGTTTTGCATAAAGTCTGTTACCCTGACAAGGAGGGTCTCCCCAAAAGGACAGGAACTGATCTAGAAAATGAAGTATATGGATTAGGTAACTTTACACTTAACCTCATGATTCTCAATGTTGAATCCGAAACAGAACCAGTCTTGCCCGCCATGTCCCTACTTCCAGTCAAAGGTGAATTATGTGTCAGAAAAAATGGTTCAGTACACCTGGGTCATAGTAGATGTACTACTGTGATCGAATTCAGTGATAAGGGCAAGTCTACCTTTAAAGCTTCACGTCATTCCTACTTCATTTGTGGTCATACCGCATATATACGCTTACCTCTAGATTGGGATGGTACCTGTTACATTGCATTCTTTCTGCCACCTGTTTTCCTAGCCCCTCCTGATTATCATAGAAACACCCATCTAGTACATAATAGTCCCCAGAGAGATCTCCCGATTGTCGACTACACTGAAACGGCATGGGAGCAATACACAGATTTCAATAAAGGTTTCTTTCCCTACTTAGGTGCTGTCTTTAATAGTAAACTGATACGAAGATTAACTAGAACCCTTGAAGCTGTAGTGAATGAAACTACTTCCGCCCTGGGCAACTTAACAGAGGAGCAGTCTGTGATGCGGATTGTTGTTCTTCAAAATCGTCTCGTCCTTGACGTCATCCTGGCCAATAGGGGTTGAGCCTGTAAGGTCATCGGGTCAAGCTGCTGTGTTTTCATTCCAGAAAACGCGCCATCAGTATATAGAGCCATAACTCGCCTTCATAAAATTGCAAGTCTGATACATCAGAATCCAGGCACCTGGACTTGGTCCGGTTGGTTCTGGACAACGTTGTCAGCCTGGGGATGGAAAGTCCTATCCTTCCTAGGTATTGGCCTTCTCATAGTATTCAGTTGCTGCCTATGTCTGCAATGTGGGCCAGCGATTTGCGGCTTGTGCGCCACATCATGTATTCCTCATTCAAGTCCTCATTCAAAACGCCGTAAAAAGAAAGAAGAGCAAATGATGTTACATGAACAGATTGATAGATTAATGAGGATTGATATATCATGAAGGGTCCGTAGGGGACAAGGAGGGAATGAGGTAATATGAATTTTTGGTCAATTATGTCCCCTATCGTAGACCCCAACGGCTCCATGTACCTGCTTCTAGTACATGTAAGTTCCCTCCACAACCAGCTATGAAGACGCAAATACATTTGCGTCCAACGTTAACATGTCCTCTTTCAGATCCACCATGAATGGGTCCGATATTCAGTTCCTAAGTGTGCCTTGCCAATGTCTTTACATGGTGCACTTTCACGTTTTTCAGGCCCTGGCGAGTTGGGCCTTGTTTTCTGCCATTCAAGCTTTCTCCTGCCTTCTGCCTCTGGAAGCCGCAGCTTGGGCCTGCATCTGTATCCGTGACCTTTCACTCACTCCCTGCGCGGCTAGCGGTGCCTGGCTCAGCCTGCCGGCCTGCCAAGACCGTATTCAGCCTTCAAGTTATCTGCTCCGCTCCTCGAAAAATACATTCCTGTCTAGTAGTTTAGGTAAACATCCTTCCCAGCTGCAGAGCAAAGGGCCCGGCCTTTCTGTCTCCATGCAAGTAATTCATAGCCTCCGTTACCATGGTAGGCCCATGGCCCCCTGCTTTACACGTAGACACGCAGTTGCATATACACGCATTAACAGTCAGTATAGAATAGCCTCTGCCCAAGAGACCTTTCCTTCTAGATAATACAGTTCCTCAAACACAAGATATTAGATATGATTTGGGATTAGGTTGTTCTGACACTCCAGACTTCTGTCTCCACATATAGGGCTAAATGTCAAGTCCCCTTCACCCTCCAGTTCCACGTCAATCATACGTCATGCTGCTGCGCGCGCATCTCTGCCACATGTTCTTGCTGACTCTGCAGGATCCTTCTAGGGATCCACCCACTTATGACACCTTTATGTGACGTTTCTTGCACACACCTCCGTGTACGCCCTAGTGCACGCCTCCTGTTACGTATTTCTGTTCTTATCTCGTTTCTCTCAGCTGTTACGCCTTCTGCATTCAATGTACTGTATGAATTGACTATATATACGATTTCTTGTTAATAAATCATTGTACATGTCCATTACAATTCCCACCCTGAACCCTCGTGGCTATGGGTCATGCTACCATTGGTTCGAACCAATTCCTTTTTAAGGAATAAAACCCCACTTTAAACCTCAGATACCACGGATTCTGCCTCTTCATTTTGACTGAGTTATTCTTATTGAACTTTACCGCATAAATTCCGTATAGGTAATTAAAATTTACCACAAGTTGAGCAGAGGGGACCAGAAGGTCAATCACCATGGTGATGCTGGCCCCTGTGTCTCTGTATGCCTCAACTCTCTGACCATTGATAAGGGGCTCCTGTCTATACTTTCCCAAAATGTGGGAACCAGTAGTGAAGTTGGCAAACCCCAAGCCAGTCTCACAGACAAGAGTTGTTTCAGGGGACCTGGCTAGGCCATAGTCCACCTGGTTTCCCAAAGTAATGCCCACCACATTCTTGGGGGCACTCCCACCACCTGGGGGATTACCACTAGTGGTAACAGGAGGTCTGGGAGTATTACCTGGGGGTATGGTTTCCTTATTGATATTTTTAGGGCAACTGACATCACTTTTGTAATGGCCCACCTGTTTACAGGTATGGCAATAAGGTTTCTTTTGGGTTTTGGGAGAAGTAGGGGACCCATCCTTGTCAGAGGATTTTTGGGGCCCTGGGGTTTGATCAGCAGATTTATTCCCACCCTTCTCTTGAGGCTTGGTTGATTCCTTCTTTTGGTCACCACCCTGGTTCTTAGGCCTGACCCTGGTTCTGACCCATTTGTCGGCCCTCTTACCCAAGTCCTGTGGAGAGGTTAGATCAGAGTCTACCAGGTACTGGTGTAATAACTGGTTCTGACAATTACTTAAGATTTGCTCCCTCATAATTAGATTGTACAATCCTTTAAAATCAGTAACCTTACTACCCAGTAGCCAGCCTTCAAAAGCCTTAGTGGCACAATCAACAAAGTCAGTCCAATCCTGAGACTGAGTTTTCTGGGTGTCTCTGAACAGCATCCTGTACTGCTCAGTGGTTAAACCAAACCCATCAACCAGTGTATTCTTCAGGACTTGGTAATTGTTAGCATCCTCCACTCTAGTAGTGAGGAGCTTATCTCTACCTTTACCTTCAAAGGTGAGCCACAAGATAGCTGCCCACTGACTCTGGGGAACACCCTGCACAGTGCAGGCCCTCTCCAAAGCAGTAATCCATTTGTGGATGTCATCCCCTTGTTTAAAGGGGGGCACTATCTTATTCAGGTGCTTTGTATCAAAACTCCTTTCCCTATTGCTAGGTATATTGCTGCCACCAGTGGGAACTGTCCCACTCAATTCTTGCTCTCTAGCAAAGGCAAGTCTTTCTTTGGCCAGGGCAAGTTCTTCCCTTTCAATCCTCAGATTGACTTCCCTTTCCTTGGCTTCATAGATTCTCCTCTGAGGGGAGGTCATCCTCCTCAGAGCAGAGGCCTGAGAGCCATTGGTTTGAATGGATCTGTTAGAGCCTCTTGATAGAGACCTAACTCGTCCACTCCCAATGTTAAGCTGACCTGAGAGGGGTCCCAGGGATCTCCTAGTACCATTCTCATGCCTGCTTAAGTTGGACCTGGTTAGTCTGCTGACTTTTACCTGTCCCTTGCCTGCCTCATCCCCTGACAACTCATCCTCATCCTCATCCTCAGCATCATCTGCCTCCTGGAGGGGATGGTCATGGTTATCAAAGGGACCCTGTAAGGAGGGCATACTCCCATCTGGATTAGAAGGGTCTGGGTTACCAGCCCTCCTGGCATCATAAGTCTCTAAGAGACCAATCAGAAAGGGAATTGTGGGGTTAGACCCCTGTTTTAGTTTCCTGGAGGTACACACTTGTCTCATCTCCTGGAAGCTAAGAGCAGCATATCTGGAAGTGGGGACCTGTGGAGGGTCCACTGACACAAGGAGAGACTCAGAGTTTCCTCCTTTGTCTGACATGCTGATTCTAGTGTGGTGTAAGTGATGCACCTACCTACACTATGTGTTTGCCTACTGATCCCTTGCTAAGAGTTGCAGCCAAGGTGTGCTAAGCCTTGAGGAGCTGCAACAGCTGGTTCAGTAGAACTCAGAGTATTCTAAGCTAAGTTATATGTACCTGAAGTACTTATGTGATCTTTCAACAAGATATTCTTAGGATACGTGTGGTAAAACAACAGCAAGCTCAAATCCCAACCGCTGCTCACCAATGTGAGAAGTTGGCCTGATATGCAGTGCTCACTATTCTAGTGAACACTATGCATCAGTCCAGACAACCCTTATTAATGATTGGTTGTAAGTCAACCTTATAGACCAGCTATCCTAGTAGCATGGATACGAGCAGTCTAAGGCTTAAGACTCGAGAGGGCGTGTTAAGCCAGCTGTTATACCACACATATACCCCTGGAACACCAAGTGAAAGGACACCACACAAGTGTTATGAAAATAAACAGTACATTTATTAGAATCACAACAGCCCTGTACTCTTTATGAGGACAGGGTACTAAGCACAAAACAAAACTCTTACGAAAATACTTAAGTTAGCACAGTATATACAAATGCCCGAGGGGCACGGAAAACCATATACTCTGAAAGTGGAATGCGAAATTACTAGCAGGTAAGTACAGTACTAATAGGCTTTGGAATCGCTAGGACTTGACTATAGAATCGTTAGATTACTTCTAGGAGACCCAGGGGACTCGGGTGCAGAGTGTGCACTCTCACGCGTGATGCGGGACAAAGTCTATGGTAGCTAGTAAATGCAAAGTTAGTGTTCTCGGGCGAACCCAACCTGGTAGGAGGAAAACGAAAGTGGATTCTGACCCTTGGATAGTGAGGCTATGCTGGGGCACCGAAATGCCAAAGTTACCTAGCCCAGGGGCTGCAGCTGCATAGGTCTCAAAAGACGTCGGGAATCCTCGTAGACGGACCAGGAGCCTGGAAGAAAGATGCTGGCAGGCGACCAGTGAAGAGAGTTCGAAGTGATCCAAGCCTGGATCTTGAAGGTAGATGACACCTGAAAGCAGAGGGGAACAAGTTCGTGACTACTAGCCAGTAGTCAGGTGGCACCAGGAGGGCACCGGATGGTAGTCACCTCGACTAGGTGAGTGGGCGACGCTGGGCTCTGCAGATCTCACGGACCAGGAGGCGTTGTCGGCGACCAGGATGGAGGAGCGAGCTGTCCCACGATGGATGAAGCTGTCGGCGTCGCTGGACCCAGGATTGGGCAACAAAGCCTTGGCAAATTCAGGCCCACGCGGTGGACCTAAAATGGCGTCTTGAGTGGACCAGGAGGGTCCGGGGTGCTCCTCTTTTGGAAGGGAGCAAGGGCCAGTCTGGAGCAACCAGACCAGCAGCAGTGATGTCGTCGGGCGTCGTTAAGAAGGCCACAAGCCAGCGGGCTAGTAGCCAAACAACGCGGTGAGCAGCAAAAAGCAGAAGGGCCCCACGCAGATCGTGGAGATGCTGGAGGGCTGATCTTCGGTGCTGGAGCTGCTCAGGGTCGGGGCTTCTCGGACCCCAAAGCACTCACCAGTGGATTACTCGGCGGGCTTGCTGTAAAGAAGTCGTGCAGTCTTGAAGATGGCCGGTCCCTCGAGGTCTCGTCGCACTCACGGTTCTCAGCTTTGCTGTAGAGATGAGTAGAGGTCAGAGGTGCCAGGGAAGCCGGTTCTCGTCGAGCTGGGCAGTCGGATTCCGGAGGAAGGACGTGCAGCAGACCGCAGTGTTCTTAAGATGGTGCCTGCGGATGCAGGGTGACTACTCCTTAGTCACAAGGGAGAATCTTGAAGAAGAAATCTTGAAGTCCTTTCGCAGAAAGTCGTGTCTTGATTCCACAGATGATCTAATTTGAACAGGGGGCCCGCTCCTATCTTTATACTAAGAAAGGGGGCTGACCCGGTGACTAGGTCCTGCCTATGGGTGGGACTAGGAAGGGGGTGGTTACACCCCTCTCCCATGCCGGACTTTCCCCAGGCCAGGCCCCTGGAACTGGTTCTGACCGGCCTATGCGTAGTGAGCACCGGGGTGCCACTCAGCAGTCACCTTCCTGTAAAGCCCTGCCTACCCAGGATACACAAAACCCTGTCTGGGATGGTGCTAGCACCGCCCCGGACAGGAAACCCTTTCTCCAAGCTCTCCTCACTGGAAGGACTCCCAGCACAGCAACAGGAGGTCAGACTCGTGTCTGTGGTGGCAGCATCCATTTTGTGGAGCTGAGGCTTCAGTTAACTTTAACCGGGGTTCACAGTTACATACATGTCGTGTCCCTCTAAAAGGGTGGAATGCTAGCCCCGTCGCCAGAATTGGCGAGGGGTTAGTATTCCAATTTGCATGACACCTTACTCGACATGTTTTGATAAAGCGATACCAAAGATAGCATTTAACTGCGAGGATTATAATGCACTTAAGAGTATATGGTATGCGTTATCATGGAACAGCTATTAGGACTTGGTTCCGCAAGCTGCAGACAGGCTCAGCTCATGCCAGAGCACCATCTCACACGATTCCATGCACTCTGCCTTCAGGATTGTCAAGGCCTGCCATAGGAGTGACTGATAGGAATCTGTGTGTCCATTTTTAGGGTTAGATATAGGTATACTATATCTAAAGCAAAGGGTGATTACACGACTTTGCCCCAGCTGTCATGCAGCCAGTTGTGTCAAATTTAGGAGGCCAGCCAGGGGTGGCATAATACATGCTTCAGCCCCTGGTAGGCCCTGGGTACACCTATGCCCTGAGTTACAGGGTCTGATAAGGTGGCCCAGTACCAATTGGAAATGCACCTAAGGTACATGGAATCCATTTTACAGAGAGAGCAGTAGGCCTGGGGTCCTGATTGGCAGGGTCCCAGGTCGACTATGTCAAAAACCAGCTAAAACACAGGGCAAAAAGTTGGGGGCAACCATAGTCAGGAGGTACCTTCCTACACCCCTCATGTCATTTCCTCCAGAAAGTTCCTTCTTATTGGAGATTTTAATATACGCTGTGCTGGATTTTGTTTTTGCTGGTTTAGATGCTTTGGGACTTTGCCACTGCTGTTCGGTGTCAAAGTGCAAGTGCTCCCTGAGTAAATTGTAATTGTGATTGGTTATCCATGATTGGCATATTTGTGTTACCAGGAAGTCCCTGGTGAAGTGCACTGAGTGTGCCAGGGCTGGTGATTCAAATGCTACTAGTGGGCCTGCAGCACTGATTGTGCCACCCACATGAGTAGCCCTAAAATGGTGTCTCAGGCCTGCCACTGCGGTGCCTGGGTGCAGTTGCTAACTGCCATGCTGGACCAGTGTCCACAATGGCCAGGCCTATCCCTTCCCTTTCTGTACACATTGGACTCCCCTATAGAAGGCCCTAGGTACCCCCCCCCCCCTCCCCCCGGGTAGGGTGCAGTGTATCTTAAAGGTAGAGCATGTACTAGTGTGTGTGACATGCTCTGGTAGTGAATTACAGCCATTTTAATTTTTTCACTATTGAGATGGCTATCTTGCCCATAGGCTATAATGAAGAATGCTGTGTATAATGTTTACCTGCATATCTTCCCATAGGAGCAAGATAGAAAATGTAAGTCTGGTATCCCTGAACTCAGAATTTAATAACCTAGGAAGGATGGTTTTTAAATCCTGTGTTTGAGAACAGCACTTTTATAAAGTGGCTGTTCTCTTGTCTGACCTTTCTGTGTGCCTTGGCCTGTTTGTGAATTGACTGTCTGGTTTGTGAGCGACAGGGGCTGGGGAGCCCCCAGGAGGCTGGATGAGTCACCCCTAGGCTGAATAGCTGCATCTGCATCTTGAGTGTTGGAAGGGGATAGCACCCGGACCTGAATAGGGCTGTGCCTGCCTTCCAAAATGCTGGCTCTACCTCCTGCTGGGCGGCTGACGACACTGCCCCTCTCTCTGAAAGGAAAGAAGAAGTCAGGAAAACAAAGTGTTCCAGGACTGACCAGAACTAGTTCTGACTAAGCCAAGGCCTCTCTGCCTCCAGAGAACAAAGGAAAGACTGGTATAAAAAGGGCTACCCAGACTACAGAAAATTAGATCATCCTGGAATCAAGAAGGAACCTCTACCAAGGCGAAAGCTGGAAGACTGAAGAGAAAGGACTGTCCTGCTGTGTGTTTGTAGGCTGACCTGCAGTTGCTTTGCTGGCAAGGAGAGGGGAAGGACTTTGCTGTTGCTGTGTCCCCTTGCTTGAAGAGATCTCCAAGAGCCTGAGGAGAGCTGGCCTCCTGTTAAGAAGTCCCAGGAACAAAAGGACTTCACCCCCAGCTTCCCCTCTGAACTCTGCTGAGTGAGTTCTGCTCTTCCTAGACTGCTTGATCCAATTGTGGGGCCTCTGGGAGTTGTACCTGCTGTTTGGGGAGTTGGGCAAGAAGAAAAGAAGAAGATCTGCAATTTTCGGGCATCGCTCGCTTGCGGAGTGCATCCTCGACAGTGCGAGAAAATTCACATTGCCGTGAAGATCGTCGCAGGTCCTGTTGCCACTGCTAGAACCGATGGATCGTTCGCTTGCGGAGCGCATCGCCCCGGTGCGGAAAGATTCCTGTCGCTGCGAGTATCGTCGCAGAACCTGTCGTCACTGGGTGAGATCGTCACACCGCTTGCTTGCAGACCGCATCACGTCGCTGCGAAATTCATCGCAGAGCCATCGCATCGATGGACCGCGAGAGGAGAAGATCGACCCTGCGCCGCTCATCGCCGCCGCACCTGTGATCGTTGCCGTCCCGTAGATTGTCGCCTCGTGCCTGTGCGAGATGCTTCCTACCGAACCTGCGCACTGGAATCCATATAAGGTATCGCCTGCCTCCCCATACAGACCGGATTCGTTGCAACACGCCCGCTACATCCAGCGGGGCTGTCGCATCGCCTCCCCAGAGTCTCAGGAGGGTGAAAAACCTTTACAACACAACTTTTACCACGCAGCGCCTTTACAACGCGGTATTTACAATGCAAACCATTACAACGCATTGCACTGGGGGCGCTCTAGGATAAGGAATACGTTTAATATACTATCCAATACCTTCCCTAGTGTCCACGGGGACTGGTTTTGGAATAGTAAATTAAACTTTTCACTATCCAGCACCCCAAAGCGCTATGCGTTGTAATGGATTGCGATGTAAAAACTGCGTAGTAAAGGCATGCGTGGTAAAAGCATGCGTTGTAATGTCATACATCCCTCAGGAGTGACGCATCGCTTGTTTTTCAACGCTGCAGCTTCCACTTGGAACTTTTGTCGCATCTACAGGTACTTTGAGCTGAACATGACACAACTGTGGATTATTTTGACGCAAACCCTAGAAAGACTTATTCTTGAACTGTGTATGTTGGATTTTTGTCATTTTGGTCTTGTGTAGTTTAGATGAAGATACTTTATTTTTCTAAACTGGTGTGGAGTCCATTTGTGGTGTTTTCACTGTGTTACTGTGAGTGTTGGTACAAATACTTTACACATTGCCTTTGATAAGCCTGTCTGCTTGTGCCAAGCTACCAAGGGGGTGAGCAGGAGTTATCTAAAGAGTGAATCCCCCTTACCCTGACTAGAAGCAAAGGTCCCTATTTGGACATTGCTACCTACCTCTGCCAACTAGAGTCCCCCAGATCTAACAAGTACTATGGTTAGAGGAGTTGTACCATAGATATTCTATGGTGTGGTAAGAGGAGACTTAGGAGGGATAATGAGCAAGGCATTGAAACTGTCGAGGTTGAGAGAGCAAGGGCCTGCCCCATATTTTTTAAATGTGAAATAGTGAGACATGGCTTGAATATATTTAGGAATGGCAGGTTGTATCAAGCTAGCTGTGATTGCATGTGTGCATGGTGATTCATGTTTTCAGAGATGTCAGATTCCAGGGTTAAGTTAAGTGAGTATGCACTTATGTAAAGTTCTGGTGAGAATCTTTACCCTTGATTTTGGAAAGCCCTTCCTGTGGCTTGGCATGCTTGATGCATGAGGTGAGTATGAAAAATGTAATTGACGGCTGATTGAACAACATCAGGAAACACTTGAAGTCCCTGCTTTTATGATATAAATTCAGAAAAGGGGGTGGTGATGAACATGATGCACTGGGCCAAGGACAGACTAATTTGCATGTAGCCAGGTTCTGAGCTGGGATGGTGCAGTGAGCTAAAAAACGGTGATGGATCAAGCCCTGATCTGTTGACTGGGTATGAGTGTTCTGTTTAATTCAGATGCTCTGTCCATCACCACCCCCTTTTCTGAATCGTTATGTCCACCATAAGCGTGGAAGGGTATACTCAGATGTGAGTCCCTTGCTCATTGCACCATCAGAATTCAAACAAGCCGGGCCGAAGACGGCTGTAATGCCAGAAACCGGTCCCCGGAAGCTTGTTTCCTTCCCAGTATAAGAATTGGCTTGGTAGTTTGGTCTGCCCTGTTCCCATGATGCACTGGGCCAGGGACAGACTAATTTGCATGTAGCCAGGTTCTGAGCTGGGATGGTGCAGTGAGCTAAAAAACGGTGATGGATCAAGCCCTGATCTGTTGACTGGGTATGAGTGTTCTGTTTAATTCAGATGCTCTGTCCATCACCACCCCCTTTTCTGAATCGTTTATGATATAAAGGCAGATTTTGAGACTACTGCCACCTTTGACTGTTGACTATTTTAGAAACCGCTGGGCTTTATCGGCATATTGGTAAGTTCATGGTATCTGGAGTTCATGGTTTTCAAGCAGATCTGCAAGGATGCTCACATGCAAGTAAAATATTGAATGGGAAAGGATGGATCCATGTGGGGCCATGCAAGGCCTGGGTACTATTGGGATCTTGAGGTGGGCATGTGGATGGATTGATCATAGAGATGGAACATGAACCCACAAAGTTTAGAGGGACTGAATCCCTTGAAAGACGTAAGGATGTTAATGATGTTTTTATAGCCAGCTGTGTTAAGGGCTACTGAGAGTTCAAGAAGTATGATGAGGCATGGGGTCATTCTCATCTGCAGTGAGGAACGTGTTAACTTGATTTGGAGGCTGATAGTAATACTGAAGGCAGAGATTGTTGATATTCTCATGTTTTTGGGTGGAAACTATTATTTTCTATTTTATCTGATGACGAGCAGTTGGATAATTGGTCAAAGTTAGTGATGGTGTTGAAAAATAGGTTGGCATTTTTCTGACATCTCCTCCAGCAAAGCAATTTAAGATGGTTAAATTGTCAACTAAGTACCTGGGTGGGTCCTGTTCAACATGCATTCTACTACCTCCACTGATGATACCAGTGTTACTTTGCTATGTCATTCTGTGCACACGTATGTAATTTGCATCCCTATTTATTGTTCATTTTAAGCTGATATGACTGCTCACTCCTAACTCAAGGGCATTTGTTTAATTAATGCTGCACAGCACTCAGAAACTCCCTACTATTAATCAGACTTATACAAAATTGAATGAATTAATAAATACATTGGTAATATTTGTGGGGCTGGAAATCAATGAGGTTGGCCGCAGTCAATATTTGAAAGTATATTTAAGGTGGACCCCTGGATATTGAGTGTGGTAGTGCAGATGAACTAATAGTTGTGTGTATGGTGCTGCCACTCAGCTGTGAGGTCTTACTGATGTTTTATCAAAATAATATATTTGTGGCATTGTTTTTACCTGTTGAGATGAGTACTCAGAATTTGCACTTTCATTAGGGAGGTAAAGGCATCTGCCTTTAGGTGGCACTTACTGGTGCCACCGGAATGCTCCAAAATGTTTTAAAATCTGATTTTTAAGTACACTGGGAGAGCTTCAAGACAATTTACTTTTGTCTGAACCACTGAAACTCTTCTCTCTGCTGTTGAGGGTAAATGTCTGGAGGTCTTTGAATGGAATGAAAAAGTATGAGATGATTTTAAAAAGGGATTTTCTTCATCAGAAGGGTTCTATAATGATATATGTGAAGTAGGTGTTTTGGCCAGCAGTGGACTTCTATAATGAGATAACATTCAATAATGTCAACCAATGAGTCACAAACTGTATTAGATTGTCAGAAAAATGTGTCTTTGTGTTAGCTAGTCCTATTTCATGAATTGGCCAATGGAGTTAGGACCCCCCCCCCCCCACCACTCACACCAAGAACCTTGGGATCATCAACAGCAAACTCAACATGACCGCCTAAGTCAACTGCATCACCACCTCATGCTTCTATACCCTGAAGGTGAAGAAGAAGATTTTCTAATTTCTCCAAAACAGCGCCCTAACACTGTCACATATGCCCAGGTCACAATCAAGCTGTACTACAGGAACACCCTCTATGACAGGATCAACAAAAAGACTGCAGACCAAACAGAGCTAGTGGCCAGAATCACTCTCAACCTCCATGCACACTCACATCACAACGCACTTGAATGAGTTCCACTGGCTCCCCATACATAAACAAGCAGAATTCTCCTCACCCATACTTTCAAGGCATTATGTAACACTGGACCAGCATACTTCAACAATTGTATCTGATTTCACAAACCTTTCACATACCCGATCATACAGACTACTACTTGCACATATCCCATGCATACGGAAAACTAGATCCGGCAGTTGAGCCTTCTCCTACATCATTCCTACACCTGCCACTACACATAAGAACCCCTTCCTCACTTTTTGGATTCTGCAAAAAGCTGGAGACCTGGCTTTTTTGAGTACTCTGGCTGGGTCTTAGGTTTAGCTAGACTCACACCTGCTCAATGCCCGAATACCCTCCCTGGTGGTAGTGCATTCTACAAATCTGCATAACAGGAAGTGCTCACAGTTAATCAGGGCTTTAAGTGGGATGAAAAAAGTGGAATGTGACACCTGAATGGTATTTTAGTGCCTCTCTGAGGTTTCTCTTGTTGCATCCAGATATATACCACGACAAATGACTTACACCTAAAATTAACCAGGACTCTGGGCTTAATCAGTTATAGTTAGCTGTTCAAGATAAATTTGAAACAATGATTTTGTTGTTAATATTGAAAATATTTCAGTCCTGAAATTTTGAGAATGTGAATTAAGTAGGACTGAGGACTCTGGAAGGGGTAGTGGCCTTCAGCATTTCTCAATCACTCCCATTATGTTCTCTATGTGTCAGACATGTACTCCCTTTTTCTTACCACATCTCCTTTATCTGCATATGTTACATCTCATTTCTTTCCTTTTCAGCACCCTCTTTTCACTCTCTCCTGTATTTACTTCCTCGGCTCTCCTTAACTTCACTATCCCCCAAACACAGAATATTTGCACAGTGAGAATTGCAACTGGAATATGCTACCACTGCTCTCCGTGCTATACAATGAAGACATGGATGACCATATATTCTGAACATTTCTTTGACCCACTCACAGGCACTGTGAGAAACCTGCACTGACGGCAGCTTCAACTCCAGAATTCTCACTCGTCGTCCAACACATGGAGGTTACTCAGTTCAAACTATGCACTACACAATAGTAATATGATAAAAGAAAAAAACTGAAAAACCCTACTTACTGGAATTAGCTAACACTCTTAGGCAATGCAAGATTAAGGTAAATATGTGAAATATAAACAGGAACAAAATCACTGACATTGGTTACCTTAACGTTTTTTACAGTCATTCTTCAGAACTATATCAGTGTGTTGTCTAGACCTGGGCAGTGAACTCTGTTCCGTACCCAGACTATGCAGAGTTCTTCGCACTCCGTGCTCCACGGAGTTTGACAAGTTTTTTCCCCACTCGCCAATGGTAAGGCGGTGAGCGCAAGCATGGAAAATCCAACGCTAGATTGCTTTCCAGTGAGATTTCTCAACACCGGCGGTCGTGGATGGTCGCAACGGCTCGCATTGATAAACCTTCCGTTCGTGTTGAGGAAGCTGCTGCTCAAGTACATCTTCTACTCGAGCAACAGAAAGAAGCTGCGCCATCTTGCACTGCGTGTGATGCCAATCGCACTGATTTTACAGCATGGGACAAACACCCAGTGCTAAAAATCATCATGAACGGCGCAAGGTTTACACACTATGCCGCTCGCGGAACTCCAACGTAGCTGGGCAAAGTTTTTTTGTCACTTTGCATAGCGCAACACCGCAAACTCCACCCAGGCATAGTTTTGTCAGTACATTTAAGGATATTAATATAGGGCCCAGTTTCAATGTTTGTTTTTAAATCCTACCAGGTCTAAGACACAGAGGAACCCGGCCCACTCAATGCCATGCAGTTAGTTCTGTTGATTAATCAAGTACAGATTGCTGTTTTAGCATAGACCCAGTTTTGCCATGAGATCCTTGGACGACAAGTAACTGAAAGCTGGGCTTTTTGCATACACTCATACATTTAATTTATTCTCGCTTGCTCTAAGTTACACGCTATCCAACCTTTGTTGCCTAGTCATTTGCCTAAAATTAGATGTCTGCGCTGCTTCAGGATCGTCTTCACTAATTTTTTAGATTTTTTTTATAAAACCACATAAACTATATTCAAAAAGGCTGTGCCCCATGGTAGAAGTCAAAGCATCTCGGAAAAGAAGCCATACACGTACGGCCTATCATTTGTAAAATAAATAAATAAATAAATATCTTTAAAAAATGAATTATATTTATCGCCTCTTTTTGAACTGCATTGCAAAAGTTCACAGAACTCGCAAATGCTAAGAGGCAAAAAGTCTATTTTTTGCACCAAAAGCTACTTTACAGTAGCTTAAGTTAGACTATTTAGTGTTAATTTTATTGTGTCATGCAGAAGTGTCACAATTCTGCATGCGATTTGTTTTGCAATAACTCAACTCTATTTTTTATCAAATGTGCTAAATTTGTGAGTTTTGCAAAGTTGCAAAGTTTTTTCTTGCAGACAGGCATTACTTCCAAAAGCCTTCAATGAATTAATTACTTCCTAGGTCACTTCCCCTTTCTCGTAAATATTTCGGGCCTCACTTATGAAAAGTGACGCATCACTGCTTGAAAACAGTGATGCGTCATTTTTCATTGCGCCCTCCTTGCGACATGCTGCGATCAAGTCGCAAGGAGTTACAGATACCTCAGTATTTCTGCCATATCTGTAAGCACAAAAAAGACCCATTGCTGGAGTGCGTCAGAAAAGTGACGCAACGCCAGCAATGGGTCATTTCACATGGGCAAGTCCTATTTCAAATGTGCGTGCGTCAGTCTTACGCCTGCTGTGATGCAGGCATAAGATATTGACACATTTGTGTCCTAGAAGTGGCGCACTTCTACGAGGCTTGCTTGCGTCAGAACGCCCACAGTGCATACATTATACCTGGCGCAAGTATAATGTGGTGCAGGGGTTTACAAAGTGACACATCAACCTAGATGCATCACTTTGTAAATATGACACAACATGGCACATTTTTAACTCCGCTGGTGCGTCACAAAAAGTGATGCACCAGAGGCGCAAAAGTGACGCAGGGGATCATAAAAAAGCTCATTCATTTTTTGTCGATTTAGCCCGCTTTTTCCTAGAGACTGTTGAGTCTCCTGTGAGAGAAAAATTAGCATGGTATGCAGCATGCACTAAATGCTTGTGAATTACCGATGCTATGTCGTTTCCCCAGTTTAGGCATCAGCTAAGACTCACAATAAAAAATCACACTCAGGGTAGTGAAACTAAGAACTATGCAAAGGGCGACACTTCGGAACTCTTTACTCGCGTGATTAAAATCTTTCCACCGCCTTAGATACCTTTTTATCTTTAGAATTCCAGACATTACTTTAGATCCTCACGGCATTTAAGATTGTGGTGCTTGTCAAGAATACTAAAAAATAAATAAAAAAAAGGAACACAAACGTTTGTTAAGTAGAGGTTTGAGCTACTCACCGGGTAAAAAAAGACAAATGAACAGGCCTGCACGTGAAATCTTCATCTTCTCAATAATCCCTCTGCTTTCTCCTCAGGTAGTCGTTGATGGGCAGAGAAAATTGTGAATGTGAGGAGAGAAGGCTTGGAGGAAGCAGTACATCTGAGACAAGATTTGATCTGTGGACTATAACTCATAGGTCAAAGGGGAAGTAAAACTATACAAGGGGAGAGAGGCTTGGTGTGACTCAAAGTTCCACTGATAAAGCTCAAAGAGCAGCAGTTAAAGCAAACGTAATGACTAATTATTTATTTTTATAACAGAGAGAAATAGCAAGTTGGAAAGTTGGATCCATGCATCAGGAAGTATTTTTATTGGAAGAGCAAAGAGTGTTCAAACGATTGATGGAACTCACAGACACTAACAGTACAAACCTTTTCCGAAAATGTCCTTCTTTTGCCCCAAATTCAGGTGGATTCACTTCTCTTTCATAAAGCAAAGAGCCACGCTAAGGCATGTGAACGAAGATAACAAGACCTATTTACAAAAAAACATTTTGTAGCACATTTAGTAGTACTACATGTTGGTAATTGGGTTACCGTTTGAGGAGGGTGAAACTCAAATGTTATGCTTAAAAGGCTACTTAAGTGGGTGGCAAAATCAGTTCTGCAGGCCCACTAGCAGCATTTAATTTACAGGCCGTGGGTACATGTAGTACCACATTACTAGGGATTTAGAGCTAAATTAGATGTGCTAATTGGGTGCAAGTCAATTTTACCATGTTTAAAAGGGAGAGCACAAGCACTTTAGCACTGATTAGCAGTGTTAAAGTGTGTAGAGTCCTAGAAGACAACAAAAACAGTTCAGAAAACCGGAGGGTGAAGACAAAAAGTGGGATGACCCTGCGGAAAGTCCCACGTCCAACACTACAATATTACAGTTCACATACTACAAAATGCTTGTTACTACCATACGCCTCTCCCATATATCTGTGTGGGGATCTCCACCTCACCTGCATAGATCTCTGCACATGAACACCTAGGTTACAGTAGTTAATGTAGGAAGAACTGGAGAGTGGCTTGAAATGGGGAATACTTAATACTAAATAGGAGGGGTATTAGAGAGGAGTAAGGAGGGGTTAAGGGTGGTCAAGAGAGCACGTTATGGAGGGACATGTATCCATCCAAAATTGGTAAGGTCATTCCTATTTGCAAACTGCGCTTCTATAGTTACTACAGCCAACAAGGATCCCAAACAATCATAAATGTATACCAACTCAGACCTGGAGTAGGTCCGGCACCACACAAAGCCATCCACTGCTACTGCAACACCACCTATAGAATATAATGGAGACAGGACCAGATTAAAACCTAAAACCCAAAAGCAGACCTGGCAAATTTTGGCAGACCAGTCTTCACGCTGCACATAGCGAACATGTGAAGCAACTTTAACTCTTCGAAGAAGAAGTTTGTGGAAGGATGTTCACTGCATTTATTTTCAATGTGCAGCAGGGAGACTGGCGTGACAACATTTGAAAAATGTGGTGTAAAGTCACCACATTTACAATTTTTCAAACCATGTTCTTTCCCCCATGAAATTACTTTAAATTGCAAATGTAGCGAGTTTTACAACTTTTATAATTATGTACTCTTTCCAATCATTGAATGAATGGATGAATATTAGAGACATGCTTGGTTTCCATTTTAGCTTCTGTATTAAAGCATCACACTCCCCAAATGCTACCAGCACTAGTCTTTGCGAAACATGTATAGTTGTTATGTATTTAACACAATGTACTGGTTTAGCTTCGAAAAGAGTTAAATACAAAGCACTAGGCTTTGATTTAAAATGGGAGGGAGAAAGAGATAGCCATGTAGTGGCATATTTTCACTACAGGAAACCCTGCATTAATCCTTGCTTCCATTTGACTGCATCGTGTGATGTGAGTTGATTTTTGTTTTCAAAGTGCCTTGTTTTCCTTCATCACATGAGAGTGCCTTTAATACCTCAGTTCAGTGTGTGTTGCACAAAAAAAGACTCTATTGTTTCTCCATCTATAGTAACACCCTAGGCCTGAAATAGGGCGCAAAATACACCAATGTCACTCTTGGTTCACCAACAGCATTGTTGACAGGAAAGAGGTGAGGGGCATCAATGTTTCTAAGTTCATAGTGAGAATCAGTTCTAACAATTGTCATTCAACGCAATGACATCATTTAATATTCCACTAAATTAATCATATATGTACTGGATGCCCTGAACAAGCTATAGCAGACCCCTCACCTCTCTAGCCCCTGAACCCCTGAATGTCAGCACTGCTCCCGACGATCCTGCATAAAACAGAATCCAAACAAGTGCAAAAACAAATGGTTTTGAAGCAAGCGTAGTATGATGTCACACGTTTAAACCATTTGTTTTGCATTGTCTGTTTTGAAGTGCACTGAAGCGCTGTACACAGGAAATGTGACTGACCGGGCCCCTAGCAACAAAACTAGCTCCACAACAGAAACATTTCCCTCATCCTGAAAGCCCAATGGGAACATGCCCAGTGCCTGGTACAGTGTCCAGGCCTGACATGGATTTAAAATTACACCCCATAGGAAATAACGTTTATCTGAATTAATTTAAGTTCATAATTCTTAAAATCTATATTAATTTAATGTAATGATAAGATATATATATATATATATATATATATATATATATATAACTTTTTTATGATATAAACACATACCTATGGGGCATATCATCAATAGACGGCGATAAATATCGCAAAGCGCGCTTAGCGATTTTTTATTTATCGCTGGAATTTATCACCTAGTTAGCGCGTTAGTAGAACGCGTATCACTGAGGCGATAAATATTCCAGCGATAGCGGGGATATTGCAGTCTTCCATGGAATAACGCTGGTTTTCCAGTGATGTTCCGTGGAAAACAGCAATATGGTTGATGATAGGGCCCTGTGATCTTAGCCCCACAATCCACATCCCATTTTAGGTATGCCGTAGTCAGGAATTTAACAGACGTTAAATTCCTGCGTTAATGCATAGTTAACGCGATTTCAAATATCGCTACCTCTCGTTGATGATATCACAAAGCTGGGTTAGCGATATTTTGCCATGGAGCTTTGTTAGGCACGTCTCCTTTGCCTCTCATTAATGATGTGATGCGCAGCGTGCTGACAACGGGCGCTAAGGCAAGAAAACATGCGCTAGCGTGTCCTTGTTGATAATATGCCCCCATGTTTTTCATGAAACTAATTAAAATGAATTTCATACATAACTTTTAATAGTCTTAAATACATAAATAAATATGAAGCGTTTGCTTTAGATGGGAATTTATTATTAAATGTTTTAAAAATATACTTCATTTAAGAGATTTATTGCTGCAGCATTATTTTTTTATTCTTTTAGTATTTTTTATATTATTCTATGCTTAAAATAAATATACAATTTCTTTTTAAATTTAATACATTTTTGTATTTTCCCTATAATTTACCATAGGGAGATCTTTGCCTAAATGTAAAAAGTTATCAACGGTAACGTTACACTCGTAAATATGACCTACGATCTGAAATAAGAGAGTGGAGGTATATAAGTCTACACTTAAAAGTAAATTATAAGTGTAAGAGTACATTTACACATACATATTTACCCTTATGAATAGGCCCCATATTTTTTCTTTCTTTTTTTGTTCCACTGTAAAGCAAATATCTAATGCTGCTTTACGTAATGGCATGAAACGTTTAAGTTTTCACATTCAGGCAGGGTAGAGCCCCGGTATTCACCCACCATTTTGGCAGCCTCCAAGCACCCTCAAAGGACATATGTGGTGAGCAACAAACCCAAACCTATTCATTTTTTCTCTAGTTGCACTGACAGATATTGTGAAAGGCCCCTGGCCTCCCTCCCAATGCTGCACTTTGGAAGCTTGGTAGAACCTCACTACCTGGGGTAAGACACTTCATGATCTCTTCCGAAGCCCACATCCAAGGGCATTGAACATTCAGTGAAACTCCCAGTGAACACTTCATGCTTCCATATTTGAAACTCAAGAGGAATTTTTCCATTTTTGCAGTGCAATCTTCAAAGAGAGGACATTCTTTAGGATTGCAAAGGTGCTAACTTTGCACCTGCTTTATCAATCTTATGGAAGATGATCTGCCTTCATCTTCATGTTCTATGGCCCAATTGGTAATGCAAAATTGGTTGGATAACGTTACATTTCCGAACGATTTTGCACAGATTTCTCTGGTGTCTGCTGAGCTTTTCAAAGTAATAAATGCTTATAGTCTGAGTTTGCCAAAGGTTCAAAATGGCCTTTGACCTTCCCGAATCTAGCATAGGCAGGCAGGCTGGGAAGCCACCTTTATAAGACTGCGTAAACAACTTGTAGAAGTCTTTCCCCGCAAACTGTATCAGCAGAGGGTGTTGTCTAACACTGCAGTGGCAGCGGAATTCAGTTTGGGTCGCTCCATCCATAGCTTCCACTTGGATGCTTGAGTCGACGGTTGCCCCAAGATAAGAAAGTGCTCAATAACTGAATGGTTTACATTGGTGCTTTCCCTATTAGCTACCCTTATTGGGTGAGTCCTAAGTTGGAGTTACCTTATTGTAACAGCAACTCACTTACTGAGTGGTGCCTTAGTATGAGCCGAGATACCTGCTGCCTCCAGTTGACTGCTTGCCACCTTGCTTCATCCTGTACCACATTTGTGTCCACCACATGGGTATGACAAAGGGATGTATGACGTTACAACGCATACTTTTACCACGCATACCATTACAACGCGGTATTTACAACGAATACCGTTACAACGCATAGCGCTTAGAGGTGCTGGATAGTGGTAAGTATAATTTTATATTCCAACTCCAGTCCCCGTGGACACTAGGGAAGGTGTTGGATATAAAATTATACTTATTCCCTATCCTAGAGCGCCCCCCAGCGCATTGCATTGTAATGGTATGCGTGGTAATGCCTGCGTTGTAGTGGTAGTGCGTTGTAAAAACTTTGTTGTAACAGTTGTATACCATGACAAAGACCTAACTTCTATTGCTGGCTGGAATCACCTTTGTTTGTTAGGTCAAGCATCAGTGCGCATGCGCTGTCTGCAAGACCTGCTGTAATCGATACTACTCCTCTATTCCCACCGTCTGCTTACTAATAGGCTCAGTGCAGCATCAGTCTTCTTTCCTGCCTGCTTATTCGTTCCTGCAGCTGATACCTCACTTCCGTTTAAGGGTGAGGAGCACCGGCCAATTACACTTTTCATACACCATGATTCTTCGTGTGCTGTTTGCAAGAACTCCTTTTAAAGACGTTGCTTTCCACCCCACACTGCTTACTGCCGCTCATTGCTTGCATAACTTGCCTTCTCTGTTCTGCACTGTGTTATAAATCCTCTCTCCATTGGCTGCTTACTCCAGAAGCAAGTGTACAAAAAGATGACTGCCATTTCGCTGCTTCAGCCGTACCCTTGAATTTTATTTTACTTTAAAGTTGCGAGTGTATTAACAACTCCCTGTCCTTTTGCTGCTTCAACCATGCCATTGACTTTTTTTTACTTTAAAGTTGCAAGTGTATAAACAAATAACTGTCCTTTTGCTGCTTCAGCCGTGCAATTTTCATTTTCAACTTTAAAGTGGAGCGTGACACACGCTTACCCATAGACTCCCCTCACTTTGCCTGTGCCTTCTCCTGTGCACCTTCTGCTACCTGTTGGTGCCAAGTAGAGGGAACAGCTAGGCAGGGAACTCTGCGACCTAGGATGGAGCCTAAAAGCCACTGTACGGCTGGTCCTTTTGTTTCTTCGGGTCCCTCATGCCCTCAATCTACAATCATCTGTTTAGGGCTCGGCCTACGTCACCACTTCGTCAGAAGTGGGGCGGAGCTCCGAGCCGTCTTGTTACGGGGCTCAGAATAGTGAAGTAAAAATTCCTCACTGCGCGAGATTTTTCCGTAGTTTATTTTGGCATCTGCATGCTAATTGGTCCTCGCAGTGCTGTGTTTTTAGTTTTAAAATGTGCTCCTGCTGCTGCATCTGTTAATCATTATTTTAAGAGTGTTTGCACAGTAGCATCTGCTTTTAAGATGGCCATGCAAGAGTAAACGGTTAAGCAGCATCAGGCGTGAAAGTTATCTTGTTGGGATTTGTAATGCTCTCTTGCAGAGGTGCACAACATATTTCCACCATTTCCAAAGTATCTTCACTGGCCCCTTGCAACTAGGCGGCAGGCACCAAAAAGTACACAAGTTTATTGTGGCCACTACTGTGTGAATGGGTATCCATTTTCCATATTCCAGCAGACGTATTATGTAGAAAATACCTCCAATTTTCAAGCTTTGTGTTATAAAAGAAAATCGTGGCAATTCACCTGCATGCAATTTGCAATTACTCCGGGTGAGGGTATGAGGTATAGCTGACCATTGTTCTAATATTGCCATCTCTAAGACCAACTCGTAAAATAGTTATGAAACCGGAACAACTTCGTACTACCAGGTCTCCCTCAAGAGAAAAACACATTAGAATAACCCTGTTGTTTTGTTTGGAAACAATGTCATTTTGCTTGAAAATAAGGCAATTCAAAATACAGCAGAGTGTCACACAATTTTGAAGTTCCTTTGCAGTTTAGTAGTCAAGTCAAGTCAAGTCAAGTCAAACCACTTTATTCGATTACTTAAAATCATAAAAGTATGCTATACATATACAAAAACGTTAAAAATGTTTGTTAAAAATATGTTATACAGGCTAAAAATGTAATACAAATTCATTTAAAAATCATTAACGTCTTTTCTAAATTTAAAGCCACTGATTGGTATACATTATCATTATATTAACAGGATTGGAATTCTTGTGTGGCTTTCTGTCTACCCCTCTTATTTCTAACAGACGCTGCAAGGTAGCTGGCAACACAAAACATGTTTTTTGGGGATTCCAACAGTTGTAAAAACAATAAAGCAGGTTTACACTGGATAAAGTTAATCTTTTTCAGTAAAGGGAGGATAAACCTTGTCCTGGCATCATGGTACAGAGGACAAAAGATCATAAAGTGCATGGTGTCTTGGGGGGAGAAATCATCACATTTGCACGGTGCAGCTTCCTCGGGTCTACACCAGCCCTCCACATCCCAAAATACAGTATGTATTTGGTTGAACCGGAATTTTGTCAATAGCCATCTATGAAAAGAATTAGTCACTATGGACAAGTAAGGTGACATCGCTAATGACAAAGTAACCATTACATGGCCCCTAACCGATGGTTTACACAGTTCTACTGCTTCCCGCTCTGCCTCCCTTAGCTTAATAAAATTAATTTTTACCCACTCTAGGTCAGCCTTGCATAGAGATTCTAGATTGAAGAAAATCTCAGGTCGCCCCATATACCCAGCTAACATTTTTATATAGGACAGCCACTGGATTTCCTTCATGTTATCAAGGTTGATACAGTCCTTTAAAATCTTGTGGTTTAGGGAGAGGTTCGAATTCAACCAAATTTTGATCCATAGCAGGATGGGGGCTATTTTGATTATATCTGCTATGTAACCTATCCCCAATTCAACATGGACAGAGTGGGTAGCTGTAGATTGCGGAAGGCCTAGGAGGGACCGTAAACATTTATTTTCTTCTGTTTGGATGAGGTCAGGTTTGGTAAACCCCCATATTGCTGCCCCATACCTTGCGATAGATATGGTCTTGGCTTTATAAATGGCTATGATCGCCTCATAGGGTTTCCCCCCCAGCCTTTTAGCAAAACCTAACACTGCAGCTGAGGAACTTCTCACTGCATTTGCCTTTATAGAGAGCTGTGGGGACCATGAACCCCTATCATCAAAAACTACTCCCATGTAGGCAAATACCTTTACTCTAGTAATTTCCTCACTGCCACAGTAAAAGGTCTTAACTTTATTTTTTGAGGCACCCAAAGACATAACATGGGATTTGCCATTGTTTACCACCAGATCCAGGCTTTTCATAAAATCCCCGAAAGAGTCCAGCAATCTTTGTAGGCCCAACGGGGTCCTTGCTAATAAGACAGCGTCGTCCGCATATAGGAGCACCGAAACCGGTGTACCTCCCATGTGTGGGATGTCGGGCGTCGCAGTTAACAGATTTACCTCCAACGAGTTTACATACAGCGTAAACAGCATGGGGGCCAAGATGCGTCCCTGACGCACCCCTCTGCCGGACCTAAAACTTGCCGTGCATTTCCCCTCATTCGTCATCCTAATTGAGGCATTTAGGTCTTTATGCAACTCTGCCAAAAAATACACAAGGGGCCGATCAAGGCCCATCTCCAGGAGCATTGTCCACAGCCTTGACCAATTGACTAGATCAAAGGCCGTGGACAAGTCCATACAGCCCAGAAAAATAGAGCCCCTAGCCGCCTTCGTGTATTTAGCTATAATTAGGTGAAGGTTCAAACATTGGTCCTCCGTGGTCCTCCCCGCTCTAAGGCCATACTGGGCATCGGACAGTATGTTATTGTCTGAAGCCCACCCTGTTATCCTTGCTAGAATAACCTTCCCCAGGATTTTTATGGAGGAATCCAGCAAAAATATAGGCCTATAGCATCTGGGGTCTCCCCTTTGACCCTTCTTAAACACTGGGATTATTGTTGATCGAAACCAAGATTTAGGGAATCCTACACAGGCTGAGGTGTTAAAGACATTAGTCAAGATATTTGCCAAGTACAACGGGTTTGCCTTGTACATATCTGAGGGTACCCCATCTGGGCCTGGTGCCTTTCGTCCTGCTGTGCCCTCAATTGCTTTAACAACTTCCGCCAAATGAAACCTTACTGGCATAACAGGAGGTTCTAAGGCTGGGGCCACAAAAATATCTAGCTCTAGATGACTTCCATACATTTGTTCAAAGTGGCTCAACCAGTCCTCCTCTGCTATATTTACTTCTAAAATATTATTTTGAGTACTGGAAAACAGGGGAGTATTTATAATAGACCAGAATTTTGCACTATCTTTTAGGGTTGCTTTATCCATAAGCTCAACCCACACATCATGTTTAATTTCATTTTTCCTTTCATGTACTGCTCTTGTGTACTCTCTTCTAAGCTGGGCAACCAGAGCTTTATTCCTTGGTTGCTCCTGAAGAGTTTTTTTGAGGAGATTATAGGATTTAGTGCATTTATGGTCAAACCAACCCCTTACCGGTATATTTTTAGGTGGTCGACTTTTGGACGTAAGTTCTTTAGCCACTTGGGAGCAGATAGCTTCATACAAAGTTATTACTTCCTCCCCATTTGAGAGTGGATCACCACAAATGTTTAAATCCTGGGCAGCCTTAACGGTGATGGTATTGAAAAACTCTTCTGGCACAACCTTACTTCAATTTAACCTCCTCCCCTGGTCTTTGGCTTTAACCTCCACTACAGCCAGTGGCGGAGCAGTTTCATTTAAAAGAAAGAAACCATTTACCAACTCAATCACCACTGGATTGTGGTCACTAAAACAAGAAGGTATAGCATTATAGGAGATTACATATTTTAAAAGTCCTGAAGAAGGAAATATGTAGTCAATTATTGTTCCACAATCCCTGCCTATATACGTGGGAACACGAGTATTTTTGTCAAAAAACCCTGCTTCAAACAAATCGTTATTAGACAGGAGATTCTCCAGAGCTTCCCCCTTATAGGTATGCTCAAAGTGCTGCGGGGATGTGAAGTCTGGCCCATCATTATCAATTAATAAACAATTCTGACTACATAAGTGCACATTAAAATCGCCCAACAGAATATATTGGCAGAAAGTGGTTTGCTTTTCATTATAGGTGCTTAGGAAATCTGACAACCACACCAAATGTTCATTTGGAGAATCCCCGTGCTGCGAATTATAGCAGTTGACTAGAATTAGTTTTGTATTATTTGTGAGCTTTATTTCCAGGATAAGAAAATTGTAGGAGGCACAGTTTACCCTTTTAACTTTCCCCCTTACATTCACAGATACCAATAGCACGAGTCCCCCTCTATCTCTCCCAAGCTGATGATCTTAGTGCAGGAACAGAATGTGAGGTGAAAACATCCATCCAAAAGTCACAGTTCTTGTCCCATGTCTGTTGGAGAGCCACAATATCATGTTGTTTAACAAAATTTAACCAGTTACTATCCTCTCGCTTGGAACGCAAGCCAGCAACGTTCCAACTTCACATCTTAACCGTTTCCCCCACGACATTGTACGTAGTTACGGGGTTACAGTGGGTAACGAGAGGAATCAAAGTAGGGTGATCAGGGACCGAGGGAACCAAGATTGAGGAAGACTCTTCACCCGATTCCTCACCAACCTCCCGTCAATCGCACAACTCTAAACCAGAGAGTACATCAAATCTGTTATGTGTGGCAATATTAGGCCCATAATTAAAAAAGTTCTCTCCACAGGGACCCTGAAATGAGCCTGGCGTCTGAGCCGTGATAGGAGTATATGGTCTCATTCTCGCGCTATGTGGGGGTGCTCTTGTGATGTGATTATAAAAAAAACAAGAGGTCGCACACAAATACTATTGGCATCGTAAGTCATGGAGGCAGCCCTTAACAAAACTGTAGCCACATGTTGTGGGTGTCTGAATTTTACAATTATGCAGTCCCCATTACATGTCTTTCTGGAGGGCCCAATCCAGTTTGCCCTTCTTGTTGTTATAATGTCGGGGGCACATTTTATAGGGAAACCACACCTCCTGTTCAACCATGACACGTTTTGTTTTTAAGGGAGTCATGCGATTCCTCAGGTGTCTGGGCTGATTGCTTTACATAGGGCGGAACATTGGTTAGGACGACTACGTACGGAGTACACTCTGGGGGAAGGTTTATAGATTTACATCTCCTTGCCAAAATAACGCTGGATGTAACATCAGGCCCTGTAGTCGGTCATGTAACTACACTCACTGCAATGATAGGGGCCGTTGTAACTGAGTCTGTTCTAGTTGTGAGCTGGCTAGATTGCTGCAGATTAACAGCTCTAACTTCCTCTTCTGTCCCTCCTGACTCCTTCCCAACCTGTTTAATACTATCAGCCACTGCTAATTGTTTGGATATCAGCCCTCCTAGCCTCTTTACTTCGGCAGTGACACTATCAAGTTTACGCACTAGGGGTTGAATATACTGTTCTAATTTAGCTTCAAACTTGGCTTCCAAAGAGCGAAGTAGTTGGGAAAATTGATCTGAACTTAATATGTTATTGGCCAGATTGCTTTCATCCTGTACTTTTAGGGACTCATCTGTGTTATTCTTTGCTGGTAAGGGAATATCTATCCTTCTTTTTGAGTGCTCCCCCCCCCTTTTGTTTTGTTGTTTCCTGCAGGTTCTGACAGGTCTAGTGCTGGGCAAAACATCTTCACTGTCAACACTTACTATGTTTAAGTCAACTACTGGCGGCTCAGTGTGAACCTGGGCTACCACCGTGGTAACCACAGTGGGATCCATTTCAGTGGTAACAACCTCTGGGTGGTTCTCCAAAGGGATCGGGGGATCTTGGGCAAGATTGGGTGGGCTACCCCTTCCCAGAGAGGCCCTCCTATCATTATTGATTTTATTTACCATCTTCACCAGGTAGTTATCAATAGGGCCTACCCCCGATATGAATTTCTCCTTAGTGCCACTTGGCATGGTTTAACCTATTACCTAAATTATTAATACTAGGGTACAATAAAACCAAATATGTGATCGAAATAGTACAAAGTGGATTAAAAAAAGAACTCTATATAAAGTCAACACTTTACCGGATCTGTATGTCCTGAATCGCCGAAAGTCCTGACACGATTTGGCTAGGGCCTCTTCCTGTCTATGACTGTTTTAGACTGTCCCGCCCTTGTCCCGGGCTTCTCCCGGCGCGTGCCCGCGCGCGTCCCGCGGGACGAGGAACTGACGTTGCCTTTATGCGCCTCCTGGCGCTGCTGAGGGCGTCACTGGTGGTGAGAGGGGCCCGGCGGAGCCAAGCCCGGCCGGGAAACAGGCGGAGCAAGGCCCGGCCCTTTGCTGTTGGTGCTGCGGCGAAGCTGAGCCCGGCCGTGAAGAGAGCAGGAAAGGTTGGTAATGACCCGCACAGGACTCGGCCCTGGCGCTGCCTTTATGCGCCTCCTGGCGCTGCTGAGGGCGTCACTGGTGGTGGGAGGGGCCCGGCGGAGCCAAGCCCGGCCAGGAAACAGGCGGAGCAAGGCCCGGCCCTTTGCTGTTGGTGCTGTGGCGCTGCGGCAGAGCTGAGCCAGGCCGTGAAGAGAACAGGAACGGTTGGTAATGACCCCCAAAGGACTCGGCCCTGGCGCTGCCTTTATGTGCCTCCTGGCGCTGCTGAGGGCGTCACTGGTGGCGGGAGGGGCCCGGCGGAGCCAAGCCCGGCCGGGAAACAGGCGGAGCAAGGCCCGGCCCTTTGCTGTTGGTGCTGCGGAGCTGAGCCCGGCCATGAAGAGAGCAGGAACGGTTGGTAATGACCCCCCCCAGTTTAGTAAACGGGCGCAGACGGATCCAGGTTTTTTTCCCGCAACCATCTCGACCCTGGCTGAAAAGCTGCGAGGACAAACTCTCGTGCAAAAACCCAAACCTCACAGATTACAGTTCTGGCTGAGCTGAATTCATCTGTCATCCCTTTTATGTCGCTAAAAAATGCCTTATTCTGCCGGATAATATTATGAGCTATGATTCAAGCGCTACTTCCTTTTTCTGTTTGGTGGTATTATATATAGCTAATATTAGTGTTAAAGCTACTGTATGCTTTGTTTTCAACCTTCTGATTTAATTGTTTTCAATCCTCTGTTTTATTTACTAAACAAACCTAGTCGTTTACTTTATAAAACACATACAGTCTTTTTCCAGAAATGCCAACAATATTCAAAGCTTCTATCTCTCTCTAACCTAAAAAATGCAGACATTTCATTTTCTGTTTCTTTCTTTTCAGCAGTTGTAAAGCCTTACAGTAACACTTTTATAAATCCCATTGGCCTAGTGCAGACATGTTGTCACACTCGAGGCTCTGCATGAAGCAACATGGTGTTTCTGCCACATTTTCCAGTGTTGCCTGACCAAAAGCAAACACAAGGAGATGATGGACGCAGCACTGAAACATTTTCAGAAGCTCACCCCAAGTCACAGATTTGGGTTGAATCTATCATCGTTCTTTAGTTCACATCGCCACCTCAGTTTAGACCCAGATATATGCAAATCAGTCTTGACCCTGTTCCTCATGGGAACAGTCCAGCCCAAACTGCCAAGCCAGGTCTTCCGCGGACCGGAAACAAGCATCATGGGACCGGTTTTGGGGTAACACCCCTCATCAGTGTGATGTCCACCACATATGAATAAGTAAGCCTCGCACTTGAACAAGTGCAAAGATAACATTTATTCACCTCATCCATCAACAGCCAGTCTCAACTGACTCAGCCAGAACTTCCACACATTCCAAGGTTCCATGTGGAAACTTGGATGATGACATGTCACACATCTTTCCTCTTTACAACAAAAGAAACTTCATAAAACGAGATACGACATTCCAAGAAATACAGCTTACAAAAGAAAAGAATAATGAAAAGCACCTGGGTATAAAAAATGAAAATGAATGTGAAACTTTAAAAGTGATCTTAATAAACATAATCTTTCATATACAAAGGTTGTCTATGCACTCTTTGGCTCCTGTCCCTAACAGAGCCTGGCAAAGACTGTGACCTTGTTTGAGAAGAATCACAACCAATTTTAGAATATAGATTGTTACCCCAACCCACATCTTCAACAGAAGAATTTGAGATGGATTTGATCACAACAACTCTGCTCTTATTCCAAACTCTGCCATCATCAGTCTTCACAGCATTTTTGAATAATTTAATAACTATTCTGACTTTTGTATACTTTGACCATGGTTGATATCCAACAGGTACCATTTCAACAAAGTACATCTTCCTGGCTTTCTGTTGTTCGATTTCTGTGCACCTCCAATCCCCAATCCCCAATCCCATTGTTCTTCAGACCTTTGTTCAATACCATCCAACCTGGACACAACTTTGAGTTGGAAGCTCTTCCTTTGAACAACTCAAAGGGTGTTCAGCCCGTGGTTGAGTGAGAAGACATGCGATACTCTGTTATTGTGTCTTGCAGAACAGATTTCAAATTAAGGTTACCTGCTCTAGCTAACTGAATGCTCTCTTTAAGAGTTTTGTTCACCCTCTCAACAGCACCACTGGTTTCTGGGTGGCAAACCGAACTTTGTTTATGAATTATACCACATTTTCAAAAAGTGGGAATATTATCTAAAAGAATATAATTGGGATAACTTTCTCTTTTGAATATATATCACATTTGCAGAAGAAATGTCTCTAACAGAGTTTACCTCAATCCTTCTAGAATATAGATCCAACACAACTATCAAATATTTAGTATCACTCACACCATGCAATGATCCTACTATGTCTATAGCAACTTCATCCCAGGGATGATTGGGAAGCTTCCAGCAAATCATGGGATTTTGCCTACTTTTTAAAACCTTATCACTCATGCAGCATTCCATACAATCTCTGACCATTCTTTCAACTTCTTTGTCCATTCCTGTCCACCAGAATTTAATCCTTAAACACTCTTTAGTTTTTACTATTCCGAGATTACCAATATGGGCAAAATTGAGTAATTTAACGGTGGTACAAGTTTGGTTCTACAAACAAGCATGCCATCCATAACAGACAATTCCTCACAAACCATAGACCAAGGTTTTGTCTCCCTATCAACAACAACTCTATCACCTTTGAAATCTCTATGTCCTTACCTAACTCACTTTTCCATTCCAACTCTTCAACAGCACCCATTGTAACTTCACAGACATTTATAAATTCATCTTCAAGACGGTCCTGTTCCTGATCAATCTCCTTGGCATCTTCTAAGCGTGACACACAATATGCAGAACAATTGATGACACCAGAAATACAATCAACTTCAAAGTCATACCCCTGAAGTAAAATGATCCACTTCCTAGTCCTTGACAAAACTGAATCTAGCCCTTTTTTAGTGAAAACTTCCTTTAAGTGCTTATGATCTGAGAGTACCTTAGCCTTCATACCCCAAATCAAATTCCTGTACTTTCTCAAGGCCCAAAAGATTGCCAAAGCCTCTTTCTCAATCACAGAGTAATTTTACTCCGAACCTCTCAAACACCTGGAAGCGCAAGCTATTAAATGTCCCACCCCATTTCTTTTTTGTAGCAAAACAGCTCCTATGACCTTGACACTGGCGCAAGTCATGATAGAAGTCTCATTACCTGGTATAAAAGCCTGCAAACAAGGTGCATTCTTCAAATCATTCTTGATAGAATTGAATTCCATACCACACTCAGAACTCCAATCAAAACAAACATTCTTTCTAGTCAACGTCCAAAGACTTGTTAGCATATCCTGGGATAAACTTACAATAATACTCCACCATTCCAAATAAGGAAACTAACTCTGCTTTGTTGACAGGATCCTGCAATTTCACTATTGTGTCAACTAACTCCTTTTTAGGAAATACACCTTGTCCTGTAATGCAATGTCAAAGGTAATTAACCTCCTCTACACAAAATGTGTGTTTTTCCTTCCTCAGCGTCAAACCAGCTTTCCTCAATTTCTCCAACACAGCATGAACCCTTGAATGATGTTCCACTTTTGTGCTTCCATAAATTAACAAATCATCCTGGTAACATTTAACACCAGATAGGCCCATAAGCACATTGTACATGATACGCTTAAACAGCGAGGCTGCTGAGACAAGCCCAAATGGCATTCAGAAAAATGTAAATATTCCCATGGGTGTTATGAAAGCCGTAAATCTTGCAATACTTTATCTATCTCTACCTGATGATATGCTCAAGCCAAATCTAAGGTAGTAAAGTACTTTGCATCTGCCAAAGTGCTGATGATCTCGTCAATGTTGGGTTGGGGAAATCTACCCACACCCACCTCCTTACTGAGTGCAAGCAAGTCAATACAAAGACAAATCTCACAACTAGCTGTTTTTGCAATGACAATCAGAGTTAACCACTCCGTTGCCTCAACAGACTCAATAATACCCATCTCAATACGACATTCAATCTCCTTCTGCACAGCAGCTTGTTTGTTCAAAAGTATTCTCCTTACTTTTGCCACAACGGGAATGGAACCCTCTTTCACCTTTATGTGATGTTTATACCAATTAAGACACCCCAAGTTATCTTGAAACACATCAGGAAACTGTTCACTCTGAACTGCCATGGGATCATCTACCTCTTGTACTTGAACTTTTGGATCAGCATTCGGATTCAGAAGAACACCAAGTAGACGTTGATGTGGCCACCCTAAAAGTGCGTCCCCTATCCTGGCAACATATACCTTTCCAGGAGTCATCTTTCCCCTCACTTCAATGCATGCCGTGAAATACCCCAGCAAGTTTATCAGCAACCTTCCATAACCTAAAGGAGAAACATCCGTTTTAAGAAGAGTTACACTGTCTCTAAAGTGACCATCAAACATATCTTTGTTAATCATAGTCAGGTGTGAAAATAAATCAAATTTTATTTCAAGCTCTATACCTTCAATTATGACAATATGTGCCGGATGTTTATCTTTTCCATCAGCCACCTGATACACAATTTGTGTGGCTGTTCTCTTCTCTTAACTTTACTTTTACAACATTTAGCAAAGTGAACCTTCCTCCCGCAGGTAATACATATGACCTGCAGAGCTGGGCAGAAAATAGCATTTGCTCTATGACCCAACTTTCCACATCTGAAGCAGATTACTCTGTTAACTTGCATACTGTTACTTTCTGTGACTCAAGCACATTTTTCATCATCTATTTCTAAAGATGTGTTACTCTTAACTTGATATACAGCCTCCTCAACACTTGTAACAGGTTCATTAGATGTGTTCTGTGTATTGCTCAATTCATCTACACATTTCATCATGCGCTCTACAACTAAGGGTAGTTCATCTTTCAACCATAACTCCTCTCTTATTTTATCATGAGTACACTTTAACACAAATTGGTCCCTTATTCTCTCCTCTATGGCCCTACCAAATTTGCAACTTTCTTAAACGTGTTACAAATTCTTCAACTGATTAATCTTTCTTTTGTTCACGCCAACCAAAATGATATCTCTCCATAATGGTGCTGAGACGTGGGCGATAATGTTGATCAAACCCTAATATACATATTTCATACTCATTTAATGTCCTCTGATCAGCAGCACTCGGTTCTGGTAAATTCTCAAGTACTTCCTGACCTTCGCCTCCTAGACAATGAAGTAATAAAGAGTGTTTACGTTCTGCACTTAAGTTTGTGTCACATACTCTTGCATAGTTCACAAAGATCTTTTTCCATTTCTGCCACTTAATTGCGGCTCTCCTGGACTGGTCAAGAAAAATGGTGGCTGCGTCACGTTGTGCATGTTCACTTGTAACCTACAACGTAGAGTATTAACCACTTCTTTTTATATGGTTTTCCCTCCAAAACAGATAAGACTCTTTTTTTTAAAAAACTATCCACAATTTTAAACAGGTAACATTTATTTGAGTTAATACCCATATAGAATTAGAACATAGTGAAAAATCTCCTTTCAATTGGTGATAAAACTCAGTAGTACAAATGAAGCTTCACAAAAAAAACACAAGGAAACTGGACTTGCCATGAATGTGGGGTGCCAATCACCGAAGTCTCTTTAGATCGACACACAGAGACTGAGCTTTTACTGCAAGAGTGGTGTGTCAATCACCGAAGCCCTTTACAACAACACAGTGACTGAGCCTTTACCACAAATGTACCTCCGAATCGGCACAACCGAAAGCTGCTTTTTGGAGAATGACGTGAAAACACAGTTCTCCTATTAAATCCTTCCCAACAGCACAAAAAGGTGGCTCTGCGTGGTCACACATATAATCAGGCCTATTTTGACTGTGAGTGGAGGTTGTATTCCAGATACTCACCACAGAAAAAGGACCTCTTTTTACTATGCATCGGACACACTACACTGCTTGTTTCAGCAGGCAATAGGGCACAGAGAAACACGATATCGCAGTGAAACGCACATGCGTTTCAACGCCTGGCCGCTCCGCCGATCTCCTCACCGGATCTCCAAAGATGATGAAGAACCTTTAAACTAGAAACTCCTTGGAACATAAAGAACACACACAACTTTTCCGTGCTGAACATGGCCACCAAAGCAGGTCGAACACATGACTTCTCCACCGAGTCGCGGAAGCTGATTCTTCTCTTGGATCGATGTTGAGGTGACAGGACCATTGATCCCGCGCTCATCGCTAAATTATGTGGTGTCCACTACAGATAAATAAGTGAGCTTCTCACTTGTACAAGTGCAAAGATAACGTTTATTCACTTCATCCATCAACAACCAGTCTCAACTGACTCCAGAACTTCCACACATTCCAAGGCTCCATGTGGAATCTTGGATGATGACATGTCACCATCAGCCAGGCTAGCTTGAATCCAGTGGTAAAGTGAGCAAGGGACCCATGTCTGGGCATACCCTGCCAATTTAGGGCAAACAAAGCAAGCACAATTAAATTATGGACTTAGCACTGAAACATCAGGACTGTGATAGGAACCTTTAGTCCTGGAGCAATCGTTTGATAGCTAGGCCCTTTTAATTAGCACTTTTATCAGAGGCACTGCTGATAAATATGTGTTGAAAATAATTGAAAAACAGACATCTGCTTGGCACTGTGAAGGAATCCTACAGCCCACTGTTGGCAAAAGCAGCTGGATGACAGCTCAAGGCACGAGAATGAAACGGCCACCATTTCCAACCTTTTATTTTTGACCTTTCACAAAAAAGACAATTGTGAAACCATGGTGGTATCTTTCCCACGGCCAGAAACGTTCTAAAAAGAAAAGTTCAACCTTGACTGGATCAAAGCAAGAAGATGTTATTCGGTCCTTAGGGGTGGTTTTGAAAATGCAAATTCGTTTCCACCAAAGATAGTTCTGTGTGTTGCAAAATATTTGTGGTACCTTAGAAGATGCAACATTCTTGGCATCTGCCTCTTGGTAGCACGACTTTATTAGAAGCAAGACTGGCAGTAAAAGAGACTCAGTTACTACCAGCCTTGCTTCTCATAAGCAATCACTATAAGTACAAAGTGTGTGTTTATGCACCACTTGCAGGTTTTCAAAACACATTAATAAAAGGCATTGCCATTTACAATGCCAATAGCTCAAACTCTCGCAAATGCAAGACCTATTGCTTTGGAAATGCTTGTCAGAGGTGATAGGCTCTTCCCTCTAGGGAGAAGACAGAAACACTGCCCTGTAAGGACCACAGGTCCTGGTAGGTCCCCTCCTGGGTCGGGCGGGCAATGCCCATCATGCGGGCGCAGGATGAGTGCAGACCTGAGTATGTACCACCAGTGGGGATTGGCACCACCGGAAATTGGGGTTGAGTGCTCTCTGGCTGTGTTGGAGCCCGCACAGTCAGCCTTAGGAGTTTTGCCTTGCACGGAGTAGAGTGTTGCTCCGCCCTTGTGTCCCCCATGCTGTTGTGGGCTTCACACTTACTAGTCAATGAGGTCACAAGTTGACCTTTCTGCCCAAGGTACCACCCCACACCAGTGGATCGTGGTGCTGTTGTAGCACGCATGTGTGGTGGCGATAACACAGTGGCAGTGGTGTAGCAGCTCAAGAAGCCTTGGCCATGCAGAGAGTGTAGGTCACCCTTTTTATACTAAAATGGGATGTTGTAGCAGGACGCTAATAAATGATGACACAGTTATTGCAGATACCTCAACTGGACTGGCCCTGTGCTCCTGGCTCCAGTCTCTTTTATTTGCTTTGGCGCATACATATTTATGAAACCACTAACGCACCAAACCACAGGGTCCAAATCTGTGCAAATACACTCAATGTTATCACCCTAGTGCTGCATTTGCACAACACTATAGACCCCAATCATTGACTTTACAGTCAGTGCGCATGCTCACTCTTCCACCTGCTGCCTCCTATTAAGCTCCCCTCACTACCCATTTCATGAATAAACACCCTATAACTCCCTCACATTCTCTGTGTGCTAGTTACATTTGGTGCACATTTGTTTCTGTTAAGAAACAAATACAAATATGGTCAGCGTTTGCCACTCAGCCCTGGTGGGGCATCTCAAAGTGTGCATGACAATATAGATCTGTGAAAGAACTGGGTATTGTTAGAATGACATATTTAAGACATGCAATGTACTTGGTGCTCTTACTTTAGCCTGCTCTGTGCCTTACACCCCACATTTGGAGATAGTGGTGGCACAATAAGTTTCCAACAGTCGCCTGAGACTGTATGCTCCATTGCTGCTAACAGTGCTGTCACTATGGATGAGGCCTCTCGTTAATGGATCGTGTAGCACACAGAGTTGCAGGTGCAGCGCCCTCCTGTATTGTTCTCAGGACTTGTAATCGAAAACATTTTTTAGTCTGCTGGCACCATCACGTCAGGTATCTACAGTTACATTCACTGATGGCCTTATAGACAATGGAGCAGGTCTTCCTTTCAGACAAAGGAAGTCCCTAGACTTTTCTGAGACTAGACGTTATTCAAACTAATGTCCAAAGACCTTGAATGTGACAAGCCACTGCATGAATCATTCCCGTATGTCAGATGGGTTTCAAGGACAATTGGATGACTGCCAGTAGCACTTTGCCCTCTGATCAAAATGTTAATAAAAAGATGTCTAAAAATAAAAAGGTGTATGATGATAACAGAGCGGTCATGGTCTTTTGTGCATATTGCATTTGAATCCGAGCTTGGTATGAATGCAGCACCCAACGAATTTGGCTTTGTTGGCGAGTTTCAGTGCAACAGCATGCGTTCAGTGGTTCCCTGAGACGGATATATGACAGAATTTCGACAGACAGAATTTCGGCCTACACAAATATCGGCGTAATTATATCGATTGCAAGAATATCGATGCCCTATGTACAACATGGTAAGTACCAAAATATCGAAAAAATAATATCGATGTTAAAAATATCGTTGTCAAATATATCGGTTTTTTTTGGTTTAAAATAACATGAAAAATACTGTAAATAATACTTATAAATTACTTAAACATATTTAAATATATTTAATAATGGTAAAAAAAATAATAATACATATGTAATAAAAAAAATAATATTAAGAAATCATATATAATATATACTTACTTAACAATAATTACTATTCCCACTCCAGAGGGTGCAACAGTAGGGAAAACTGACCCTGAACCCAAAAAATATCCCTTTACCCAAGAACTGAAAACTGACCCTGAACCCTAAAAATACCCCTTTACCCAAAAACCCCAAACTGACCCTGAACCCTAAAAATACCCCTTTACCCAAAAACTGAAAACTGACCCTGAACCCATAAAATACCCCTTTACCCAAGAACTGAAAACTGACCCTGAACCCTAAAAATACCCCTTTACCCAAAAACTGAAAACTGACCCTGAACCCGAAAAATACCCCTTTACCCCAAAACTGAAAACTGACCCTGAACCCTAAAAATACCCCTTTACCCAAAAACTGAAAACTGACCCTGAACCCTAAAAATACCCCTTTACCCAAAAACTGAAAACTGACCCTGAACCCTAAAAATACCCCTTTACCCAAAAACTGAAAACTGACCCTGAACCCTAAAAATACCCCTTTACCCAAAAACTTAAAACTGACCCTGAACCCTAAAAATACCCCTTTACCCAAAAACTGAAAACTGACCCTGAACACTAAAAATACCCCTTTACCCAAGAACTGAAAACTGATCCTGAACCCTAAAAATACTCCTTTACCCAAAATTAATTAATATTACAATTAAATTACTTCCCACCCTATTCCCCTATAAACCCACAACCCGCTCCAGTAGTAAAACATATAATTTAGTTAAAAATATACATAAATTATCAATTAATTATTCAATTATTCAATTAAAATAAATCATTGCCAATTAATATTTAATTGCAAAATAAATTAATCATTAAAAAATAATTATTTAATTACAAATAAATTACTTCCCACCCTATTCCCCTATAAACCCACAACCCGCTCCAGTAGTAAAACATATAATTTACTTAAAAATATACATAAATTATCAATTAATTAATCAATTAATCAATTAAAATAATTCATTGCCAATTAACATTTAATTGCAAAATAAATTAATCATAAAAAAATAATTATTTAATTACAAATAAATTACTTCCCACCCTATTCCCCTAAAAACCCACAACACGCTCAGGTAGTAAAACATATAATTTACTTTTTTTTTTTTTTTTTTATAAAAACATATTAAACACATATTGTAACAATTAATATACTTAGGCAAAATTTCTAACACATATTAGTAAATTGAAATTACTTACATCAATATATATGCTATCGATATAAGTAATTTCGATATTACTTACCTTAGGGTCGATATTCTGGCCATCGATATTCTGGACATCGATATTCTGTCCCTTCGATATTAGCAACTCGATATAAGTGTAAGTCGAAATTAAAGATTCGATATTTTGACTGTGTACCCCCAGAGACACCCCGCCCCCAGAAACAAAATGGGGCAGCTAACATATGCTGTGCTTTCAAATGGTAAATCCTGACAATAAGCAGGATTGACAATAACACTGTGAGGATATGTGACAAGGGAAATGTTTACTGTTGGAGAGCTTGATTATTCATAGCTTAACATATTTTATGGAGTATATTCACATGATTCTATTTTCATCAGAAATAGCAACATTTTGATCTTGGAAACTGGGCTATTTTGAAAAAGAAAATGGGGGGGCTGAATTTTCCCCACTGACCTAAATTGAAGCACAAGCAATTTTAAGAAGGAGACTACTAACTTGTATCCATTTTAGGATGAAAAATCATCATTTGAGTCTGTTGCTATGTGTGCAATATTTCCAAGTGAGTGTGCATTAATTGGGAACATACCACTGTGTTTCTTCCAGTATTGTGGTAGAAGAGGGTGCTGCCACCTGTAGGCCAAGTAAGCTTTTTTGGGCCTCATACAGGAATATTGTTAGAAATTGGGTTTCTGATGGGCAGAGGTATGTACCCTGTCCAAGCAGGATCCGCAATCCTAGTCAAGGTAAGTAGAACGATACCTTAAATTATCCTGTGCTTACCCTCTGGTAGCTTGGCACCGAGCAGTCAGGCTTAACTTAAAAGGCAATGGTTAAAGTATTTGTTTAACACTTCAAAACAGTAAAACAGTGAAAAGTCCACACAAAAAGTATCCCAAACAGTTTAGAGAAATATAACATAATTTAATAAATTAAACAAGACCAAATCTTCAAACATCCAATAATTAGAAGTTGAGATATGAATTTTTTAAGATTAAATGTGAAAATATCACTTAGAAGCAATAAGCGCCTATTTGAGAAATCTGGTAATGCTGGTCCGGGGCAAAGTCCAAGTTCAGGACAACTGCAATGCAGCGTGGGTCGGTTACAAGGACCCCACAAGGCCCACTGAACAAAAGAACTGTTATCCTTGTTGCAATAGTGATGATGCAAAGTGTAACCAAGTAATGTGTCAGTGTTGATCCTGAAGTTGGGGGGATGCATCTATTTTTTCGATGCAACAATGGTTATGTGCCAGTTCTGAAGATGAAGCTCCAGTTCTGCACTGCACTGGTTCCGAAGCTGATGCACCTGTTTTCCCTGCGCATTCGAGGAGTCAATAGTCTCTTTGCAGTGGCGGTGATGTGATGGTTCGGATGCGGTGGTTCCGAGTGCGATCTGCCGATCCTGTTCCCGCAACAGCAGCGATACAATGCTTTTGCTCTCAAAGCAGAGGATGTGCTTGTTCTGCAGGGGAAAGCACCTGAGTTCCCTTCCAGTGAGCCAGGTACAGGTGCGGGAAAAAAGACTGTTATGTCAGGAGGCTAGTCAGGTAGCCCTTCGAGTCACTCCGGGTTTAGGCGATGAGTGTCCAATCTTCATCGAGCCAGAGAGAGCAGCAGCCAGTAAGGCAGCACAACAAACCAGCAGTCTTTTAGGGTAGCAGTCCAGCTGAGTGACATTCCTTAAACACAGCAGTTCTGCTTCTTAGTAGAGTGCTTTCAGGTCCAAAAGTGTACTCAGTTGGGGTCATGGTTCCAGTACTTATACCAGTTGTGCCTTTGAAGTGGGGGTGACTTCAAAGATGGGTCTTGAAAGTGCACAGACGTCCTCCCTTCCTGCGTTAGCTTCAGATTCACTACAGGGGGTGTGCAGCTCTTTGTGTGTGGACATATTCCATACCTCTTTAGAAGAAAGGTTAGGCTACATATTTAGC
The DNA here is from genome assembly GCF_964263255.1 of Lissotriton vulgaris. NCBI lineage: Eukaryota > Metazoa > Chordata > Amphibia > Caudata > Salamandridae > Lissotriton > Lissotriton vulgaris. Next base: position 702,716,716 of record NC_141700.1, on the reverse strand, counting down.
CCACAAAGAAATAGAATAGATGACAAGTAAGTGTTGGCAATTGCCCAACGCCAAATTCAATAAACTGCGTACAGAGCTTCATAGGCTTTGCTATGTTTACATTCATTCATTCATTCAAAAGCCTTATTGCGGTTTGGTATACCATAAAAGCACATAAAATATACAATTTAAATCCAATAAGTTTGACTAAAAATTACAATTGAGTCGTGTATCACCTTCATATAGTCATCAAAGGGAGACATTAAAAATTGATTTATGCATTTTTCCTTAAAAATATAAAAATTAGATTAAATCTGATAGCCTTAAAATTGATAAAACGAGTTGAGATCACTCTAATCCACTCTCAGGTTAACCATTGAAACTTAGTGCAAATTTATGGGAATATTGGCTATCAAGTTCTTTCGAATTGACCACATTAGAAACAGGAACTTCACTACCGCAAACACTATCACAGAGTTGGTATCAGTTTTCAGAATCCTGTAAAAAGCCAGATAATGTTGATGCCCAGATTTTTGCACTGCTGGATTATCCACTTCTTCCTGATGTTACCATATGCTGGACAGAAGAGGATAACGTGTGTAGGAGTTTCGGCCTCTGTTCGACACCCTGGGTAGGGACGTGCTGGACCCCCTGTCCACCTATCGGTCATTGAATATAGGGGCAGAGTACCATATCTGAATTGTAAGTAGAGCTTCTTCGCCAGGGTGGGTTGAATGGCATCTAACTCCTGCTCAAAGCTATAATTAGACTTAAAATCCAGGAAGGTGTCAGTAAAACTTGAAGTTTTAACTGTACAAAAAACATTCCTTAGATTGAATTCTTTTACAATACAGGACATTTTTTTGGGAGATAGCTGGGCAAGAGACCTCGGGATTTAACCAGAGATTCTCGAGCCCAATCGAGGTAAGGGTCTGCCTTACAAAGGATAGCCAAGGGATCCTACCAGCACCTAGTGAGGCCATAACCACTTTCAGTTCCTCCTTATAGCACACCAACTCAGGAGTACTCCACAGCCGCCTCCAATAAAGTATTGGCCGTGCGGCAACAGCATCTGCAATTGGACGAATATTCAAGTCCAATCTGAGTGGAACCATGGGGGTACTTCTTGGCAAGGTCAAAAGTTGCCTAATAAAATTATTTTCTGTGATGGAAAGGTCATTTGGTGATACGTGCCCCCAGAGTTCGGCCCCATAAAGGGATGATGACCTGGCTTGGACTCTAAAAATTTCAAGGGGGGCGCTTACTATTTTGTGCGCACAATTTTTTTGCACTTTGAGAATCCCCCCTGCTGCCTGTGTTAATCTTAGATTGGCCTTGGTCATTTGAGGACCCCACCCCATTTTGTCGTTCACGGACAGACCTAGGTATTCAAAGAGTGGGACCGTTTCCAGGGGTCTGCCTTCCATCGTCGGATGGGGGCAGTTGATGGTACTTGCGTTATAAACCATGTACTTGGTCTTATTGATGTTGACCACCAAATTTCTTTTGTTGCAAAATTTAGTAAACTGGTTCAACACCCGCTGCATGCCCATTGGCGATTTTGAAAGCAGCAGGGTGTCATCTGCAAACATTAGTGCAGGAAATCTTTGAGAGGCCAATTTGGGGGAGTCAAAATCATCAATGGCAAGGAGATCTTCTATGAGCCCATTGAGAAAGAGGGAGAACAGGGCTGGGGCTAACACACAGCCCTGTCTATCGCCCTTCCCAACCGGGAATGGCCAAGTTAGTTGGCCTTGCTTGCCAAAGCGAACTCTGGCATAAGTGCCTTTGTGGAGGATTTTAAATTGGTGGCATAGATATGGCGGAACCGCCATTGATAGTAAAATGGTCCATAGCTGGTTCCGGTCCACCATATCGAATGCGGATTTTAGGTCCACGAAGGTAAGGCATAAACTACCCCCTTCCAGAACTACGTGCTTCCAATGGAGTACCTGTAGTCGGAATAGTTGGTCAATTGTTGAAGTTTTGGCCCTAAAGCCCGCTTGAAGTGGAGTCAAGATGTTATTATTGTTAGGCCAATCCTGTAGATGTTGTAAATGGAGCCGGGCAAAAGTTTTCTGGCTCACATCAATAAGGCTTATAGGCCTATAATTGGAAGGTTCAATCGGGGTGCCCTTCTTGTAGATTGGAATAATCTCCGCCCCCAACTAAGTACAAGGCAGTGGTAGCCCCTGCAGTATTGCGTTAAATAAAAATAGAAAATATGGGACCCAAACTGTCAGCTCCTCTCTGAAAAGATCACCCGTAATCCTGTCCAATCCCGGGGCTTTGTTTGGTTGAATACTTAGTAAGGCCTTTTGGAATTCTACCAGAGTGAACAGTGGTAAAAACCACATAGGATCCGGAGTCAAGAGGCTTGACGGGGACTCACTTAATGATGACGGGGGGACAGAATAAAGCTCTTTAAAATAGGAAGACCAGGCTTCTTCCGAGATGTTAGGGTCAATTGTAGTCCTGCCCTCTGGTTTCCCAGTATGGACAAGGTTCCAAAAGGACCTAGCATCCTTTGCCACAAGTGCGGATCTAATAGCAGATCAACGATGTGCTTCCCACTCTGCTTTTGCGTTGGTTATGATTTTTTTATATGCCTGTCTAGCTGCGGTGACCCATGGCCTGTTGCCTTGTTTTAGTGCCGATAATAATACTCCCTTTGCATCCCTGCAGCCCCTATTAAACCAAAGGTTGCCATCGCCTCATGGTTTTGGCTTAATGGGGCCTGATTTATAGAAGGTGTCCTCCAGTACTGATATCAGTTCCTTATGTATACTGGAAAGACCACCTATACCTTTGTCAGAGGAATGGACAACACTTGAATATGCTCTTTCGAGCAGGGGGATTATGTTCCGATACATTTTGGCCATGTTTTCAGTGGACATCTTTGAGGTTCCGTGACAATTGTAAGTGGTGTTTTCGACTCGCACGAATATGGTCGAGTCTGGTATCTATGAACCGCAAATGACGAGTTTAGTAAGTGTGCGCAGTTTCGCTGTGCTAACTTAAACCGTTCGTTTGTTATGTGGGTTTTTCATCTGTACCCACGGGTTCCATTCTAGATACGGCATCCATTTTGTCTCTTGCCCTCAAGTAGCCAGCGAACGGACGTTGTCCGCTTCGCGACCCTGGGACTCCCAAGATATTTGCGGAAGACACATGTTCTTTGTAAGTGTCTTTATGACGAGGGGGATGCTGCTGTAAGGCAGATGGCGCCGCTCGAGGCTCATCTTGCCGCACGGACTTATTGTCTCAGCCGTGCATCTCATTAGGCATGTCCCTTTGATGCCTGTATCTCGTGTTTCCCGATACCTCCCCTTTTTTACACCCTTTCCGATCTCCCCACTGTCTCCGTCTTCCTCTGCACCTGTCTTTGTTCCTATTTCGATCTGTTTTACTGCTGATTGGAATTTGCTAATGGTGGGAAGATGGGTTTTTACAGTTGGGAACCGCCAAATGTTTCCGCACTTATGTTCCGGACCTCATGTGTTTCAAAGTGACCAAAGCGACCCCTCTGGGGGATAATGGTGAGAACCGGGTTGTAAACTTTTGTGTACCATGTTGTTCTATGGGTAAGAACTGTATAAAAGGAGCGATCCACAGAACCAATTTGAAGCAGTCTCCCCGAACTACACTCGATGTACTTCCTGTGATTTCTGTGTTCCCTGCAGCAAATAAACCTTGAATCTTTGACGCCGAAGGAAGTGTCCCGCGTCTCTGTGATTCGTACGCCGGAGCAGGTTACCCACGAAGGTTTCAGGTGTTGTGCCCTGGCACCGCTGGGTCTTAAAGAACCCAGTCCTTCAGTTGGCGCCCAACGTGGGGCTGCATCAGTGGTACCGGTCCAAGCCCGACGATCGTGAGGAACTTCGTGTGAAATCTCCGAGGGAAGGTGCACTCCGCTTCATCGATCCTGTTGTCGAAACAAGTGGCCCGAAGACTTTTCCCGCGAAGATTCCCGCCTCCGGACGGCTGCGACAGACTGCTACCCTGACTGTAGACCTGTTTTGGCGCCTGGCGTAGACCTTGGTAGAGCGAGACGATTGACGGGCCTTCCTGGAGACGCCATCGATCTTTGAGTTAAGTATTTGTGGGTCGCTCCCAGAGTTCTTGGTTGTTGACACTTTAGCGAGTGTTTTTGTTGTTAACGCTGTGTGAGTGTTTTTGTCGGTGACACTTTGCTAGCGTACTTTGTTGTGTTGTTTGACGACTGCAGCCGCCAAAAACCGATGGTTTTGTTCTTTGCTGGGACTTTTTAAATCCCGTAACCCTTGAAGTTTGTGAAACTCGGCTAGTGTGCAAGATGCCTGGTCGCAGTACTTTGTTTAATTGTTTCAGACCTTGTGGTACGGATTCCCGACTGGAGGACTCGTGTCCGATACCTCCGGTTGGAACTCCCACTTATGAGCTCTATAGTAAACATGGGCTAGGCCCAATTACCTTTAACGATTACTGGATTAAATATACGAAGAAGGACGGCGACCTTCGCTGGCCACCTCATGGTAGCTTCGAGGCCCCGATCCTAGATAATCTAGAAATTAAATTATTTGAGAGAAAGTCAATGTTTGATGCCTTTCGGTTGTGGCGCAAAGAAGCCCGACAGAAAGAAATCAGACAGACTAAACGTAATCAGCGAGATAATGTTGCTACCATAGTGAAGAAAGCAGAGCAATTTCAGCGTGATAAGGAGGTTAAGGATAAGGAAGTGTTTGATAGACTTCAGCGTATGACCGTAGATAAATGTTATCCTGCTTTGCCTACGGAGTCGGAAAAGAAGGAAGAGCCAGTTGAGGATTCTTTAATGTCTTATCTCATGAAGTCACCACCTCCGTATGTACAGGGTACCGCATCTCCTGTGGTCCCTGCCGTTCCTATTCTTCCGCCTATTCTTCCACCGCCTGTTCCTCAACCTGCACCTGCCCTTCCGACTGTTCCTGCTCCTTTGCCTGTTGCTATCCCTACTGCTCCTCCGCTTCCACATACTCCTGCTCCCGCTACTGCTCCTGCTCCTGTTTTGTTAACTCCTGCTGTTGCTACTGTTTCTACTCCTTCTCTTGTTAGTTCTGTATCGTATGCTTCTCCCTCTACTCGTTCTCGCACTACTCCTCTTGCGGCTAGCTTCTTTCATTCGCTCGGACCTGTTCACGGGTCCGCTGGTTCCGATGGTCCTCAGAGACGTAGTCAGCTTCCTGGAAACAGAGAACGCGTTGCGCTATATAATATGGCGATGGGTTGGATGGTAAATCCTCTTAGATGTCCACCCCGTGTTGTCCTCGATACATTTTGTCAATTCAATATACCAACCCAGAGATATGTGTTTAATGAAATGTGTAAGTTTCTTTATGATCAGATAGCGGCCGATGCGCCTGACGAGGTGCTCACCGCTCTGTCTGATCTTCAGCTTCAGTTCGCGAATGGGCTGATAGTGGATACCAACGTTCGACGTGCTGTTGAGCGATTGCTATCTCTTCGTCCCGCTCCGATACCTCATGCATTGTTCATTGAGGATATTGAAAAACAACCAGACGAGTCTGGCCAATATCCTATGCGTGAAGTTCCGCCGGTTTGGATACCAGCTGATCCTACTGCTAACCCTGCGACAGTGGCGCATTTCCAGAGAGTGTGGATACATCTCCCATGGAAACGATCGGAAGTGCTACAGGTGAAACAATCTTTGCCTGATCCACGCAAAAATCCTACAGGGTATTACAAAGAATTATCGCAGCTCGTAGATGCTACGGTAATGAATCTTGCCGATATCGATATGTTGTTCGGCAATGTCGTACCGCAACCGGTATGGGCTAAGATTCGGCAGGAAAATCATCCGAATGAATTAGGCGGTGATTGGGCTGCCATTGTAGCGGCAGATGCCGGACAAGTAGCTGCTACTAAACCCGACCAGTTGATTACTGCTCTTCCTCAACGAATAATAACATTAATGAAAACTCTTATGCCAGCTATGAGGGTAAACTGGGACAAATTGTCAGCTTGTAAGCAGAAGAAAGATGAGAGTGTTTCCGACTTCTTTACGAGGTTCGAGGAAGCATTCATTGATCATAGTGGACAGGATATGGGTACTGAGGGTGGTCAAAGATTGTTTGTGGATAAATTTGTTTCGAATTTATTGCCCGATTTGAGCAATAAGTTAAAGAATTCGGAAAGTGCATGGGCCGTTTCTACTTCGGCTCAGATATTGGCTACGGCACAATACTATGAGAATAGGGAGAAAGAAGAGAACGACCGTGCTGATAAAAAGACGAAAGAGCTCAAAACTAAAGTGTTGTTGCAACAAGCGTATCCTCCGCGTTCAAATCAGAATGCGTCCCAACAGAATAGATCGCAGTCGCAATCGCATCGATCGCAGCCGCGTAATGATTCCTCCTCCCAAAGATCATCGTTGGGGTACAATCAATGTGCTTATTGTAGACAGGAGGGACACATTAAATTCAATTGCCCTGTTTTGAATGAACGTAATAATGGTAACTCATCGAGAGGAGGTCGCGGTGGTTCGCAGCAGGCGTCACGTGGTAGAGGTCGTGGTGCTCAGAACGATCGCTCAGATAACTCATCCAATTCTAATAATTGTTTTGATCAACGTGGATCGTCGCAAGGACGATCTGCGCAGTACAATGTAGACGATTATTACGTCGATCAGGGAACTGACGACAGTAATTATTAGGACAGCCAAAGACAAGGAGAGGGAGTGGTATCAGTTCCGGTTGATCAGAGAGGGCCTTACGTCGCAGTTGCTACATCGGGCGTCGTTGAGCCTTTTCTGTTGGACACTGGTGCAGCGAAAAGTTCTATCATGCATTCGAAACTCCCTGGCGCACCTTTGTCTGGCTTAACAAATGTTTCCGTTGGATTCTCTGGCGCCCCTGTTAGCAATCCAGTTTCGCGCCCTTTGCCCCTTAAAATTGGGCCACGTGAGCTAGAAGCTCCGTTGATTTTGACTACGGGTCGTGGTGAAAATCTTTTGGGCCTGGATTTGCTTAAACGTTTGTACGCGACTTTGTATTGTTCTCCTGCGGGTGTAAAGCTTACGTTAGGAGAGAGGGTTGTCTCTCCTATGTATTTGTCTCTCGATAAGCTTCCACCGGAATTGAGTTCTCTTCCCGCGTCTTTGTGGGCAACGGGTCCAAATGACGTGGGCCTACTTGATATCTCCCCTTATGTTGTACAGTTGAAATCTAACGTGCGTTTGCCACGTATTCCCCAATATCGTATCTCCCTTGATGGTGAACGAGCACTGTTAGCGATCATCTATGATTTGATCGAGAAAGACGTTATTGAAGAGACTCGGGGAAACGTGTGCAACAGCCCTGTGCTGCCCATTCTTAAACGTACTGATCCTTCAAAACCGCCTGTTTATCGCTTTGTTATCGATTTACGGGCGGTGAATAAAATTGTGGTTCCTCAATTTCCCGTTGTGCCTGACATCACGGCGCTACTGACTCTGATTCCAGCTTCTGCATCATGGTTTTCGGTGATTGACTTGAAAAATGCGTTTTTCAGCATCCCGATTGCCGAGGAGAGCAGAGACCTTTTCGGTTTCTCTCTTGGTGGACGCAGCTTCCGGTTCAAACGCGCTCCTCAGGGCTACTGTGAAAGTCCATCGATTTACAGTCAAGCCTTGAAGGGTCGACTGGATGCGTTTAGGTTGCCGGTCGGTGCGGCCTTGATCCAATACGTCGACGACTTATTGGTGGCTGCTGATACTCAGGACATTTGCAAAATTGCCACGGTGTCGTTGCTGCAACATCTCTGTGAGTTGAATCATAAGGTGTCCCCTTCTAAACTCCAATATTGTTGTCAAGAAGTAACCTATCTAGGTCACTTATTGTCAAAGGAGGGAAGGAGGTTGACCCCAGAGAGAATTGCAGCAATTGCGCGAATGGCTGTGCCAAAAACCCAAAGAGATGTGCGTGCCTTTCTAGGTATCACGTCGTACTGCAGGCAATGGATTCCTAATTTTTCATTGCTAGCGAAACCATTGGTGGCTCTTACGTGCAAGGATGTTTCAACTCCTTTACCATGGACGGAAGAATGTCAGAAAAGTTTTTCTGAACTGCGTGATTCATTGTGTTCGGCTCCTGTGTTAGGTACCCCTGACTACAGTAAGCCGTTTACGTTATATGTTCACGAGAGGGAAGGTTGTGCTTTGAGTGTCTTAACGCAACCTTTTGGTGGTAAGCAACGTCCATGTGCATATTTTTCCTCGACGTTGGACCCAGTAGCTAGAGCATTGCCGAGTTGTTTACGAGCAACAGCGGCAGCCGCGGTCTCCATCCGACAATCAGCAGGGTTGGTCATGGATAATATGCTTACGGTGATGGTTCCGCATGCAGTCGATACTCTTTTGAATCGAACGAAAACTCAGCACTTGACGAGTGCGAGGTTGTCTGGGTACGAGTTGACGCTCTTGGCAAGCCACATTCAAATAAAACGTTGTAATGTTCTGAACCCGGCAACTTTGTTACCAATTAGCACAGAGTCAGATGAAGTAGCAGAACATGATTGCTACTTGAGGACAGAGGAGGAAACAAAAGGTCGAGTGGACCTTAAAAACACCCCATTGGAAGAACCAGATGGCACACTGTATGTGGATGGGTCATGTTTTAAGTTGCCGAATGGCGATGTGACTACTGCTTATGCTGTCGTAACATTGAATGCTGTTGTTGAGACTGCGAGGTTGAATCAGAATTCTGCCCAAGCTGCAGAATTGGTTGCTCTCACTAGAGCATGTGTGTTAGCGAAAGGGAAACGTGTGAATGTGTTTACCGACAGCCAATACGCATTTGGCGTCGCTCACAGTTTTGGACGATTGTGGAGAGAGAGAGGGTTCTTGACGTCGCACGGTACGAAGATTCAGCATGGCCAGCTTGTGAATGATCTTTTGGATGCACTGACGTTGCCTACGCAAGTTGCGATTGTTAAATGTAGTGCGCATCGTAAGGTGACGGATGATGTTGGTCGTGGTAATGCGTTTGCGGATGAGATTGCTAAGGAGACTGCCCGGAACCTTAGCACTCGAATGTATGTGACGAGTTCGGTTAGGTGGCCTACAGAATCGAGTATGTGTGAAGACACTATCGAAAGTGTGAAAGCAATTCAGAATGAGGCCACCGAGACTGAAAAGACGAAGTGGAAAGAAAGTACGGGGAAGTTGGATGCGAATGGTTGTTGGATTGATTTGTCGGATCAGAAAAGATGGATGTTACCGGATGCGTATGTGCTGGCCGTTGTGACAATGGCGCATGGGTTAGCACATATTAGCGTGAAAGGTATTTGTAAATTGTTGTCTCCGGTCTGGAAGAATGATGGCATTACGAAATGTGCTGAACGCCTGGTGAAGAATTGTATGGTGTGCATGATGTACAATCCTGGCAAAGGAACCCCAACTCCTCCTGGCAGTTTTGCTCCCCCTTCATGTCCCTTTGAGGTGATTCAATTGGACTTCATCCATATGGAGCGATGCAATAACCTGAAATACGTTTTAGTTGTGGTTTGCGCATTCTCCCGATGGATCGAGGCCTATCCTCTCAAAGACAATACTGCTTTGTCTACTGCGAAAATCCTACTGAAGGAATATTTTCCTCGGTATGGAGTGCCTAGAGTCGTGTGGTCAGATAACGGAAGTGAGTTTGTGGGTAGTGTGATGAAGAGTGTGTGTAAGGGCCTTGGAATTAATCAGAAATTCCACAGCGCCAATCATCCCCAGTCAGCTGGATTGGTTGAAGGGTACAACGGCACCCTTAAACTAAAGTTAGCGAAGATTCAGGCTACGACTGGTCTTTCGTGGCCTGACGCTTTACCTTTAGCATTACTGTCAACTAGGGCGACTGTACACTCCTGAGTAGGGCTTAGTCCCTATGAAATAGTGTTCGGCCGTCCTGCGAATGTGTGGGGGGTTCCTAGGCCAGGAATGTTCTCTGATCTTGAGTACCCAATGTTGATCGATTATCTACATGACTTGACTGCTAAACTGAGGTTAATTCACCAACAGGTTTACGACGCATTGCCGACGCAGACGGAGGGTCCAGGCCACCAGCTCCAGCCCGGAGACTGGGTGGTGACGAGAAATTTTTCACGCAAGAACAACCTGGACCCGAGGTTTACCGGACCCTATCAAGTGCTCCTGGCCACGAGGACTGCCGTTCGTCTCGAGGGACGTAAGAATTGGGTGCATGCCACGCACACCAAGAAAGTCCCTATTCCTTTGCCGGCAGACCCGTGGGTAAGGAGAGGCATTGCATCATCTGAAACAGAAACATTGCCGGCGTTTGTACCTTTTAGCGACGCACAGCCTGTTGGAGAATCCTCAGCGCAGCAGAAAGACATTGTTGAACAATTATCATCAAAAGACTCAAGACCAAACCACTCAACTGATCATCGGGACGCTGTCTCTTCAACGGATCCTTTGTTTGACGAGCAGACACGTCCTGGGAAAACCCGATACTTTTTGCGATCTCGCACTAAAGACAAATAAAAGATCCTGCTTTGCTGTATTGACAACTGCATTATCCCGTTTTCCGTGATCAGTTTTGAACATTCATATTACTGTGAATATTTCTGTATATATATATATTAAGCTTCATTCCTTATACTTTTGCTTTTACAGCTGAGAGACTTTGTTTTTGCATATATACATATTGTGCATTAAAGGCCGTAGGGCCGCGCGCGTACTTCCTTCTGGATAGTAGGTCTTGACGCTAGGTTAAAGGCCGTCGGTTCCTGGGAACTCCTAGGGATTGACTATTGCTACACAGAACGAAGTGCGTCAAGAAACGTTGCGGACGGTCATAGGGAATGGCATTCTCGAAGCTGAATGATTTGGAAGGAGCTCAGGCTCAAAGATTTAAGCTGCAGCAACTCAGTCGTACCAAATGTTTTATATTCCAACTGTTTGTATTGTTCTTGACTGCTTCTGCATTATTGGCGGGTGGGGTGTATTATACGATGTCTTACTTCTTGCCTTCTGCTACACCTACTCCTACTCCTGACCCTAAACTTACCTCTACTGTTTCTCCCCATTCCTTTCATATGTTACCTGAACACGAGCAGGCTAGACGTGTAGAATTCCGCAACAATTCCTTTATTCAGCTCCTTCATCAGCATCAGTTAGTGGTTAACACTACTAATTGTTGGGTGTGTGGGTTGATGCCACATACTACGGATAAGGGAATTCCATATCTGGTGTTACCGTATAGTTCCCAAGGGTCAGCTCGAGCATTTCAAACAATGTTTCGAAGCGCACTGGGTTTCCACCCCATTCGAGAACCACGTTCCCCCTACTCTGGTCCTACCTCGTATCAAAAACCTTTGTCGATAGCAATAGAGGATTTAGATAGTGATATCTATGATCCCTCGCTTATTCCCGAAGAAGAGGTACAGGCTTATAGGGTCCTAAGTAGAGGTGAATATAGTGCGTTCACTAGCGAAAAGCAGCTTAAAAGCTCGCCTCCGATATGGGTCGTACCCCACACTGGTAATTTTTGTCTCATGGGTCGTGGCCGAAGATCGCAAGCCCGACTTGGAGCGAGTGCTTGCACTGAAAATTACATTCTGCCGATGTTCTCGTCCCCTGTGTTTCTGGCTGCCAAGGGTACATACTTTATCTGCTATGATCGAGCATATGCATGGTTGCCCGCTGATTTCATGGGCTCATGTTTCATTGCAAATTTGTTGCCTCCGACGTTCACTGTAGATGCCGATTATCATAAGACTAGAGTTGTGCGAGGCGTAATTAGCGAAGAGGATACTGCCGGTCAAGAGGCAGGAGACTTTTTCAAGGGTTTCCTCCCGTTTTGGGGACCTATGGTTAATAGTAGGAACCTGAGACAGTTGACTCGAGTGGTAGAATCGACAGCTAATATTACTGCCAGTGCCCTTGGTAATATCACCACTGAACTTCAGGCGGATAGACTTATGACGTTACAAAACCGTATGGTTTTAGATGTCATCTTAGCAGATCGAGGTGGGGTATGTAAGGTGATCCATTCGAGCTGCTGCATTTTCATTCCAGATAACGCTCCAACTGTCTATCAAGCCATCTCGAGGTTGCATAAGATCTCCGAATCCATACACGTGGATGTAGGGGATTGGACGCTACTTGGGTGGTTTTGGGGCCTGATGTCGACTTGGGGTTGGAAGATTCTGATGATCATCGGAGTCGTTGTAGTGTTCCTGTTCACGTGTTGCCTTTGTGTGCAGTGTGGGCCTGCCTTATGTGGCCTCTGTGCTACAACGTGTATGAGACAACCACCTGTTACCAAGGGGACTCGGTTGGACAGAGCTATGCTACAGCAACATCTCGATGGTTTGATGAATATCGAATATGATTCCGACTAGTGCTTGCCTACATGAGGGCAAAAGGAGCGTCTGAGGTTCCGTGACAATTGTAAGTGGTGTTCTCGACTCGCACGAATATGGTCGAGTCTGGTATCTATGAACCGCAAATGACGAGTTTAGTAAGTGTGCGCAGTTTCGCTGTGCTAACTTAAACCGTTCGTTTGTTATGTGGGTTTTTCATCTGTACCCACGGGTTCCATTCTAGATACGGCATCCATTTTGTCTCTTGCCCTCAAGTAGCCAGCGAACGGACGTTGTCCGCTTCGCGACCCTGGGACTCCCAAGATATTTGCGGAAGACACATGTTCTTTGTAAGTGTCTTTATGACGAGGGGGATGCTACTGTAAGGCAGATGGCGCCGCTCGAGGCTCATCTTGCCGCACGGACTTATTGTCTCAGCCGTGCATCTCATTAGGCATGTCCCTTTGATGCCTGTATCTCGTGTTTCCCGATACCTCCCCTTTTTTACACCCTTTCCGATCTCCCCACTGTCTCCGTCTTCCTCTGCACCTGTCTTTGTTCCTATTTCGATCTGTTTTACTGCTGATTGGAATTTGCTAATGGTGGGAAGATGGGTTTTTACAGTTGGGAACCGCCAAATGTTTCCGCACTTATGTTCCGGACCACATGTGTTTCAAAGTGACCAAAGCGACCCCTCTGGGGGATAATGGTGAGAACCGGGTTGTAAACTTTTGTGTACCATGTTGTTCTATGGGTAAGAACTGTATAAAAGGAGCGATCCACAGAACCAATTTGAAGCAGTCTCCCCGAACTACACTCGATGTACTTCCTGTGATTTCTGTGTTCCCTGCAGCAAATAAACCTTGAATCTTTGACGCCGAAGGAAGTGTCCCGCGTCTCTGTGATTCGTACGCCGGAGCAGGTTACCCACGAAGGTTTCAGGTGTTGTGCCCTGGCACCGCTGGGTCTTAAAGAACCCAGTCCTTCATCTTCATGGCTGCCCATCGGATTCTTCTTCCACCTTGGACTATTCTCAGTTCACTACTTATGGTAGCAATCTGGGCGTTGTCCTCACTAGTCAGCTGGAAGTCCATCTCAGTGATCAAAGGATTGTTATCACTTTCGATGCGGGGAATAATACTAAAATCCAGCACTTTGGGTCACAAGGCCAGACTAACCATGAAGTAATCTATAACAGATGCATGTCCGATACCTCTGTAGGTTGGCTGGCCTGGGATATCGCCCTGAAGTCGCCCATTACATGCTCTGATGGAAAAGGTATAAGTGAGAGAGGTCAACTGTAGGGCAAGGGCTGTCCAGTGTTTCACTGGATAGACGTTAGGGGGTGGAACTGACCAAATTTCATCTTCTTCAGTTGTGATTGGATGGACCCCTTTAAGTGGTTCAAAGTGACAATTGAAGTCTCCTCCGAACAACAGGGCAACATCGCCCCCGATTGAATGTAATAGGGTAATCAGCTGGTCCAGAGTATGGGAGGTTCCCCCCGGTCGTGCTGGACGTGAGTATATATTAATAAGTGCCAGTTTTGGTGTTTTTTTGATGTGACATCAGGATACACGTGAGATCAGGACTATTAGTTTCAATTCTTTTCAACGTGAATCCAAGATGGACACCCACCCAAATTCACAACCCCCCGATGGGCTGCCTCTCGGGCCCTTTGCCGCAGGCTCCACAAAGGAGACATAACCCATTCTATGAGTGGGGTTTATCGCCCACGTTTCCTGGAATAAGCAGATCCCATGTAGATCTACAAAGGTACACCAATCAGGAATATCTAAGTTGGCGACGAGGCCCGCTATATTCCAGGATAGGATTTTAAGAGTCGCCTTCGTTGGTGTCTGCCTGTTACCCACCCTTGCCCCAAGTTCGAGACTAGTAATTTCACAGACCTTAGAAGCAGATGCGCGTTGATCTAAAGCTAGGTGGACAGTCTGGCTTTGGGCCAGGGATATCAAGTTATCATTTGTTGTGGATGATAAGACAACCTCTGGGTCCCAGATGGCTAACGGGAGTTTACCCTCATCATGTAGACTGACTCCAATAACGGGTGGAGGACCTGCAGTCCGACACACCACCCCCCGAGTAATCATTCCTAATGACCCTCAAACTTTCCTTCCCAGTATCATCTACTGGGAGCACAGCTTGGGGCCGAGGGGTAGTCTGTAGTCAGTCTACTTGGTCCAGCAGGTTGTATCTATTGTTTACTGGAAAACCTAGTACTTCGTCCCTGGCCCACCATTCCCGAGTGCCATCTACATTGCGCCAGGAAACATCTAGCAGGTGCCATGGGTCTGGGGTCCTGTAGTCGGTGGTGCAGTGTGAGTTAGCCGGTTGATAAAAGTAACCTAACCTTTGTGTTTTGATGGTAGTATCTAGACTATTGTGGTGACTGCTGGACACATGATCGACTACCCTGCAGTCTTGGAAATGTATAATTACACAGTCCCCATCCTCATTTTTTGGTTTGGGGCACACCCATCCGACCCTTCTGGCGAACAAACTTTTGCATTTGATGTTTCTTGGCAAAGGTCTGTAAGTGTTCAACCAATATATCAACGTATTCCTAAATTCTGTGAACGTTTCTGTTCTATCCTGGGCCAGCTTGGGGACCCCTGTGAGGACAACCACATATGGGGCGCTTTCCGGAGGCATGGCAAGTTCACAGAGTGAAAATTGCCCCGAGATTGATTAGTGGTAGTGATGGAGCAAGGTGAAGAACAAGATTTTGTTCTAACTTGTGAAGTTAATCTCTCATAACAAAGTAACCAGATTATTAAGCTTGTGGTGAAATTATTAACCAACTTAGTTTCATAAAACATCATTACATGCGGGATAAAACTAATGTGCTTTATGTTGCAAACGCGAAGAAGAAAAATAATAAACTAACCTTGTCTATTGTCTTTGTCAGTATTAAATGCGGCTGTTTAACTAATGGCATGTGCCTATTATGTGTGCTTATGTTATGTCTTTTGTGACAAAAGCTTATGGATTTCGTGCAGTTCCTGGAGGAAGAGTAAATATAATGCTGCCTATTTGCGCTCCTGCTAGGTAACACAATTAACAGGGTTAATTAGTAAAGGGGGAGGGTAACAGAATGGGTCTCAATTCTTTAATTAATTGATGTCTTGTGTTTGTTTAATAATAGTTTCCGAAATGAGGCCTAAAAGATGATTCAGAAAAATATGGTTGACAAAGCTGCAGACGCAAAAGCTTGTCCAGAGTGAACTTTTCACACATGCGCAGCTGAGAAGATTTTTGCTGCAATTGTCATTGTGAATTAAACAGCAGCCTCTTGGTCGTGTGAATGTGCTCATGGAAAGATGACCCAAGGACAGGAACTTGATATGCCTGCCAAGGTTAGGAAGTGAAATGTACAAAACTCAAAGAAAGTTACTTTTTTGAGGAAGGTGAATTGAAAGACAATAGGGCTTATGTAAAGCCTGGTTTTGGTCAAGAGTCGGACTTGACCTAACAACTTTATCGTGGTCTGACACAGGACAGCCAATGAAAAGCACGGATTTCCATGAAAGAATGTGAAATGTAGAAAGTTTAGCTAGAGAAAAAGGTATAAAACCTGACACTTTGAGCAGAGAAAAAACTCTTGCTTCCCGATTCCTGAAAGACGTGACGTGCTGTTGGAATTTTTGGTGCACGTAAGAACAGCAGACTTTAAATGATATTTTCCTTTTCAGGTGAAGTGAGAAATAGACAGGGAAATAGATTTAGGGAATAGAAACTGTTATTTTGCTAATATTTCATGATTCTGAATTTTGCTTGATATTGTCAGTTTATTAATTCATTTCCTAATAAAACGCTGCTTTCTTATTTGAGAATAAAATAAAGATTTTAAAACTTAAATGCTTTTCCTTATGAAAAATAAAGTTAATAAATTAGATTTGAAAAAGACTTGTTTATTCATGGTCTAGTTTCCATCAGTTGATCTATCGCCTTGAGTGATTTGCTTTATAGGCAATAACATGATTAAAACTGCAGTTGTATATAATAATGTAAATATTATGTGAATAGATTTACTAATCAAATCACCTGATTCAGTTGCTCAAAAATTGTCTCATTGGTGTTATGGGCCTGTATGAGTGTTTAATGTTTAAAGGTGAGTATTGAGGTGTTAGGTAGCGTTTGTGAGACAGTTTTCCAATCAGAGCGCTGGATCAATAACTTGGTAGCAGAGTTCGGTTACTATGGTAACTGACATGTTACATGGTAATACATAGGATTCATGTATAAAACATGTTAAGTTTGTTCAGTTATTACATGTAGTCGAAAGGTTTTTTCCAGCAGTGTGAAAATTCCTGGTTGTGCCGGCATGAGTAGTTTGACAAGTGAAGTTACATAGTGCATTTGTTCTGTTTCAAAATAGTGGTATAGCCGTATATCACAAGTGTTGTGGACGTACAGCACAAGTTTAGGGATTTTAGGTGTGTATGGTAGAATATATAGTGAGGATTGTCTATGAAATTGTAGCTTTCGAGTATAGGGACTTCTGTCCTGTTTTAAAACTCACTGTGAAAAGAGTAGTAGAATTTATCTAAGCTTGAGTGAAGGGTAAGGAAGCGTTGTCTATCTTACTGGCGAGTAAGGATCTCTATTAGTGGGTTAAAGTCCTACTAAAGATTTATGTATGCATGGTTAGGGATTTTTCCGTATGACTATGCGTGTTAGAAGGGTAAAGTAGCCTTACTTTATCGACGAATTTAATATTCTGTGAAAATAGCGTTGTCTATTTCACGCGAAAGAATACTTGGATGTTTGAGAAAGCTATCACTTTATTTTAGCGAAACAGACAAATGGTTTGTTTTTGTGTTGTTATTAACTGAATTCAATTGAAAGATCTGTAAATATGGCGCTGTGAAATTTTTTTGTAAAGGAGGGGTCAGTTTACAGAGCGGAGTGAGACAGAGAAGCTGCAGCTGCAGCATACGTCACAAGGGTCGCGCAGTGATTGGCTAACATACGTCACAGTATTCGCGCACAGATTGGTTCAAGTGACTGAGCTAAGCTTGCAGCTGATTGGCTCATCTTGAAAAACAGTAATTCTATTGGTTGAGCAGAATAGTGACGTAGCTTAATCTGATTAGTTTGTTAGTAAGTTGAGGGAACGGATTGGTTGGTGTTGCGGAATAACAAGGAAGTTATTACGATCTTTACTAAAGCGAGGAAAATTTGTTTAAAAGACATGGATTATTATTACATGAAAGAGAAAAATAAACTTTCATGGTTTCAGAAGTTGAAAAACAAAATTAAACCTGACAAGAAAATGTTAACGCGAAGCGGAAGATTAATTCATAAGTACAAATACCTTCAGTTTATATGTTGGGTGAACATGGTTATCATACTTGTCTTTGGATTGAGAATTGGATGAAATATACTGAAAATGATGATATATTAGCTTGGCCAGAAGATGGATCATTTAACATAGCGGTTTTGAGGAATTTAAGAGAAAGAATGATGGAACTTGTACCAAAGCCTAGACCTACTCAATTTGAAGCCCTAGTTGAATGGGAGGACGAAATGTTTGAATTGGAACGAGAGAGTAGAGGAATACCAAAGGGAACAGGATTAGGTCTTGATAGGGAAACACATGAAGATAGAATGCGTCGATGGAAAAAAGCAGACATGTGTGATGGTTTGTACCCAGTGAGACTAATTGTTGAGGTAACTGGTAAAAAATGTACAGAAAACAAAAATCATATTAATGAAGAAAGTGATCCAGAAGATGCGGTATTAGAAGATATTTATACTAAAAAAACGCCACCTTATCAACCAGTTTGTTCATGGACTTCTCCAAGTGCCCCTCCAAGTGAAATTATTGATGAAACATCCCCTAAATCAAATCTGAATTGTGGAAAAATACCTGAAAGAGTAGAAACGAGATGTATTTCAAATATATCTGGAGAAAATGGAAATTATACTGAAACTCCAGTTCAGAATGAAACCCCAAGAAATGGAAATAGAACAGAAAGGTATGAGGATTTACCAAATACTTCAGAATACATTCATTCTGCGAATGAATTTATACAGCAGTTAACAAAAAGCATGGAAGCAGTAAGAGTGCCTGTAACGATTGGACCTGTTCTTCCAGTATTTGATCAAAAGGAAATTAGACATTCAGCTTTAACTGTTCCATTAAATCCAGACACTCAGAAAATGACTGAAAATTTTTATTCAGACTTGTCTGAAATATATCGAGAAAAAATAAAGATGCCTGACTTTACTTTTAATCAAAGTTTGTCATGTAAAACTCCAACTGGTGCAGATTCTGACTCTGGAACTCCGGAAAAGAGTCTGAGTAAAATAGATTTAACGCAAACCCCAGAATGTAAATTACTTGATGTTGCAAAATTGAAAGCAGACATAGAGGAATTAATAATTGGAACAATTGGAACTGACAGATTGAAGGCATATCAGGATGATGAATTATTATTTATTTGCAAAAGCACAACATGGAAAACGAAAAACAAATATGATCAATTAGAGGATATGGCTTTTGAATTAGAAGTAGATTTAAGTAAGCAGAAGAGTTTGCAGAAAAATTATAGGGTGGATTTCTCTGAAAAAGACATTGAAAATATGAATACCACAGGAAGAATCACGCATATAAAAGATTTAATTGTAATTTTGAGAAAATGGGGTGAATTAAATAAATGGAGAGCAAAATGGGCAAAGAAAAAAGATGAAGACACAACAAGTTTAGCTTTTCCTATCAGAGAAAAGGAAAAAGTAGTAAATGAGTTTCCAATGAGAGAAATAACAGGAGGTGGGTATGTGCATGTCCCATGGACAACACAGGACATTTTAATGTTTACAAATGATTTTCCTCGATTAAGAGAAAAACCTGTAGAATGGTATCGACAGGTAGACAGATTTGTGAAAGTCTCAAAAGTTTTATGGGTTGATCTTGATGGATTCTTTGACATAGTTGTCCCATCAGATCTTTGGACAGAATGTAAAATTTCTATAGATTGGCCTAGAGTAGAATTTGAACGAGATAAAGTAACAGGTGCTCCTTCACCAGAGGTTATGAGGAAATATGAACAGGTAATTGTGTTTTTAAAAAACAAGATTCCCCCAAAAGAAGTAGATTGGCAAGAGCCAAAGGAATCAGTACATTCATTTTATGAAAGATTACTGCTGGTATTTAAACAATACGGTAGTTATGAACATCTAAGTGAAAAGGATATGAGCCATTTTATATACAGATTTGTATATGGCTTAAGACCTGAAGTTAGTGAGATGGTAAGAACTGGAATAGTTGGTTGGCAATCACTCACAGTAGATGATATCCTGAGAAAAGCAAAATACTGCAGTGATGAAATAGATGCTAAACAAAAGAAGCTGAAAGAAAAAGCTATGTGGGCACAGGTAAAAGTGGCTGAACAACCACTAGCAACTTTAGGAAATAAGAATGTTGATCAGAATCAAGGGAAATTTAAAGGTAATTATAATAAACCGAAATTGATGGGAAATATAGAAGAGTTAAAACAGAAACTCCCATGTTTTAATTGTGGCAAAATTGGACACTGGAAGCGAGAGTGTAAGAATCCGCCCAGAACCTTTGTAAAAAATGCATCATTAAATCCACAGATGTAGAATGAGATAAATCTGCAGCAACAGCTACAGCGACAGATAGTGAATCAGCAAAGTCAGTTACCACAACCGCCACTTCCAAACTGTGTAAATGTGCAGAGATACAGTACAGAAACAGGATTCAGCGGAGGTGAACAGGTAAACAGATCACCGAGAGTGAATGTGCCAAATGTGTCTCAACAATTTTGGATGAAAGAAGATGGAGGGAGTGAATCTGAGGATTACTTCTGACGGTGCCTGAGAGAGGAGGAAGAGTGTGTGCTTGGAGCCACTCTTGAGGTAGATCAATCTGGTCCATTTGTAAATGGTAAAGTGAATGATGTAGAAATGACTTTCCTAGATGATACAGGTGCTACCCGTTCTACTGTTAGATCAGTGGAAATAGAAAACCTTCCTCTCTCTGGTGACAATATCCAAGTAGTAGGTGTAGCTAATCAGCAAATTAAAACAGATTTAACTGAACCAGTTGAAGTTGAAATAGGTAAATTTAAAGACATGCACAGATTTGTAGTTTGTGATAGCAGTCCTGTAAATGTATTAGGCAGGGACATTCTCTGTAAGATAAATTGCGCAATATATTGTTCACCGGATGGTATAGAGGTGCAAATTCCAGAAGAAGATGGGCTTTACAAATTAACAATGTCAATGGTCGAGGCAGAAGAAAGTAAATTATTTCTTGTGTCTGATAAGAATAATTTGCCTGAAGAATTAAAAGACACAGTGAATGTAAAAATTTGGGATTTTACTGGAGATGAAATGGGTTTGATAAAAAAATGTAGACCCAGTACAAATATCAGTAAAACAAGGAGCAGATTATCCAAACATTCCTCAGTATAAAATGAAAGCAGAAGTGATTGAAGGAGTTATTCCTGTAATAGATAAATTCATAAAACAAGGAGTTCTAAAATAAATCGAGAGTAGCCCATGTAACTCACCGATTATGGGAATTAAAAAGCCAAACTGAAATTTCAGAATTGTTCAGGACCTGAGAAAGGTTAATAAAATTGTTGTTCCATGTTGCCCAGTCGTACCAAACCCAGCGGTAATTTTACATCAGATTCCCCATGATGCAGAATGGTATACAGTTATTGATTTATGCAATGCATTCTTTACTGTTCCATTGCATCCAGAAAGCCAACAAATGTTTGCGTTCCGGT
The DNA here is from genome assembly GCF_964263255.1 of Lissotriton vulgaris. Classification (NCBI taxonomy): domain Eukaryota; kingdom Metazoa; phylum Chordata; class Amphibia; order Caudata; family Salamandridae; genus Lissotriton; species Lissotriton vulgaris. Next base: position 702,695,630 of record NC_141700.1, on the reverse strand, counting down.
TCAAAGAGCGTATATTAGCATGGTGTAGAATCCCTCAAGGGTACACCGAAAGTCCATCCATTTTTAATCAGCTGCTAAAGAAATCCTTGGAAAATCTAGATTTACCTGGAAAATCTATGTTAGTGCAGTATATTGATGATCTCCTTGTAGCTGCAAAAACAAGAGATAACTGCGTTACAGATACCATTACTCTTTTAAATCATCTGGCAGATGAGGGACATAAAGTGTCACCTGCGAAATTACAGTTTTGCAAGCAAGAAGTAAAATATCTTGGTCACAGAATTGCAAAGGGAATCAGACAAGTGACAACAGCGAGAATAAAAATGATTCAAGCAATGCAACCTCCAAAAACACAGAGACAGGTTAGAATGTTTCTAGGAATGGTAGGTTATTGTCGCCAATGGATTAGTGGATTTTCAGTGATTGCAAAACAACTGTAGATACTGACAAAAGCAGACATAAAAGACCCGTTTAGATTAACAAAAACTGAATTAGAAGCTTTTGAGCAGTTAAAGAAAAGTTTGTGTGAAGCTCCAGCATTGGGAATGCATGATTATGAAAAAGAGTTTGACCTGTATTGCAGTGAAAGAGAAGGATGTGCATTATCAGTTCTGATTCAAAGACATGGAAAACTGAGAAAGCCAATAGCATATTTCTCAGCTGTTCTTGACCCTGTTGCAAAGGCATTACCAGGTTGCTTAAAAGCAGTAGCTGCAACTAGTGTGAGTTTGGAACAATGTGAAGGAATAATAATGGGATTTCCTGTAAAGGTATATGTGCCACACTCAGTTGAAATTCTTCTTACCAGAAGCAAAACAGAGCATTTGACAAACAATGGGCTGACAAAATATGAAAAAGTTATTCTTGGATCAGATAACGTTTCAATTGCGAGGTGTGTGAATTTAAATCCTTCCACATTATTACCTGACAATACTGAAACAGAAATCAGAGATGAGGTTGATCATGAATGCCTGGATGTATTAGAGTATTGTACAAAACCAAGGCAGGATATTAAAGATGTCCCGTTGCCTGAATCATATTATGTTTTGTTTGTTGATGGTTCATGCTTAAGAACAGATGAAGGTGTTCTGAGTGCAGCATATTCGGTGTGCACAGTTGCATATGTAATTGAAGCCTCCAGTCTCAAAGGAATTCGTTCAGCTCAAGTAGCAGAATTAATTGCTTTGATTCATGCATGTGAATTGGGAAAAGATCAAAAAATTACCATAGTGACTGATAGTCAATATGGTTATGGTGTAGTCCATGACTATGGCCAGCTTTGGTCTCAAAGAGGTTATTTAACTTCTGCGGGATCATCAATAAGAAATGCTCAGTTGATCAAAAGATTGATCGATGGAATTCAGCTACCAGAAAAAATTGCAGTAGTTAAATGCACAGCACATAAGAAAGGAGAAGACTACATAACAAAAGGAAATTCATATGCTGATTCAATAGCAAAATTTTGTGCAAAGCATAATGTGTCAGTCAATCGGGAAAAAGACAATGAACATGTTTTGAACTCACTTATGCTAATATCTGTAGTTGAAACTTGGCAAGGAGTAAAACAGTTACGAGATGAGGCAAGTGATGAGGAGAAAGACACATGGTTAAAAGCAGGATGCAGGCAAAGAGAAGAAGAGGAGATTTGGGTTTACAAAGATGACAGAGCAGTAATGCCAGACAGTATGATTTCTGACATGGCACGCATGTATCATGGTCCAGGACATATTGGAAGAGACTCAATGATTAGATTGTTTAGGCAGATATGGTACAATCCAAAATTCAGAATAATTGCAGAGTCCTTTTGTCAGAGATGTCTTATCTGCCAGCAGATAAACCCAAATGGAAAAACTGTTGTAAGCATGGGAACCATAGGACAGGAGGGTGGTCCATTTACCAGAATACAGCTTGATTTCATTGAAATGCCACCTCACAACAGACTCAGATTTTTTGGTGATAATCTGTTTGTTTTCAAGATGGGTGGAAGCATTTCCAACACGTCACAATGATTCAATTACTGTGGCAAAATTGCTTTTGAGAGAACTCATACCAAGGTATGGTTTTCCAGTGTCGATCGAGACAGATCGCGGCACACATTTTGAAAACAGACTGCTAAAATTGATTTGTGAAGCATTAGGAATAAAGCAAAAATTGCATTGTGCCTACAGACCAGAAGCATCAGGTGTTGTTGAGCAAGTGAATGGTACAATAAAAAACAGGATAGCTAAAATGTGTTTAGCAACAGGAATGAAGTGGACAGATGCACTTCCACTTGTTTTGATGACTTTGAGAAGTATTCCAGATAGAAAAACAGGATTGAGCCCCCAGGAGATTCTAATGGGAAGGGTCATGAGACAAGCATTTGTTCCAGTTGATAAACTGTTGAGCATTAATGATAGCGTCATTATGGATTACTGCAAAAATCTATCTGACGTGGTGACTTCTGTGTTCCATCAGGTAGGAACTGAAGTACTTTCAAAAGAGAAAGAACAAGCTCATGATCTGTTACCAGGAGACTGGGTAAGGAGAAAGGTACATTGAAGAAGGAATTGCCTAGTACCAAGGTGGCAAAAGGCAAGACAGGTGCTACTGGTCACAACAAATGCAGTGAAGTGTAGGGGATTGAAAAGATGGATTATTGCTAGTCACGCCATACATGTGCCTACACCTGAGAATCCTGACGACGAAGGTGATACAACAGCTGATTCAGATTCAGAAGAGGAACCTGAAAGAAATCCAGATTCTGAAGATCGACAAGAAAGTCGAGATCTGGAAGATTCAAATGCGAATGAAGCATTGAATTAAGTAAATTAAGAAGTTGTAATACAAGATTCTGAAGAAGAAAATGATAATGATCTGCTAGATCAAGTAGCAGAAGAGGAAACTGAACAAGAAGTAATTCAAGATCAAGATCAGGAGAGTATTGAAAAGCAGATTGGAAACTTTGGAAGAAGGAATGAAGATTCTGAAACTGGTGAACTGGAAGTAATTGAAGAAGAAGAAGAAGAAGAAATTCCAAGTACCAGCTATAAGGATGCTGTTCCTAACAAAGTGAAACTGCAGAGTAAAGAAGTACCTGAATCTGAAGAAGAATCCAATACAATAAAACTGATAATTAATGAATCAGCTGATAACACAGAAAGTGAAACAGATGACAGTGGAGATGAATCAAAATTGAAAAGATCAAGGAAAAGAGCTTGGAGAGTGGAATATAATTTGGCAGAACCAAAAAGGAGGCTAACAAGAAAAGGAGATAATTGGCCAAATGAGATGAAGGCCTAAAATTTAAATTGGTGAATAAAGCAAAAGAGCAAGTGAATGAGATTACAAGTCAAAAAGAGGAAGACTTGAATAAGAAAAAGCAAACAGGAAAAAGAATAGAAGTGATCAGCAACAGGCCAAAAAGAATAATAAAGTCAAATCAAAGGTACAAATCACCTGAGTGGACCTATATCATTATCCCACCAGTAGTAGAAGTAAATAGTAGTCAAGTTAATTTAGATGATGAAAGTGATAATGATTGATTTTATTCTTTAGGTGACACAAGGTCGAAAAAATTGTGTTAGATGACACAAGGTCGAAGAAATTGTTTAGCTGAAAAACACATTTGATGTATGACATAGGTCTAAGAAAAGCTGTTAGAAAACAAAATTATCTGTTAAAAAAAAAGAGGGGAGTATATTTAGTAATTTTTCAATTTTTTTCAATTTTATTTTTATTTTAAGTAAAGATGCCTTCTTATAATTATAATTCGAGATGCTCAATTCTTAAAAGATGTTGCAAATTGTCTTCAATATGTGTAATTTTGATAATTTTAGTTTGGTTAATTCTAGCTGTTATTTTTCCTTTTGGAATAGATAAAGAAATGTATAAAGCTAACATGACTAGTAACATTTTGAATAATCATGACACAATTGATAAGACTAATACAATTATTGTACATAAACCAGAGATTCATCAAGATAGATCTATTGGAGATTTTTCTAGTAATACCTTTTCAAGGCTTTTATCTGAATATGTTAAGGTGATGGATGCAAAAGATTGTTACATCTGTGTGAAATTACCAACTTCTGTGTCTGAGGGTGTTACATACAATATGCTTCCTCTTACTCATGGTATAACATGTAGTGTAGTAGCTATTTTATTTTATAAAAATGGACGTTTGGAATATTATTATTCAGATTTTGATTACATTTTTGCAAATCTAAAAGTTGTAGATAGCTTGAATAAAGTGAAACATGCTAAACAGATGAGGGAATTTTTCTTAACAAGTAGTGAACTTACTTATGAGTATGCTTTTAGAAATAATTTAACATGTAAATTGAGAACAGAAGAGAAAACGTTTTTAAATATGGTGGAAGAGAGAAGGGCAATTTACAAGCAAAATGAGATGTTAAAAACTACAAAGTCAAAATGTTGGCAAATGGAAGATGAAAAGCTTAATGGTAGAAATGAAAATGTTGCATTTCATATAGATAAACCTGTTAGTGGAAAATTTTGTATAAGAAGAGATAATACTTTATTTGATAATTATTTTGTTGGTGCGAGTCAATGTGAAGACACTTATCGTATTACAAGGGGTTGGGGATTTAAAGGAGGCAAAGATCCAATTTTTCCTGGAATTTATTTTATTTGTGGGAATAAAGCTTATTACAGTCTCCCAGACCACTGGTATGGGACGTGCTATGTAGGTTTAGTTTTTCCAAAACTTTTTCATGTGGATAGAAACGCAAAGGGTTCATTTGAAATTGGCAATCACCTGAAAAGATTTAGGAGAGAAAGCTTTACAGAAATAATGGGTGATATATTTGGTGCATTAATACCTATGGTGGAAATAACCCTGAATGCAAACAAAATTAGAAAAATGTCCACAATTGTTGATAGATTGTCAACAGACACTGCAAGTGGATTTCAATTAGTGAATACGGAAATTATTGCGATGAGAACCATGGTAATGCAGAATCGTCTTGCATTAGACATTCTGTTAGCAAAAGAAGGTGGAGTCTGTAAAATTTTGCATGTTCAACATTGTTGCACATATATTCCTGACGAAAGTCAGAATATAGAGATGTACATAAAGAATATAACTGAGATACACAGTGAAGTAGAATCTTTAGAAGAAGAGAGTTTTCAGAACGTTTAAGTAAAAGATTTGCAGTTATTAAACACTTGTTTCAAGAGATTGGTAGTTCAATTATAGGTAAAATAGGTTTTCCTCTAATAATCATAGCTATAGTGATACTTTTGTTAAAAATTAGTTGCATGATACACAAGAGAAGAAAACATGTGATAGAAAAGAAGAGAATTTGCAAACTTAGAAAAGAAAAAGAAAAATAAATAGAATTAGAAGAGTTTTGTAGAACTCAATATGAGAAATGCAGAAGATCAGGTGAATCTAAAGTTTAGAAATACTAATATTAAGAAAGTCCGAAACATGTTCAAGGGTTAAAAATGTATACATTTTTGGGTATTATTTGGTGATTTTGAAATCACCAGATGAGGGAGTTGATGGAGCAAGGTGAAGAACAAGATTTTGTTCTAACTTGTGAAGTTAATCTCTCATAACAAAGTAACCAGATTAATAAGCTTGTGGGGAAATTATTAACCAACTTAGTTTAAGAAAACATCATTACATGTGGATAAAACTAATGTGCTTTATGTTGCAAACGCGAAGAAGAAAAATAATTAACGAACCTTGTCTATTGTCTTTGTCAGTATTAAATGCGGATGTTTAACTAATGGCATGTGCTTATTATGTGTGCTTATGTTATGTCTTTTGTGACAAAAGCTTATGGATTTTGTGCAGTTCCTGGAGGAAGAGTAAATATAATGCTGCCTATTTGTGCTCCTGCTAGGTAACACAATTAACAGGGTTAATTAGTAAAGGGGGAGGGTAACAGAATGGGTCTCAATTCTTTAATTAATTGATGGCTTGTCTTTGTTTAATAATAGTTTCTGAAGTGAGGCCTAAAAGATGATTCAGAAAAATATGGTTGACAAAGCTGCAGACGCAAAAGCTTGTCCAGAGTGAACTTTTCACACATGCGCAGCTGAGAAGATTTTTGCTGCAATTGTCATTGTGAATTAAAAAGAAGCCTCGTGGCCGTGTTGAATGTGCTCATGGAAAGATGACCCAAGGACAGGAACTTGATATGCCTGCCAAGGTTAGGAAGTGAAATGTACAAAACTCGAAGAACGTTACTTTTTTGAGGAAGCTGAATTGAAAGACAATAGGGCTTATGTAAAGCCTGGTTTTGGTCAAGAGTCGGACTTGACCTAACAACTTTATCGTGGTCTGACACAGGACAGCCAATGAAAAGCACGGAGAAAAAAACTCTTGCTTCCTGATTCCTGAAAGACGTGACGTGCTGTTGGACTTTTTGGTGCACGTAAGAACAGCAGACTTTAAATGATATTTTCCTTTTCAGGTGAAGTGAGAAATAGACACGGAAATAGATTTAGGGAATAGAAACTGTTATTTTGCTAATTCTTCATAATTCCGAGTTTTGTTTGATAATGTCAATTTATTAATTAATTTCCTAATAAAATGCTGCTTTCTTATTTGAGAATAAAATAAAGATTTTAAAACTTAAATGCTTTTCCTTATGAAAAATAAAGTTAATAAATTAGATTTGAAAAAGACAAGCTGGTCTTGTTTATTCATGGTCTAGTTTCCATCCGTTGATCTATCGCCTTGAGTGATTTGATTTATAGGCAATAATATGATTAAAACTGCAGTTGTATATAATAATGTAAATATTATGTGAATAGATTTACTAATCAAATCACCTGTTTCAGTTGCTCAAACATTGTCTCATTGGTGTTATGGGCCTGTATGAGTGTTTAATGTTTAAAGGTGAGTATTGAGGTGTTAGGTAGCGTTTGTGAGACAGTTTTCCAATCAGAGCGCAGGATCAGTAGCTTTACCCGGGGATTTTGTTATTGCATGTTTTACAGGCGAGGCATTTCCCGCAGGTATAGATCCAGTTTTGCTGGGGCATGAGTTTGACCGTTGTTCAGTGATCACAGGGAGTTGGTTACTAGTAGTTATTGTCTTAGGCTGAGTCTGCGTAGTCTGTCAATGCTTGGATTTGGGTTTTAATGGCAATGAGTTCCTTTGTAGAATCCGCGTTTCTCACAAGTGATTCTTCTATTTTCGCCAGCCTTTTTTCAATGGATTTAAGTTTTTGCTCCAGGGGCTGGATGAAAGTGGACAAGACCGTAGTCAGTTTTCCTACCAACAAGTCTATGTTAGGTTGGCTTATACAAGCAGGGTCAATGCCAGCCTCACAAGGGCTATCTAGGGGAATCGCAGATGTGGTATGCTCAATATAATCCACACCTGGTGGTTCCGCTTGGTTGTTAGGTTTAGGCTGTTTAGGTTTTCTCCCCCGAAGTGGAGCACCTGTCCGCTTCCTCTTGGAGATTGCGCCCTCTTTGCATCTGTCCAGGTCAAGCGGGGTTCTACTCGCTTCTGCATGAACAGTCGCCTTGTGGGTGGTCTGGCTAAGTGGGGGTTGCTTAGACACATCCACCAATTCCGCTGAATTTTTGGGGGAAGAGTTTATACATCCAGAAAGTCCTTCATTTACAATAGTTTCCGAGAGAGGGGCCAGTGAGAGAGCTTGTGCAACGGGTCCCAGGGATGATCTCCTCAGGAAAACCGGGTCCTGTGACATCCTGCGTTCCGTCATAGCTATCTCTCATTCCAATACCGACGAGGCCCACAGTATGAATTGGTCCAGGGTCCCAGCTACATGCCCTGTGGGTATAGGTTTCATTCCCCTTCTAGCTGCCATGTTGGCCAAGGTTGCAAGTCACAAATCTTGTCAATACTCACAGTTTTCTGGTGGACATCAGAGGGGTGGCCCAGCCTGGTCTCCTCCGGTCTGTGACGGGCTTGGTCGGGCCTGCACTAGGCCCGGGCTTGGCCCGGCTCGTCCCGCGCATGTGCTGCTTAGGTGCAGCTCCTGACGCCGATGTCCTGCGTCGATTTTGCCGCGCCGCTAAGGCTGCCGGGATCTGGAGTCCCGGGGCGGCGGTGGCGATGATAGAAATTATGGCCGTTTGACTCCTGGCGGTGGCGGCAAGAGCGTAAGACCCCCAGCAATGGAAATGTCCATGTCCCCTTTGCTCTGCGGCTTTCCCCCGCTCCACTGAGGGCTGTGCTGCTTATGTGCAGCTCCTGACGCTGATGTCCTGCGTCGATTTCGCCGTGCCGCTAAGGCTGCCGGGATCTGGAATCCCGGGGCGGCGATGATGGAAATTATGGCTGTTTGACTCCTGGCGGTGGCGGCAAGAGGGTAAGACCCCCAGCAATGGCAATGTCCGTGTCCGCTTTGCTCTGCGGCTTTCCCCCGCTCCACTGAGGGCTGTGCTGCTTATGTGCAGCTCCTGACGCTGATGTCCTGCGTCGATTTCGCCGCGCCGCTAAGGCTGCCGGGATCTGGAATCCCGAGGCGGCGATGATGGAAATTATGGCTGTTTGACTCCTGGCGGTGGCGGCAAGAGGGTAAGACCCCCAGCAATGGCAATGTCCGTGTCCGCTTTGCTCTGCGGCTTTACCCCGCTCCACTAAGGGCTGTGCTGCTTATGTGCAGCTCCTGACGCTATTTTTATAATATATATATTAATCATTTTTGAGACATTCAGACCCATTACAAAACTCATTTGTGAAGGATCTACCTTCTCAGGGCAGAAATAAGCTGATTAAGCCTTTGCTTGCTCCTATTTTACAACTTCTAAGTGTAAAGCCTCTATTTATTGTAGTGACAAATACTTCATATCTTTCAGCACTTTATTCCGGCCAAGGACCATAAAAGCACAATCGAGTACATTTATAAAATAATCAGTTTAGATCATAACATGATAATATTGTGACTTAATCACGCCACATAATTTCATAAGACATTACTGTAAAGCATGCTTGCAGAGGTCCAAAGGTCAACAATAACAGCATAAAAAACAATAAATACATTGAAGAGAGATTAGTGTGAATGCATAATGTTCCAGTGTGTCGGATGAGTGGTCTGCCTTCTACTACCCCATGTGACAGAGTGCTATGAAGTAAACAAACAATCTTCATTCGGTTCAGTGCTCTAGGGTCCTAGAACGAATATGCCATACATTGTACTTTCTAGGTATTTTGCAACTGAAAAAGCAATGGAAGGTGTAGTATCTGACTAGCAGATTCTCAGTGGTACCCATGATTGACGTATGTCCAAGGCTCACATAGTGGGGCAATCCAGCGTCTTTGCTGCTTAATATAATTAGGGCAAACAAACTAGAGGTTCTCAACCAAGTCCTCCTGCTTGGTGCAAGCTGGGCATAGTTTGTCATACTCAGTGAGGTCAATCCATTTAGAGGTGAAAGATGCAAGTAGTAGAGTGCTCAGTCTAAATCTAATGTCAAGAGCCTTAGTAAAGGGCGGGTCTATCTCGTCCATATAAGGCTCAAATCGAGGTGCAAGTTTTATCTCAAGAAAACGTATTATTAATGAGCCAGAGGTTAGTAGGCTTAACATCTTGCAATGGGAATAGATTGGTCTCTCTGAAATGCAGTCACTGGACAGATGCATACAGTGGCTTAATTGCCTAGATTTTTTTTGACCAGCAGAACTAAATCCATTACAGAATATAACTTTATTAAATACACGGATCTCTTTAGGAATTGGTCAGTATTTATTAGGGGCCAACCATACAGGATAAGTGTACATTAACTTTATAGAAATTTAGTTTTTTAAACCTTAAATTGGCTACTGCTGTTTTACTGAGCAATGTTCTTTGCTGCATTTGAATTTGTGATCAAATGTAAAGCCTTGACAGAATCAACGTGAAAACGAGAATAACACTGCTATGGAACCTCCATTGATTTGGTGATTTAGAACCCAGAAAAACTATTCTATATCCTTAATCAACGTCGAAGGTTGTTAAATCAAATTCTGTGCAGAATTGCATCTAATGATGAAACTTGAGTCAGAGAAAAGAATGGCAGAATTGAGAAATGAGATGTGAAGGGAAAGGTTTGTGTTTACCTTCTGATCAACTAAGACAACAAGCTATAAGTTAACCACATAATTCTAAGACTGCTGAGAATTCAACAATAACTAAAACATCCCTTTAGATCCAGGGTACCAGATTAGGCAAGCCTGACAATTACTTCAGCATTCCCTTTCCATTGCTTATCTTAGACTATTAACGCCCACTCACTCTCTACAGGCTCAGCATCTGGTACCAGTCTAGCTCTATGAGTGGTCAATGATATTGTCAAACTTGGTACTGGGCATGCATGGAATGTGTGTGGAAAAGACCAAAGACCATGTAAGGTTACTGCACATGCACAGCTCCTCTGATTTTAAAGCTCTAATATTTGCGTCACTTTGCGTCTGGTTGAAGAAGTCTCAATGGATGATGATGCAAAGGGGTCTGAGTTTATTACTACACACTCATATGCACACTTAAGCATGCTTACATATACATATGCTATTCCTCACAGGCATGCTAAGAAATCAGCAAACCATATTTAACAACTTTTTTACTTCCCTTGCAGCCTGCACAGGTTCCATTTGTACTCCTGGCCCTTCTTGTTTCAACCAGCACTGGTGCATGAAACTTAAACATCGAACCTAAGCAGTCGCAGACACTAGATTTTAGTCTCTTATCTTTTGCCCCACCCTTTCCCAACTCTGTAATGAGTTGTGAAAGGGTGGAATGACTGGGTGATTGGCTTGTCATCATGGACACTTCAGGTCCTAAGTCAGCAGTCCCTCTAGAAGTGATGCTTTATCATGTCACAGATGAGGAGGCACTGAGATGTGCCAGGGCCACAAGAGAATGCTGGGATTTCACCAGCCCTGGACAATATTGGTGCATTTTGCTTTATTTATCACTTTGTCCCCTCCCCTCTCCCGTACCCTCTCCTCTTCCTGGATGCTCCTCCCGGATCTCCACCCTGACCTTAGTGATGTGTTGGATATTATCATTTTAATAAACCTTACAGCTTCAACTTACTACGCGTGGATGTGCATCATTAGAAGTATCTCTATTAGTTGGTGCAGGTGCCTTCATAAGCCTATACTAGCCATCAGACAGTTGCACTAGCTATTTCAGGATGAACCCGTAGTAGTTTAGCATTTTTTATTTTAATTATACCAAGAGTTCATGATAGATTATTATACACTCTTAGTATAATAAATTGGGCCATAAAACACAGGGGGGCATAGCCCTTGAGCCCATAAGGAAAGGCAGCCACTATCAGGATTAAATGAATTACATTGATAATAAGGGGCACTTCTATAATCAAAGGATCAAAACAGTTTAGATCAAACCACTTCTGTCTCTCATATCAATCAATCAATCAGGGCATTTGTAGAGCGCACTACATACCCGTGAGGGTCTCAAGGCGCTGGGGGGCGGGGGGTGGGGGGGTGCTGCTACTGATCAAAGAGCTAGGTCTTGAGTAGTCTTCTGAAGGCCAGTAGGTCTTGGGTCTGCCGTAGGTTGGTGGGGTGGGTGTTCCAGATCTTGGCAGCGAGGTGGGAGAAGGATCTGCCTCCGGCTGTCGTTCTCCAGATGCGGGGTACAGCGGCGAGGGCGAGGGCGAGGTCGGCAGAGCGGAGCTTGCGGGTGGGGGTGTAGAAGCTGAGTCGTCTGTTGAGGTACGCTGGGCCGTTGTCATGGAGGGCTTTGTGTGCGTGGATGAGGAGCTTGAAGGTTATCCTCTTGTTGACGGGGAGTCAGTGTAGGTCTCTCAGGTGGGGAGAGATGTGACTGTGGCGGGGGATGTTGAAGATCAGACATGCCGAGGTCTTCTGGATGCGTTGCAGCCGTCTCAGGAGTTTAGCAGATGCTCCTGCATAGAGGGCATTACTGTAGTCCAGCCTGCTGGTGACGAGGGCCTGGGTGACTGTTCTTCTTGTTTCAGTGGGGATCCACTTGAAGATCCTACGTAGCATTCGGAAGATGTTGAAGCAGGAGGAGGAGACGGTGTTGACCTGCTTAGTCATGGTGAGGGAGTAGTCGAGGATGACCCCTAGGTTGCGTGAGTGGTCTGTGGGTGTCGGAGCAGTTCCCAGTGTGGTCGGCCACCAGGAGTCGTCCCAGGCCGAAGGGGTAGACACAAGGATGAGGACCTCCGTCTTATTCAAGTTCAGTTTCAGTCGACTGTTCCTCATCCAGTAGGCGACGGCCTTCATTCCTTCGTGGAGGTTGGTTTTGGCTGTGTGGGTGTCGTCAGCGCAGGAGATGATGTTGAGGTCGTGTTGGCGGGCGAAGTGGGCGAGGGGTGCCATCATATTGCCATTCTTTTTAAAAACTCTACCAGTACATTATTTGGCCCTTTGTTAAATAGCCGTTGGTTAACGTTTAATTTCGTTTGACCTGTTTATCTAGATAGATATAATATAGATTTTGTTCCTGAAAGATCGTAGTATCGTAAATTTTACAGCCCCTAGAGCGATAATTTTCAAATTGTTTAATCTACCTATTATCAAGTGAACTTCCTTAAAGGTTCATATTCCGTGTTCTTCTGATTGGTTGTTTTGCATATGTATTGCCTTTGTATTACATCATATTGCACACATGTTCGCAGCAAATCGAACATTTTATTTATCAAGATTTCGGTGTTAATGAATTTCTAATGCATGAGACCTATAAATAACTGTTCTGCTATTGAGGTTTTCAGCTTCTATGCAGGACCTTTTTAGTATGATTAGAATATTTCACAAACATGTTAATAGAGGATATTAACAGCTCCGCTAGTAAAAGCAGATGAACCAGTTCCTGTAAGATTACCAAATCTGATTTTAATAGTCCATTTTACCGAGGCCAACTCCGCATTTTATTATTCAGAGGTTGGTAAATTGAGTATTTGAGTGTTAATTGCAGTTTTTGGAGACTGCCATGTAAATGTAAATTATGAAAATAAAAGTTGTCAATGTTAGACATCGATTCCTGCAATAGACATAAAACCTTTCTCTGGATTTCTTATCCCAATGTATTTGTTGCATCACTAGTTAAGTGCAAAAAAAAAGTGACGTAGCTACTCAGGTATAATCATTTATTACAGCTGATTTGTGAAGTCACAATCTCTGTGTCAGCAATGGCCATAAATTCAGCTGTCCTGAACTGTTTCTTTGAAAAAACATTAATAGAAAGGAGATATTTTGGTTAAAGGCTTCTTTTAGCAGACCTTGAGTTCATTAGACAAAAGCAGGAATCTCTCTGCTGTTAAATACCTATTGAACTACAGCCTTCTTTTGTAAATTATGTACATTATTCTGACTATAATACAGTTTTACCACAATATTGTTTATCTGCCTATTGGGGAGTTTAATTTTGAACTTCAGATTTTGAATTAATTTTAATATCTGCTACTATGCTATCTTTTTCAGGGACTTAGGCTTTTTTTGGAGGGAGAATAATGGTTCTATCACATATTATAAGAAATAAAATGCCCTCTGTGGCATATTAAGAGCATAAGGCATGTGATCTTGGATTGCGTGATCTTATTAAGGAACAAAGACTGGTTACTGCTGCCTCCGCAAGTAGTGGAGGACTTTGAAGCACAATAATAACTGATGATGACAATCGAAGTGCATCACTTATGTCGGCTAATTTGAAGAGCAAACCAATATCAAAGAGATCTAGGAAAAAGGTGAAAAAAGGTTCAAAATAAAGCAATAAAACAACAACAACTAGTGGCACAAAAGCTGGTGTTCCAACCTCTGATGCTCCCGATAAGTGAGACATCGGCCAAGCTGTACCCCATCTTCCAGGGAATTCTAGCCCCAAGGAAGGCAGCCAGCGGGGGCAACATAAACTGACCTCTGGAATCGCTCGCACTTTCATGTTAGGTACCAGAGTACTTTGAAAACATGCCAGACCACTCAGATACTCAGAATACTCTTCCCAGCCAGGCCTCACCCAAACAATAAATGACCATCCCGGACTAGAGCCAGCAACTCTTCCTTAACCTCTTCGAGGATATTGACGGAACCGTTCGGTCACGGCTCGCGGGTGAGCTGTGCTCATGACGGAACGGTTCCGTCACGGCCCGCTCACCGCGCCTGTGCGGCGCTGATTTCGCGCCTGCGTGGAGCGTTTCATTAAGCGGGCGGGGCCATGACGGAACCGTTCCGCATGAGCACAGCTCACCCACGAGCCGTGACAGAACGGTTCTGTCACTCGCTCAGGTCAGCCGCGCCCCCCCCCCGCGACCGTTAGCGCTGCGGCGGAATAGCCGCCGCAGCGAATGTGATAAAGAATAGTGACACTCAAAACACAAGACCCCCCATAACGCAGCCATTTCTCAAACTCGTGTAAACCAGCACCTGCATGCAATACTTGGGGATAAGTGTGACGTCAGCTCTTTAAGTAGAAATAAGACCAACACTGAACTTAGAGATGAAGCAACACCGGCAAAACTGATCCTTACACCCCTTTATCATTCAGAGGGCCAACACAATGTAATAAACAGAGTCAAATTCAAAACATTGATATAAATGGCCGAAATGTGCCCAAATTAGCAGTTATAATATTTAAATCCTCCACACTAGTAGCAGATACTCTGTCTAACAAGTCTTCATCTGACTAGTGAGTGACAGAGATGATGGAACTTTTAGCCACAAAATACCCTTACCCGCTGTAGGAGCAATGAAAGCTGCCAAGGCCCCAACAATGCAGTATCATTTGGGGGCTGGAAATTCACAACACAATCTAACATATAATAAATTAAAGATATTGTACTCTTACGGTAATCAAGTAGGCCCGTTAAAGAGAATAGCCTTAGATCAAGCTGAAAATACAAAACAAGGAAATGACTGGTGCTGCCTATAACAACACTTCTGACTAGCATAAGAAAACATTCCTAGCCTTGGCAGCTATTTGCCTCATCCCAAATCCAAAATAAACCCAAGTATATTCATTATATCATGGAATGTAGCAGGTCTAGTGAAGCTACTAAAGTCCTCAACTGCAATGTCCTCTATTCAGACTGCAGACCTACTTTGTTTTCAGGAAACCTGGGCAACCACTCCCATCACAATCCCAGGTTTCTATGAATTCCACCAAACAGCCATAAGAACCAATATATTTTGGAGACCCTTCAGTGAACTTTCAATCTATGTAAGCCATAACCTACACCTGAAAGTCAACACTTCCAAACTATGCAATGAAATGTCCCTACTGGTGAGTCTAAAAAGCCTGTGAATGAATGGCCAGTACTTGAAGATCCTGCTTTTTAAATGACACTTTACCTGTTTTGGTGCAAGATGCCTGGAAAAGCCGATTCAGTTTTGTGACTTACTTGAATCAATTCTATATGAAAATACAACACAGGAAGTCAATATATGTGGCAACATCAATTAGCGACCACTTCCCACGAGTTACTTCATTAAAAGTTAGTTCTAACAGCCTTTAAAACCTGAGGATAATTGCCGATACCACGTGGAGGAAAACGCAATTTCATCATAAGGATCAAATGGGGTTCAGTGAATCTGCAGAACCTCAAAATCTGGAAGTTGCGCAGAGGTGGGTATCTCAGGACCCTTAGAGGTAGAATTCTTCTGGTCAACTGGTACTCAACAGTCAGTGAATTACATTGAGTGTTTGGTAACAAAACATGCTCTCATACTATATCTGCTAATGCCTAGTTGAAAGGAGGGCACAGCAGAGGGTCAGAGGTCCAGAGATGTGCTGAGGGCTGCGTTGAGGCCAGATAACGGTGAGTGAAAGCCCTGCTATAGGCTCAATTGAAAGTGCTCTCAGTGGGAAGGATCGTCGGCAGGGCACAAGCGGAGGTCAGAGATCAGAGATGGGCTAGAGGCTGCGTTGAGGCACAGTGCGATTAGTTAGAACTCAAGATTGTGTGACCGCAACACCGCAGGGGCCCCCAGAACAGCCAGGCGCACAGAGGTTGAAGGCATGACTGGGGAGATCTGATCACCTCCATTTTGATGAGCACTTCTCAATGGCTGAGGTGAGCTGGTCTCCGCCATATTAATTTAATCTTATTAATTTTAATTTAAACTTAAACTTAATGATCTCTAATCGATTGCAGCAGCTGAGCATCATATTTTCCCGCTCAGCTTAACTCTGCAGGTTGGGCAGCCGGCTGTATAGAAAAACATGCTGTAGCAAACACGGGTCCTCAGACAGCCAGGTGCACGGAGGTTAGCGGCAAGTCTGGGGACACGGTCATCTTGTGGAGCCATGATCGTCGGTAGTGATTTGGCTCAACTCCTCGTCACTCCGCAGAATAGGTGGCAGGCTGCGTTGAGGTGCAGAGCGGGAAGCGGATGGCCAGATCCCGAGGTCGCGAAACCGCTCAACCCTCAAGAGCGGCCAGGAAACATGTCCATTTAATGCCCCTCAGGCACTTATCAGGCGGAGGCTCGGTCCATCAGGGGAGCAGCGTGGATCGGAGGTGCACACCACACCAATTCAACTGGCGAGGTGCTGCACTCTCTGTCCCCTAGAAGAGAACAATCCTGGAGGCGATCTGCGATGAAGAGGACGAGAGGGTCGTCGGACTCCCAGTGAACTTCCCAGCAAGCAGACCACAGCCTGAGTGGTCAGAGGCATAGGGGATGCCGAACACTCTGCGATTCCAAGGCGCTCGAACCAGGAAGGGAGCTGCGAGGCAGAGGCGGCAAAGGCATGACCGGAATCGGGAGATCGCCCCGCAGGTGAGCCAAAGTAGATTCATGCGGATATATGACGTTACAACGCGTCCTTTTACAATGCATACCATGACCACGGACCTATTACAACGCAGGTCATGTTACAACGGATCCCTTTACAACGCTATTCACTATAACGCAGGTACTATTACAACGCAATACCATTACATCGTAAGTATAATTACAGGTAAGTAAATAAAATTAATATTTAATGTAAATAATTATTAATGTATTATTAATTTAAATTATTTATTATTAAAAAAATAAAACATATATTAATACAATTAATTTTAATTTTTTAAATTGTAAATATATATTAAAAATAACCCTGTACCCCAAATCCCAAATCCAGCCCTAAAACCTAAAAATACCCCTGTACCCCAAAACCCAAACCCAGCCCTTAAACCTAAAAATACCCCTGTACCCCAAAACCCAAACCTAGCCCTAAAACCTAAAAATACCCCTGTACCCCAAAACCCAAACCCAGCCCTTAAACCTAAAAATACCCCTGTACCCCAAAACCCAAACCCAGCCCTAAAACCTAAAAATACCCCTGTACCTCAAAACCCAAACCCAGCCCTAAAACCTAAAAATACCCCTGTACCCCAAAACCCAAACCCAGCCCTTAAACCTAAAAATACCCCTGTACCCCTGTAATGGCAGAGTTTTTGGCTTTATTTAGCAGTGATATAGATCATTAGTCTTTCTCACATCTAGTATAGGTATTCTTAGCCTGTGTTGGCCCTTTTAAGCCCTTTTTCCAGACCTAGAAGAGGATAGCTGCTTAATATGCCTTTATTCTTGACTTTAACCTGTCTATTGCCTATTGGCTTTGACATATTAGACACATTGGTATGGTTTATGTAGGTATTCTGCATCCCTTTCAGGCCTACAGGCCTAGAGCTAGAGGGACTCCATCTTGAGGAAGCTGAGAGGCTTTTCAGGGCAAAGGCAAAGTTTATAGTTAAGGCTGTTGTGTGCTAGAGGAAAATCCAGTTAGGACTGCTTCTTATCCGAGAAATGTGTTTTTCTCTTGGGCCCAGACGTAACATGCAGAGGCGCACTGCGGTTGCGTGGAAGCCTGGGAGCTGGCACAGGAATTCGGCAGGAGACAGCCCTCCGGTGGAAATTTCCATGAGGGGAGAGGAATCCATATTAGTGAGCTACAGGAGAGGAGGAGTGGTCAGTTCAGTTTGGAGTTCAGTCCAGCGTGGTGTGCAGTTCAGCGTGGTGCTCAGAACAGCTTGGAGCACAGAACAGCTGGGAGCTCAGTTCAGCTTGGAGCTCAGAACAGCTTGCAGAGAGAGAGAGGATGTCTGCTGGATCGGCAGAATAGAGTGCAGTTCTTAAATGGAGAAAGAAGGCAGACGATTGCTGAAGATGAGGAGAGAGAAAGCAGTGCAGAGAGCATCAAAGAAGGCTGTCAGCTGGAGCAACTGAACCAGAGGCGTGGTGATGTGGTGAAGGAGGGAGAGACAGAGAGAGCCCTAATCCCACCAGAGGCAGAGAGAGAGCCCTAATCCCACCAGAGGCAGAGAGAGAAATCTTCCTTCTAATAGGTGAGGTAGTCTGAATTAGTTACACTTACAACACCTTAATCTTGTTCTTATTCCCTAGGATGTCTGACTAAATCCTTTCCCTTTCAGCGGAGTGTTCCTGTTATGTTTAATGTTTTCTCTTTCAGCGGTGTGTTCTACCTATAGTCTTTGTCAGTTCTGTGTAAAGGTTTATATTGTACTAATAAAATAACCCCCATTAATTAGTGAATTAGTGTGCATGAGTTCTTTTATGATAAAGTTATCCTGGCTTCTAGCCCGTTGCTGTTGAGCCACTGATGGATCAGAAGGGAGTAGGAGCGCTTAAATCAAGAAATAACTCAATCACATAGTGTGTATATCTTTGTCCCCATACAGTGAGGGTAATCTTTCCTGGTAGGTATTACTGTTTGAACAGATGCTACCCCTGATCAGGTAAGTAATAGTGAGGGAGAGAGGAGACTTGCAACTAAGGGACTAAGTTAGTACACCATCCCATAATATTATTGTAGTAGCAGACCCTTAGTGAAGAGACTTCCCAATATATATATATATATATAGGTGTTCATAGGAATGTGGTCGTCGTTGATATACGGCGTTAGTGAGAACACTGGGGAGGATTACCAGTGCCGATACCCACAGGATTGTGGCTTGAATAAGTGAGAGCGCTAGGAGGTCGAACTAGCGTGTAGTTTTGCAGGATTGCAAACAGTTTGGAAAAGGGAGCATTGGGTTCTGCAGGCCCATGTGTAGACGCACCGGATTGTGTGTCATATCTGCCCTAGGGTAGAACGGTCTGGGTCAGGGTGGCCGCGAGACCAACTGATGTGAATATAAGTGTGGTGTAGGGTATGGATATCCCTAGTAATCAGTGAGTATTCTTAGTATCCCTATAGATTTAGTGGTGTTTTTAATAATATGAGCTTGTATATTGCGAGTTCCCCATCCTCAGGTAGGTACAGGTGCCTGGATAGTTGGTCCTGAGGAGGGATGTGATTACGTTCTGGCTGGGTTGGAGGGGCCCCTAGGGGCTGATCCCACCTACTCAGAAAATCCAGCCATAACATCTGGCGTCACGAACTGTTTACCTATCCTGTGTGTCCTGGCCATGTGCTTAGAGAGTTTCCCATGTGTTCTGAGGGAGTGCCCTGAACGCCGGTTCCATCGGGCGTAATGTTGCAGTTTATGTAGCCTGTGTGACCTATGGGCTTGAACAGTTGCAGCGTGAGGAGATTGCATTACATCATGGCATTTGGTTTATTCAGGGTGGAAGGAATGGTTTTCATCTTGGTGTTTAAACTGTCAGGGTTGAAGGATGGCATTACATGAGGGAGCCAGTTACATCTTTGTGATGGTCCAATTGTATAAATGTGTGTAAAAAAATGCTTTTAAATTGCCCATTAAATTGCTTTCTGCATCTGCTTATGCTGTGCAATGTGAAATATGTTCATTGTTATATGATTTGTGGAGTTCTTTGAATATAGCTCCTTGTAAATATGACTTGTGAATAGCGCCATGTTAATGTGGCTTGTGAGGTGCATGTTCTCATGTTGATCTGCTGTGTTCCTTGTGCATTGCGCCTTGGAAATATTGTTTGTGAAAAGTTTGTCTTGTAAATATGGCTTGTGAATAGCGCCATGTGGTCATGGCTTGGACAGGGCATGTTATCATTACGTTAGGCAGGAGAGAGCTGGATCTCTCTCGGGTGCTTGGGGATAACGTTTTGAAAATATGTGTACGTGTTATCTGTAAACGTGAAGAAATGTGCTCATGACTTTCCCATGTATCCATGGACATTGGGGAATGATTGTGCTTGAGCTGCCAAAGGGTTAATATCTTGAATTGAGATGGCAGTCTTTATTTTTAACATGCTGTCAACACGCATGGTTATCTGACCTGACTATAAAAGTCAGTGGATTATTTGATGGTTTGATTTTGACTTTTTTTTTTTTGGTTCCTTGGTCTGCCTATGTGCTTTGTCAACTTCTTGACGGAAAGGTAACATCTTGTGCTTTGCAAAGGGTTCTGTTCATTTCACATTCTTTTTGAAATGCGTCTACGAATTTGTGTGGGTTTGCCTTGGAACTGATTTGGTTATAAATCAACCAGTCGGATTACGGAGAGAGCTGTGTTCTTTTAAAATGAGTGAAATGTTAAAAAGATGGCCCTGTTAGAGTGCACGCTACGGAGCTGTTTTCATTAATTATTTCTTTGAGGGTTTTCCATCTAGAAATGAATGTGCTGGTTGCAATGATCACAGGTTGAGAATAATAAATCTTGCCCGACAGTGCATGGTAACATGTGCTTTTAATTAGTGAAAGGCAACCGTGTGCCTTTGAAAAAATATTAAATGTAACATTATTATTTTCCCATATGTAATACACAACCTTTTTTATAAATGTGTCAGCAAAACCAGCCTTAATAAGTTCACCAACTCAGTTAGAAAATAATAGGCTGTTTCTTAGTGTATGAATGTGGCCCTTTTATTAGGTTGGCTTAAATGGCTTGCATGTTAAATTACATTGTAATGTACAATTATGTTGTTTTAAAATTATTTCTCTTTCAGCAGCTGACAATGGTCCATGTTAATTCGTTTTTTTTTTCCTAATGCAGAATGTATAATTTTGTGTGCAAAACTGAGTTGCCCCTTTCTAAATAAGTGCCCATATTTTAAATGTCTTGCCTTTAGCTGAATTAGTTAGACAAAAGTCTTTTTAGAAACTGGAGCTTTTAATTAGCAGTACACTGTAACTGAATTGTTTTTTTTTGAAATGCTGGCTTTCGTTAGTACAATCAGGCCTGGGAACAAGCAAGGAATTTGTTTGTCGACCTTGGCAGACCAGCTGGTTTGTGAGGACGAGTTTTTTTCTCTTCCCTCTGCAGGTTCCGATCACGTCCCTGTCTCGTTATGATTGGCTATAATCCAATTTTCTTCCGCGGACGGCTTGTTTATCTAAGGGTGGGGCTAACTCACTCTTCCTGGCTGTTGACGCAGGCGGCTTCATTGCCTGCTGATAAGGGACTCTGGCAGACTCTTGCCCTTGGAGTTAGTTAGTTGCAGTGGGCCTGGGCGGGCTTCTCTGACCAGGGAAATGGGAGGCTTGCAGTGCCCTGCTCCTGCTGTGAGATCATCATTTGGCAGTGATTCAAATAGCTTCACACTGTAGCCTGGCTCCCGCGTCTGAAGGGAGAAGGCTGGCTTAGAGAGGATTAGGGTATGTTAGGCCCCACTGCATGAACTTAAAAATTAAATTTTGATTGTTTTTAATTAATTAGGATATTTTCTTTTCAATAATGAAAGGCACCCGGGGTGCTTTTTAAATAAAAATTTTATTTTTCAAGAATAATGATACTTGTTTTCTTGTCTCTAGGATTGCTGGGTTGTGGTTGTGCGTGGCCCCTCCCCCTTCCACTTCCTTTATTGGTTTAGTTTTTTACTTTCATGTTTTTATTTTAGTTTATTATTTTTGGATGATGGAACCAGACCAGACCAGACCGGAAGGGTGATGGATGGCCGCATCGGAGGAAGTGTCCGGATACCGAAGATGCAGGGTGGTGGCCTACACTGAAGCTACACAATTGACTTTTTTTTTCCAAATGGACTTGGTCACATAATTCCTTGGCCTGCATTTTTCTTGACATCACTACGAGCAGGCCCCACTTTTAAGAAAAAACACAAACATGTTTTATTTGTGACAGAATTACACAAGGATTTGATTGTGTAATCCCTTGGCCTGCATTATTCCCATGTTCTCAATCATTACAAGCAGGCCCCACTTTTAAAGCAAAAACATGTCACCTATTATAGTTTTCCTGTTTTCTTCAAAACAGTTTTTTTTTTTTTGCCAATGAAGGACCTTTTTTGTTGAATGGTGGTGCACACATGTGTTCCACAGTATGATGTAAAATCGCTGTTTTAGGCTTGGTGTTACACCAGCTATCTTGTAGAAATGGGGTTGTTTTTTACTGTTCTTACATTTTCACCTTGATTGATCAAAGGGTGGTTACCTTAGACTTTGGATTGTTCTGGGTGGTGTGTCTTTTAGTATGATTATGTATTAATGTTTGCCCAGACCTTGAAACAGTTTGTCATGTCTACTTCTCAGATTTCACTTTAAATTGACAAATGTCAGTAGGTAGGCCTCATTTAGGCCCATTGTTATTTTCATCCCACAAACAAGCCCCTACACCAATAGATTTCATGAGTCATCATTAGCTTAAGTTGCCTATAGTAGGTAGGGCTCATTTAGGCCCTTTGTTGTTTTCTCATTAGAAGTTGAAACACATTTAGTTCTTAAGTTGACAATAGTAGGTAGGCCTCATTTAGGCTTAAGTTGTCCGAAGTAGGCCCCATTTAGGCCCCTTGCTGTTTTTATTCAACACATAAGTCCCTACATCACTAGATTTCACCAGTTATCACTAGAAGTTGAGGCACATTTAGTTTGAGGATGCTTTGGTTAGTTTCTGTTGTTATCAGATCCAATCTCAGATATGTTTCAGCATTCAAGTCAAGGGTGCTTTGATTTGTTTTCAGTTGGTTGTTAGGTTTGTATTCCCTACAATTGAGTTTCAGGTGGAATTTCCTTAAGTTGTCATTCTTTTTAGGGAGTTTTTTAGTTTTTGATTTGTTGATAGATTGTGTTGATGTTTGTTTATATGGATGTTGTTGTTTATTGATGCTCGCAAGATAAGGATCTAAGGGTGGAGTGTAATGGCAGAGTTTTTGGCTTTATTTAGCAGTGATATAGATCATTAGTCTTGCTCACATCTAGTATAGGTATTCTTAGCCTGTGTTGGCCCTTTTAAGCCCTTTTTCCAGACCTAGAAGAGGATAGCTGCTTAATATGCCTTTATTCTTGACTTTAACCTGTCTATTGCCTATTGGCTTTGACATATTAGACACATTGGTATGGTTTATGTAGGTATTCTGCATCCCTTTCAGGCCTACAGGCCTAGAGCTAGAGGGACTCCATCTTGAGGAAGCTGAGAGGCTTTTCAGGGCAAAGGCAAAGTTTATAGTTAAGGCTGTTGTGTGCTAGAGGAAAATCCAGTTAGGACTGCTTCTTATCCGAGAAATGTGTTTTTCTCTTGGGCCCAGACGTAACATGCAGAGGCGCACTGCGTTTGCGTGGAAGCCTGGGAGCTGGCACAGGAATTCGGTAGGAGACAGCCCTCCGGTGGAAATTTCCATGAGGGGAGAGGAATCCATATTAGTGAGCTACAGGAGAGGAGGAGTGGTCAGTTCAGTTTGGAGTTCAGTCCAGCGTGGTGTGCAGTTCAGCGTGGTGCTCAGAACAGCTTGGAGCACAGAACAGCTGGGAGCTCAGTTCAGCTTGGAGCTCAGAACAGCTTGCAGAGAGAGAGAGGATGTCTGCTGGAGCTACAGAATAGAGTGCAGTTCTTAAATGGAGAAAGAAGGCAGACGATTGCTGAAGATGAGGAGAGAGAAAGCAGTGCAGAGAGCATCAAAGAAGGCTGTCAGCTGGAGCAACTGAACCAGAGGCGTGGTGATGTGGTGAAGGAGGGAGAGACAGAGAGAACCCTAATCCCACCAGAGGCAGAGAGAGAGCCCTAATCCCACCAGAGGCAGAGAGAGAAATCTTCCTTCTAATAGGTGAGGTAGTCTGAATTAGTTACACTTACAACACCTTAATCTTGTTCTTATTCCCTAGGATGTCTGACTAAATCCTTTCCCTTTCAGCAGAGTGTTCCTGTTATGTTTAATCTTTTCTCTTTCAGCGGTGTGTTCTACCTATAGTCTTTGTCAGTTCTGTGTAAAGGTTTATATTGTACTAATAAAATAACCCCCATTAATTAGTGAATTAGTGTGCATGAGTTCTTTTATGATAAAGTTATCCTGGCTTCTAGCCAGTTGCTGTTGAGCCACTGATGGATCAGAAGGGAGTAGGAGCGCTTAAATCAAGAAATAACTCAATCACATAGTGTGTATATCTTTGTCCCCATACAGTGAGGGTAATCTTTCCTGGTAGGTATTACTTTTTGAACAGATGCTACCCCTGATCAGGTAAGTAATAGTGAGGGAGAGAGGAGACTTGCAACTAAGGGACTAAGTTAGTACACCATCCGATAATATTATTGTAGTAGCAGACCCTTAGTGAAGAGACTTCCCAATATATATATATATATATATATATATATATATATATATATATATATATATAGGTGTTCATAGGAATGTGGTCGTCGTTGATATACGGCGTTAGTGAGAACACTGGGGAGGATTACCAGTGCCGATACCCACAGGATTGTGGCTTGAATAAGTGAGAGCGCTAGGAGGTCGAACTAGCGTGTAGTTTTGCAGGATTGCAAACAGTTTGGAAAAGGGAGCATTGGGTTCTGCAGGCCCATGTGTAGACGCACCGGATTGTGTGTCATATCTGCCCTAGGGTAGAACGGTCTGGGTCAGGGTGGCCGCGAGACCAACTGATGTGAATATAAGTGTGGTGTAGGGTATGGATATCCCTAGTAATCAGTGAGTATTCTTAGTATCCCTATAGATTTAGTGGTGTTTTTAATAATATGAGCTTGTATATTGCGAGTTCCCCATCCTCAGGTAGGTACAGGTGCCTGGATAGTTGGTCCTGAGGAGGGATGTGATTACGTTCTGGCTGGGTTGGAGGGGCCCCTAGGGGCTGATCCCACCTACTCAGAAAATCCAGCCATAACAACCCCAAAACCCAAACCCAGCCCTAAAACCTAAAAATACCCCTGTACCCCAAAACCCAAACCCAGCCCTTAAACCTAAAAATACCCCTGTACTCCAAAACCCAAACCCAGCCCTAAAAATACCCCTGTACCCCAAAACCCAAACCCAGCCCTAAAACCTAAAAATACCCCTGTACCCCAAAACCCAAACCCAGCCCTAAAACCTAAAAAAAACCCTGTACCCCAAAACCCAAACCCAGCCCTAAAACCTAGAAATACCCCTGTACCCCAAAACCCAAACCCAGCCCTAAAACCTAAAAATACCCCTGTACCCCAAAACCCAAACCCAGCCCTAAAACCTAAAAATACCCCTGTACCCCAAAACCCAAACCCAGCCCTAAAACCTAAAAATACCCCTGTACCCCAAAACCCAAACCCAGCCCTAAAACCTAAAAATACCTCTGTACCCCAAAACCCAAACCCAGCCCTAAAACCTAAAAATACCCCTGTACCCCAAAACCCAAACCCAGCCCTAAAACCTAAAAATACCCCTGTACCCCAAAACCCAAACCCAGCCCTAACACCTAAAAATACCCCTGTACCCCAAAACCCAAACCCAGCCCTAAAACCTAAAAATACCCCTGTACCCCAAAACCCCCAAAAAGATAAACTTACCTCTAATTATACTTACGATGTAATGGTATTGCGTTGTAATAGTACCTGCGATGTAGTGAATAGCGTTGTAAAAGGATCCGTTGTAACATGACCTGCGTTGTAAAAAATCTGTGGTCATGGAATCCGTTGTAAAAAATCTGTGGTAACAGTTGTACACCATTCATGCATTACCATGTCTGGTACTATGGGATGATGGTAGAATAGGGGCGGATGGTGAGGTTAACAGGGGATATTGACCAATGTGGTGATCCCCAAACCGGGAGCTCCTGCAAAGAGCTCCTACTCGGCGGCCATCTTGCAGGAATGATGATTAAAGCATCAATTCAAGCTGATCTGAAAGCTAGATTGCAAGTTCTTAAAAACCAGCACCAACGGATTGAGCAAGCACAGATAGAAAGAGAATGGCTGCATGCATACTCGCTGATGGGGAAATCGGGCCAGGCTTGCCTTTGGTGGTGTTTCAAGAAAAAAGCAAGCCCTGCTACAGCAGGAGTTAATACCGTCTATGAATCTCAGTGGATCACTCATGTACAAAATCTATATGCAGCCGGGAATGCATCGGACAAGGACTTGGAGGCTCAGAATGACTGCCCTGAAATACAGCATGTGGAACCTATGATTTTGTGATATGATATCTCCAGACACTTGAAGAAAATCAGAATGGTGCCTGTCCAAATGGTACACCTGCACCAGTCTTCAAAGGGGCATCTCACCCTGTGGTCTGCCATACTGTTCCCCCTCTACCAAACTTGTCAATTGACTGCGCAAGTTCCAGTGAACCGGAGGGGTTCCATTCTAGATCATATTTATAACAAGGGAGACAGAGTGGACCCATCCAAATATCGCCTCATTGCCCTTCAGAACACTGAAGCTACGGTCTATGCCCCCACTTCCCTGAAAGAACTGGAATGCTGGGTGGAAGTTAATGATATAATCCCATTCATGGGCACAGGACACTCTTCTACACCGGACAGTATTATACCACATCCTTACCTATTTCACAGGGCAAAGAGCAAGACGCAATTCCCTCTCTTTGCCTGTTTTGTAGATTATTCAGCAGCCTTTCACTGGGTAGACTAGAACAGCCTGTGGAAAAAGATCAGAGGATGGTGCACCCTGAATACTGTGCTTCTAGCTATCATATCCTTATATACCTCAACCTAGGTCAGAGTCAAGTTAACTCCAATGACGGTCTCAAGGAAGATCAATACATATAATGGTCTCAAGCAAGGTTGTGTGCTTGCATCCTTGCTATGTAACCTCTTCACTGCTAACATGGGCATCACAAGCTAACCTCATTCCTTCAAAGGAACGAGATTGCGATACGGCAATTTTCTGAGGTAATGATGGAGCAAGGATTCGCACGTTAAGCGACTTGTTTGTATCATGAACCTCAAATAATGTTAATAAAATTAACCAACATGTTTGTCTTACTAATTTTGCACATTTTCCATTGGGGTGTAAGAGTAACGCTTGCCTATGTGTTTATTAATCCTAATACGCTTGCATTCTAAAAATGGCCACTGCTACGCGGTGGGAAAGTGTTTGCTCATGCGCAATACAGCTGACATGGCCGCTCTGTGTTCTCACATGCTCTGAGCTTGCATTGCCGCTTTCGCAAAGCTGTTTGTTTTGCATAATCAAATAATGCTATAGTTACATTACAGTATTGGGTGCAGTACAGAAATTCATGGTATACAGTGTAATCATTTATTTCTATGTTCTAAATTGTTTTCTCTTGCTTTTCATGTATCGTATCCTTTTGGGCCTGGGAGGTGCTTATTACTCCATATTGGAAGACCCTACTGCGCAGGACTGGATGCGGAGAGAGAAAAACTCTGCTGCGGTGGAACCCAGCCAGCTGGCAGCCACAGCCGAGATGCTCCTGGGAACCGACCTGCGACCTAGCTGAACGAAACTGAACTGTACAACATTTTGATCAAATGTACATGAAAATTGTATTCACTATTGTTCACCGAAAAACATATGTCATGGGAATATAGAAAATAAGGGGTGGGTACAAAGATTGAATATTAAGCCTGAGAAAGTCTACATTTTAGGTGGTGTGATGACCTAACCTCCTCCTTTGTCCAATCAAAATTGGGGATCCTTACATTTGCAACATGGGGGGTGGTACACTGACCCGGAAAACAGTATAACTAGCGTAGGTTTAGCTAGATAAATTGTCCGACTTGTCCGAATAGCTGACCTGTCACTGACCCAACGCACTCTATAGGTGACTGAACTCAGAGAGCTGCAAAGCACTCTGTTGGGAGGTTCGAGAAACCCATTCGGGGTTTATGCAGACTTAGAAGTGCTGGCGAAGCACTTTGCTGGGAGGGAGTAGCGCAGGCGTTGCAACCGAAGCTGCGGGTGTTGGTCGTACCCTTTGGTGAACCCGGTCCTGATCCAAAATTCTGGGGTTATCCTGTCCTGACTGTCCATGAGCTGTACCTGCTCGCCTACTGACACCTAAGTCCTTGAGAGTCTCTTCCCGTCTTTTCCAAACTGACCCGTGGCCAGGGTTGGTCTTTACTCTATCCTAGGTAAATATAAAGTCTGTGTGGGTGATTGCTTATCTATATTTGCATTTCTAATTCTCGAATATTGCAAAGCATAATTGCATATGTTCCCTTTTCTCTCCTGTCCCTTTATAAATTAGATTTCCATGCATTATTTGTCTATTAGCATGTTCCACTTTTGACCTACCTTTAGTTAATGCTAAATTATTTCTATCTTAAGTATATGTTCCTTGTTCTTACCCTCCCTCTAGGAAAACAAGCTGAATTGAATAGTATGTTCCAATCTTACCTATCATTTAGTTTTTGAGCTAAACTAAATCTCAAATTTCAATAAAGGTTCTTTGACTGCACTAGACAGTTTTTGAATATAGCATGTTCCCTTTCTTTACCCTCCTTTAATCTAAATGTTGCGAGAGGTTGTTATCTAAATATAGCATGTTCCTTGTTTTTACCTATCCTTCAGTTTAAAGTTGTAGATGCTAAGCATACTTTGTCTTATTCATAGCTATATACTGTTTTTGATGTTAGATATTGATAGCCTTATCACATTTAATTTCCTGCTCATGACATATGATGATGAAGATGATTAGATAAAGTTTTGAACCTACCCATAGTCTGTGGTTATTTCATATTTCTCAAATGTTTATAAATGTTCTTGACTACCTAATATTTCGACTAGATTCCCTAATCCTAGGTGATTAGGTTCCTAGTATTTACATTGCTAGGTTGTAGATATGGGAATCAGTGTAGTATAAAGAATCTCAAGACATACTGATAGTAGCGCGTGAGTTACCCAAGGTAAATAATGCAGCAAAATTAATATTATGGGCCCAGGTGAGTAATTAGTGAAAATATCCTAGCCGGGTGACCTGCGCGCTCTATCAGTATTCTTTTCTGGTTAGCAGAGGATGGTTAGGGATCAGTTAAAGTTAGGTAGCTAGTTAGTTAGTAGGTTAAGATTCATATTTTCATTGATCGATCAAATGTATTATTATCAAATGTATTATTATCAAATGTATTAATATTGAAATATGGTTTTATTGAAATGTTTATTTTGATGTTGCTATATTGAATGTATTAACAACAATTGTGCCTACCTGTTATATGTTTTGTCTGGAATTCCCGGGGGCAGAATAGGGTGTGGTAGCATAGAAGCCACATCGCAGCGAGGTCACTTGGTCGAGGAAATATTAGTGCATGGTTGGTCAGAACTGGAAGCACTAATTAGGGTTTTCTGTATGAATGATTGAATAAATGAAAGCAACGAGTTCGCTAGCAAAACTTCCATTGTGATATAACCTAGTAAGGGTCACAAGGAAGGAGTAGCAGGTTCGTCGGAGCTTGTTTGATAGCAAAAGGGTTCGCTGGTGAAACCTTAGACGTAGTATATATCCCAAAGTGGATGAGCCAAGGGAGTAGCAGGTTCTCTAACGCTTGTATGAAGGATAGGCAGAAGGGATCTATCCGCAGTATATGAAAAGTAGACAGAAGACGTTTACTTGCAGTGAAACAAATCTTTCCTTTCTAGACACTCGAGTACAGTGGCAAATGTTTTATGTTGTGTATTAAATAAAGCACATGCACTTTAAGAAAGAAAATTGAATTTCAGTTACCTTGTTGAGGAGGGAGTCAGTCGTGGAGCTGCGCTGACGTCACTCTGTGCCGCACTGCTATTGGTCGAAACAGCGGGCGTGTAGCTGAAATAGTATTGTAAAGAAGGGGTGAGCGCAGGAGCGTGAGATCTTGTCTCACGGGAAAAGCCGCGCATCCATTGGTGGAACTTATTTGCAACCACAGTGTTGATTGGTTGTCGAAAATTGAAAGACGCGCTAGCATTGGAAGAATTTATTAAACAGAAATACGTATTTTCGCACGATTTAAGTTTTTGTGAAGTATATGTGGCATCCGAGATATCCAGAAACTATACCTGATCCAAGATACTTAGGGTTTGCTAAGGAACATATGTTAAGAGGCAGACCTTACAATATGTATGGAAGCAAGAGAAAAATGACTCTTGTAGACAAAGTTAAAAATTATTTCAAGAAAGACCATCCA
Source organism: Lissotriton vulgaris (assembly GCF_964263255.1). NCBI lineage: Eukaryota > Metazoa > Chordata > Amphibia > Caudata > Salamandridae > Lissotriton > Lissotriton vulgaris. Next base: position 702,665,499 of record NC_141700.1, on the reverse strand, counting down.
ATTAAGACTAGAGAAGGAGTTATTATTCCACCACCAAACACTCCTGCTTCATTTATGATGTTTGACAGAGGGTATCATGCTTGTGTATGGTTGGAAAATTGAGTGTAATATACCAAAGATGACGGAATTTTAGCATTCCCTTTACACAGTACCTTCAATGGAAGAATTTTGTTCAATTTGAGAAACCGAATGAATGACTTACATCCCAGACCTAGGTTGACGCAATATGAGGCTTTAGAAGAGTGGGAGATTGAGGCCTTTGAGCGTGGCAGACCCAGGATTGACAAAGGAATAAGTAAATGGTACCCGAAAATGCACCGAGAAGCAAAAGAGAAAAAATTTAAACAGTGGAGAAAGAATATGATAGTGGAAGGACTTTACCCAGTACTAACCGTAGAGGAGCCTATGGGAGGTAAAAAGACTGAGAAAACTAGACATTTGATGACTAGTGGTGATTCTGATGATGAATACTTGGAGGATTTATTATTGAAAAATCCACCTCCATATAGTGAAGAAACAAGAATAGTAAACCTAAAAAATCCAGTCTTTAGGCCTCCCTGTAATGAGGGGTCGAGCACGTCTGATCCGACTGTTCCATATTATAGGCCTTCCTGTAATGAGGGGACAAGCACTTCAAATCCGACTGCTCCATTCTTTAATCCACCTTTAGTTCCGCAAGTGATTCACGAGACCTCCCTTGAGAGGGTATTACAAGAAAGAGAAGAGGAAGTTTTAAATAAACAGAGAAGCGAAATAATTCAGAAGATATCCCAGTTAAATACAAGTCCTGAGGCTTTGACAATTCCAGTGATCATTGGCCCAGTCGTTCCATTGTACGGAGATAAACAGACTAGTCCGAAAGCTCCAGTTATAAGGACATCAGTAGTACAACCAAGAAAAGAAACCCTGATAGTAGATGATCAGGCAAGCGAATGTGAATCAGTGATTTCCTTAATGGATTTACCAATACGAGAGCCTGAAAGGGGTTCCATGAGAAAACCTACACCAGTACCCGCAAGGGAAGTACAGATAGAGACTTCATCAGGTACAAGAAGTGCCACTGTAGTGACTCCAGAAGAAATAGAAAGATGGACCCGAGAAATAGAGAGACCAAAATCGCAGCCCAAGCCATTAGACATATTTAAATTGAGAGTTGAAATAGAAGAATTGATGAATGGGAATGTGGGACTGGAAAGATTGAATGTCCTTAGTGAAGACGAATTGCACTTTGTCTGTAAAAGCATCACTAGAAATACAAGAGTGTTTCACGAAAAATTAATGGATATGGCAGCTAGCATGGGAATTGACATTGGCAAATATAAAGTGTTGCAGAAACCCTATTGAGTAGAATTTTCTGACAAAGATTTAGAAAACATGAATGTGTTAGAGAAAAAGGTCCAGATTAGGGAGTTGTTGAATTTGCTGCAAAAATGGGGTGATCTAGAAAAATGGAGAGCCAGGTGGGCAAAGAAAAAGGAAGAGGTGCAGTCAAGACAATTGGCTTCAGAATTTGTCCTAAAAGAAGCAGACAAGGTAGAAAAAGTATGTCCCATGCGAGAAGTACCAGGTGGAGGATCTGTACATGTGCCATGGTCCAGACAAGATATTGTGTCATTTACTAATGACCTTCCAAAATTACGAGAAAAACCTGTAGAATTGTACAGACAGGTTGAGAGATTTGTAAAGGTTTCAAAATGCCTCTTGAAAGATTTAGATGTTTTCTTTGACATTGTAGTTCCTGTGGATCTGTGGACAGAATGTAAAATTGCTGTTGATTGGACAAATGAGGAATACCCTAGAGACCCAAAGACAGGGGCGCCTTCCGAAGACGTGATGAGGAAGTACAATCAGGTAATGTTGTACCTGAATGGAAAGGTGCCTGCAAAAGAGACAGACTGGACTCGAATAGATAGAACTACTCAGAATCAAGATGAAACTGTACATTCATATTATGAGCGTCTTGTGTTCAAAACGTACAGTGGGCTAGACAATATTGAAATGAAAGATATGACCCACTTCATTTATCGATTTGTGTTAGGGTTAAGGCCTGAAATTTCACAGTGGATCAAAGACAATAAGATCTGTTGGCAAGCTAAGCGTATAGATGAAGTCCTTAAATACGCCAAGTATTGTGAAGATGAGCTAGAAAACAAGAAAAAGGAATTGAAAGAAAAAGTCATGTGGGCACAAGTAAAATTAGCAGAGCACCAAGAACAGCAATTAAGTAAAATGACAAATACTCAGAATCAGAGCCCTTGAGGTGGAAAACCAAGGGTAAAAATGAGCCGAGAAGAGGCAAGGAAGAAATTTCCCTGCCATGGGTGCAGAAAGATGGGACACTGGAGGGACGAGTGTAAGGCTGTGCAGAATGATAATGTGCAAATTAATTATTTAAATCCACAGGCGCAGAATGAGGGACCACGGAAGACACAGCAACAGGTAAAACAGAATCAGTTGCCTCGTGCACCTAGACCAAACTATAGGAGCAAAGCACAACAGGGTGAAGAAGCAGAGGTTTGGGAAGGAAGGGAGGATAGAAATGCAGCAACTTCGCAATTTCTGTTAAATGATACATTCCTCTGTGACAAACCCTACTGACGGTGCCTGAGGGGGGATATTGAGGAGTGCGTGCTTGGCGCCTCCTTGCGGGTAGACCAGTCAGGGCCATACATTGAAGGAAAGGTTGAAGGAAATGACTTCACCTTTCTGTTGGACACTGGTGCTACCCGTTCTACTGTGAGAACAGCAGACGTTCCAAACCTACCCCTCTCGGGAGAAGCGATCCAAGTAGTAGGCGTTTCTAATAAATTAATTAGTACCCCAGTTACAGAACCCATGGAAATTAAAATAGGGAATTTCAAAGAGATGCATAGATTCGTTGTTTGTGATTCAAGTCCTGTGAACCTACTAGGACGAGATTTGCTGTGCAAAATGAACTGTACCATCTTTTGCACACCAAATGGCGTCGAAATTCAGACCCCGGATGAAGATGGAATCTACAAATTAATGCTAATAAGACCTGACTCAGAAATTAAAAAGCTGACAATACAAGACTTACCTGAAGAGCTCCAAAAGACAGTGAAACCAGAAATATGGGATTTCACTGGGAAAGATGTAGGATTAATGGCAAATGTTGACCCAATTAAAATTTCCATAAAAGAAGATGCAGTTTACCCGAATACTAAACAGTATAAAATGAGTGCAGAAGTAAAATCAGGGGTTGCTATTGAAATAAAAAGGTTGTTGGAAGCAGACATCATACAGGAGGTATTGAGCAGTCCTAGTAATTCACCCATAATTGGAATAAAGAAACCAAGTGGTAAGTACAGGGTAGTACAGGACCTGCGCAAGGTTAATAAAATTGTTGTTCCTTGCTGTCCTATTGTGCCAAACCCTGCAGTGATTTTGTACCAAATACCATGGAATGCTGGATGGTTTACTGTTATCGATCTGTGCCATGCATTCTTTTCAATACCATTGCATCCAGACAGCAAATTTATTTTCTCATTTGAATTCGACAGTCATGTTTACGTCTGGAATCGTGTCCCTCAGGGGTACACAGAGAGTCCTTCGATTTTCAATCAAATTCTGAGAAAAATGCCTTGAATCCTTGGTGTTGCCTAGAGAATCAGTCCTGGTGCAATACACAGACGACCTCTTGGTGGCGTCTAAAAGCAGTAAAGACGGTGTCGTTGACACCATTGCCTTACTGAACCATTTAGGTGAAGGGGGACATAAAATGTCACCAGACAAACTACAGTTCTGTACCTCTTCAGTGAAATATCTGGGGCACCAGATAGAGAGAGGTATCCGGAAAGTTACCACAGAAAGAATTAGGATAATTTGAAACATGCAACTACCCAATACCCAGAAAGAAATCAGAATGTTTCTTGGAGTTGTAGGATACTGTAGGCAGTGGATTGTGGGATTCGCAGTCCTAGCAAGACCATTGATAAAAATGATAAAAGAAAGGAGCAAAAGACCCAGTGGAGTGGGATGATGAAAGCATGACAACTTTTACGAAATTACGAGAATGTCTGTGTACAGCTCCCGCATTAGGAATGCCTGACTACACAAAGGAGTTTGCACTGTTTTGTGACACACAAGACAATTGTGCACTTTCAGTCGACTCAAATTCATGGTTTAACCAGACATCCTGTAGCATATTTTTCCTCTACTTTGGATCCAGTGGCTGCTGGATTACCTGGATGTCTGAAAGCAGTAGCTGCAACTTGCATGAGTCTTGAATAAAGTGAATCCATTATTATGGGACATCCTGTAACTGTGTATGTTCCACATGCAGTTGTAATTTTGTTGACCAGAACCAAAACTCAGTACCTCACACCTAGTCGGCTGAATAAGGGGCACATTAGGATGGCGGAACTCGGGACCGCCCGCCTAAAGGGCGGAGGTCCCGACATTGCCATTAGGATGCGTCAGCCACAGTGGCGGGCGCATTCCTCAATTTAACATTGTGGCGGGCGGTGCTCGTTGCTCCGCCCGCAACAATGTTAAAAACAAAAGCACGCCTTTGCACAATCGAAGCGGCAGGCACCACGCGGTGCCTGCCTCTTCGATTATGCAAAGGCAGGGGGGTACCACAGGTACCCCCCCGTGTGCCACCCCCCTTTGGCCTTCACTCTGGGGGCCCACAGGGGGCCCCCAGAGTGAACACCGCATGCCTTTCCATGGCGGCATTGCCGCCACGGAAAGGCATTGAAAAAAGCCCATTGTAATATTGAGGGCGGTGTCTGACAGACACCGCCTGCATGTTACTCGTTTTCCGCCCGGCCGCAAGGCGACCGGGGCGGAAAAGTGGCGGGCAGTGTTTGCCTCCGCTGCGGTCCCCCCCGCCATTGTAATGTGGCGGGGGGGGAAAGGGTGGCGGGCGGGCATTTCTGTCGGGCGGATCACCACCGCCACCATGGCGGTGGCGATCCGCCCGACATCATAATGGAGCCCTAAGCATGAAAGAATCCTTGTAGGTGCAGGAAATGTAACTATTGCCCGATGTAATATCTTGAATCCAGCTTCCCTCCTACCAAATTCACTCACAGCAGGAGTGAAGGGAGAAGTTGAGCATGACTGCCTTGATCTGACTGAGTATAGCACAAAACCACGCCCAGATATGAAGGAAGTGCCCCTTACTGACGAAGATTACAAACTGTTTGTAGATGGCTCATGCATGAGACATGAGGATGGAGGCTTAAGTGCTGCCTATGCAGTATGCACTTTAGGAGGTCCAGTGGTAGCATCCTATTTATATTGAGTCATGTCTGCACAAATAGCCGAATTGGCTGCATTGGCAAAAGCCTGTAAATTTGGGAGGAACATGAAAATAACCATATACACTGATAGCTAGTATGGTTATGGGGTTGTGCATGACTTTGGTCAATTGTGGTTGCAAAGAGAGTTCCTGACTTCTTCGGGTACTCCTATCAGAAATGGAAATTTTGTGTAAGAATTACTGGAAGCAATCCAGTTACCAAAATAATTGGCCGTGGTCAAGTGTGCTGCTCACAAATCTGGTGATGACAAAGTGACAGCAGGTAATCGATATGCTGACCAACTGGCCCAACATTGTGCCAAATACAAAATTGCGATTAATACAAAGATGGGGGTAGGCGGAAACAGCTGCCAACTTATGGTGTTTGAAGAAATAAAAACATGGGAAGAAGTGAGAGATTTGCAGAATGCAGCAGAACCAAAGGAAAAGGAAAGATGGAGAAAATGTGGTTGTCTGAGAAGGAATGAGGATGGTGTCATTGTTTACCTTGATGATATGCCTGTGTTGCCAGACTGCCTGCTTGCTCCTATGGCTAGATTGATACATGGAGACACACATTTAGGGAGCGACGCCCTGATACGCATCTTCAGGCAAACATGGTTTAATTCGAAATTCAGAAACATAGCAGAAGCACTCTGCCAAAGGTGCCTAGTCTGTCAACAATTCAATCCCGGAAAGAAAACTGTAGTTTTGCCAGGAAAGATTGGGAAGTCAGAAGGCCCTTTCATACGATTACAACTTGACTTTATTCAGTTACCCCCCTGTCGAGGAATGAAGTACGTCCTCATCATTGTCTGCCTGTTTTCAAAGTGGGTAGAGGCTTACCCTGCCCGCAGAAACGATAGCATCACTGTAGCTAAATTGTTACTGAGGGAATTGATACCTAGGTACGGTTTTCCAGTCACAATTGAATCAGACAGAGGTGGGCATTTCCATAGTGAAGTAATAAGACAAATCTGTGAAGCATTCAAAATTACGCAGAAACTGCATTGTGCATATCGCCTAGAGGCTTCTGGAGTAGTAGAACAGCTGAATGGCACAATCAAATCAAGATTGGGAAAAATGTGTGAATCCACTCAAATGGAATGGCCAGATGCTTTGCCACTTATCTTGATGGGACTCAGAAGTATTCCAGACCGGAACACAGGCTTGAGTCCACATGAGATACTGATGGGAAAAGCAATGCGGCAAGCATGGGTGCCAGGATACAAACTGAGAAGCATATCTGATGATTTGGTACTTGAATACTACAAGCAACTGGGTGACCAAGTGCGTTCTATCTCTCACCAGTTTGGGGAAGACGCCGTCGCCAGGCCAACAACTCCAGCACATGATTTGCACCCAGGTGATTGGGTCGTAATAAAGGAACATACTCGGAAGAGTTGCCTTGCTCCGAAGTGGGGGAAAGCAAGACAAGTAATCCTGGTTACAACAGCTGTGAAGTGTGCAGGTGTGCCACGGTGGATCCATGCCAGCCATACGAAGAAAGTGACTGAACCTGAAGAAACTGAGGCTGAAGGTTGTGCAGCTGAGGGGTCTCCTGAAATTGGTCCTGAAGTAGCTGAAGAAGAACAACCAAGCTACAGTCAAGATGATTGGATCCCAGTAATCGACCTGACTCTCGATCCAATAAGAAAAAGAAGACAAACATACTTAGATAGAGAGTGGGATAGTGAGGGTGAGACTGGAGTAGAAGAAGACAATCAGATTATCGAAATCCAAATCAAATCTGATGATGAGGAAAAGGGACAGATAGAAATTAGAACAGAAGTTCAAGAAGAAGAAAATCAAAAGTTCGAAGTGCTTGAACAGGATCAGATAGAAGTAGACAAATGTGTTCAGGAAGAAGAAATTGAAACAAAACAAAGCCAAATCCAGCATATACCTGAACAAGGCCAGCTTAGCAACCAGGCAGAAGAATCCGAAATAAGACCTGGAACTAGTCAGACAGTAAGAGAAAAAGAAAAAAATGAAATAGATGTGCCACAACAGAACGAGAATAAAAGAGCACTTGAAGAAAGCCAGATTATAGTGCCAGTTAAAAGATTCAGAAAAGGAGATAAAGTACCTAGATTTGTCAAAAGACTGAGACTGAGATTAAAAACTATCGACAAAGAACTTGAGCAAGAAAATCAAGACTCCAGTAAACCTGATCAGTCTGGGACAAAGCCTAAAAGAAGAAGTGCCCGAATAAAAAGACTAAACAGCAAGTATCAGAGTCCTTGAAATAAGTGACAAAAGTGATGAAGAATTGATTGCTGACCAGATTGACGAAGAAGTGAAATCAACCTGAAAGTTACCTTGTGTAAGCAACCTGTGTAAAGTTACAAAGAGGGGTTGAAGCTTCTTTTGAGCCAAAATGTCTGATTCCACTGTGAATGGAAGACCGAGACGAAATTGTTGTAAAACATGCTGTAAAGTATGTTTATATAGTGTAGCATTAGTACTTATATTATGGATAGGACTAACAATTACTATTCCTTACATGATGAGTAAAGATACTAATTTGTACCCTACTAAATGAGTGACAAAGGACAAAGAAGAGCTGCAAGCGAAAGATACACCACAAAGAGTAGAGACACAAGAGAAAGCACTTAGCCTTAGACGGACTAGAATGGACTTAGATGCACCAGATGAGGAAGGACTGCATTATCATAGAATCAAGAACAGAACTCATTTAAATGTATTTGCAAACCTATTAGTACACTATGTAGAAGCAATGGAAATAGAAGACTGTTACGTCTGTATGAAGCTACCTACTTCAGAAGCTGGGGGTGTGACCTACCATCACTTGCCACTAACATATGGAATTTCCTGCAGTATTTTAGCCAGTTTATTCTATAAGAGTGGACCTTTACAGTATTATTACTCTAATTCAGACGTGATATTTTCTGAACTTCCTATACGTGGAAATCTGAATCCTGTACATACTAAGAGTGATGTAACACGTTATATGGGAGAATACTTTCTAACTATAGGTACAATAGATTTAGGTGAAGCACATAGAGATAACTTAACATGTTCATTACACGAACAAGAGAAAATGTTTCTAAATATGGCAGAGAAAAGAAGAGAAAGTTTCCAAAGAAAAGCAAATGATAAAAGGCAGAAAACTCTTAAGTGGGCTGAAAATATAGGGAGCACCTCAAATGGCGGAGCTAATGCTGCTTTGTTACTGGATTTCGAAAAGAAGGGGAAACTTTGTCTTCACAGAGAAAAGACCAGTTATTATAATAACATATTCATTGGTTCCAGTGAATGCGAACACAATTACAAGGTAATTGGAGGTTGGAGTTTCAAAAATGGGTCAGAAACTGTGTTTCCCGGAATTTATCATATATGTGGAAACAAGGCTTATTTCAAATTGCCTGATCACTGGTATGGAAGCTGTTATTTTGGAATTGTTTTCCCAAAAATATACCATGTGAATGAAGTCACTGGAAGCAATGAAAACACTAATGGATTAGTGCGTAGTAAAAGAGAAAGTGTAGGAGAAATAATAGGTGATATATTTAGTGCATTGAGACCAACAGTGGGAGTGGCTCTGAATACACACAGAATCTGCAAATTGTCAACAGTAGTAGATCGGTTATCAACTAACACTGCTGGAGGTTTACTAATGGTCAATACCGAATTGGTTGCCATCAGATCTATGGTTTTACAAAATTGACTTGCTCTTGACACATTATTGGCAAAAGAGGGCGGAGTCTGTAGAATGTTGAAAGCGCAACATTGTTGCACGTATATTCCAGACAAAAGTGTTGAAATTAAGAAATATGTGAGAAACATAACTAATTTGGAAAAAGAGCTCAAACCACTGGAGGTTGATAGTGCCTGGAAGAGAAAAACTGATGGTCTCTCCTCAGTAGGTAGTTGGTTTTCTAATCTAGGTAAAAGTCTTGTGAGTAAAATACTGATGCCACTAGCGGGAATAGGTTTATCAGTGTTCACTATAATAATTTGCTGTAAATGTCAAAAACACAAAAAGAAGTATGCTGTGAATAAGAGAGGAATGAAACGAAATGTTGAAGAAATCGAACTAGAAGAATTGAATAATCAAATTTATAAAAAGATGAAAAATTCTCATCCTAATAAGGATGCAGAGAAAAGGCTGAATAGAAAGATTGAAGAGATTGAAATGGGTGAAATGTGAAAGTTGGCATCTGGTTCCATTAATAATAATGATAGTAAATATCATCAAAGAGGGGATTGATGGAGCAAGGATTCGCACGTTAAGCGACTTGTTTGTATCATGAACCTCAAATAATGTTAATAAAATAAACCAACATGTTCGTCTTACTAATTTTGCACATTTTCCATTATACGGGGTGTCAGAGTAATGCTTGCCTATGTGTTTATTAATCCTAATACGCTTGCATTCTAAAAATGGCCGCTGCTACGCGGGAATTTAGACTGTGCATGCGTCGGTCAAACCCATGTGACGTGACGTACTCGCAGTTCTGGTGGGAAAGTGTTTGCTCATGCGCAATACAGCTGATATGGCGGCTCTGTGTTCTCACATGCTCAGAGCTTGCATTGCCGCTTTCGCAAAGCTGTTTGTTTTGCATAATCAAATAATGCTATAGGTATATTACAGTAATGGGTGCAGTACAGAAATTCATGGTATACAGTGTAATCATTTATTTCTATGTTCTAAATTGTTTTCTCGTGCTTTTCATGAATCGTATCCTTTTGGGCCTAGGAGGCGCTTATTACTCCATATTGGAAGACCCTACTGCGCAGGACTGGATGCAGAGAGAGAAAAACTCTGCAGCAGTGGAACCCAGCCAGCTGGCAGCCACAGCCGAGATGCTCCTGGGAACCGACCTGCGACCTAGCTGAACGAAACTGAACTGTACAACATTTTGATACAAATGTACATGAATATTGTATTCACTATTGTTCACCGAAAAACATATGTCATGGGAAGATAGAAAATAAGGGGTGCGTACAAAGATTGGATATTAAGCCTGAGAAAGTCTAAATTTTAGGTGGTGTGATGACCTAACCTCCTCCTTTGTCCAATCAAAATTGGGGATCCTTACATTTGCAACATTGGGGGGTGGTACACTGACCCGAAAAACAGTATAACTAGCGTAGGTTTAGCTAGAGAAATTGTCCGACTTGTCCGAATAGCTGACCTGTCACTGACCCAACGCACTCTATAGGTGACTGAACTCAGAGAGCTGCAAAGCACTCTGTTGGGAGGTTTGAGTAACCCATTCGGGGTTTATGCAGACTTAGAAGTGCTGGCGAAGCACTTTGCTGGGAGGTTCGAGAACCCAATCGGGGTTATTGGCAGATCAGAGAGGGAGTAGCGCAGGCGTTGCAACCGAAGCTGCGGTGTTGGTCGTACCCTTTGGTGAACCAGGTCCTGATCCAAAATTCTGGGGTTCTCCTGTCCTGACTGTCCATGAGCTGTACCTGCTCGCCTACTGGCACCTAAGTCCTTTGAGGGTCTCTTCCCGTCTTTTCCAAACTGACCCGTGGCCAGGGTTGGTCTTCACTCTATCCTAGGTAAATATAAACTCTGTGTGGGTGATTGCTTATCAATATTTGCATTTCTAATTCTCGAATATTGCAAAGCATGCATATGTTCCCTTTTCTCCCCTGTCCCTTTATAAATGAGATTTCCATGCATTATTTGTCTATTAGCATGTTCCACTTTTGACCTACCTTTAGTTAATGCTAAATCATTTCTATCTTAAGTATATGTTCCTTGTTCTTACCCTCCCTCTAGGAAAACAAGCTGAATTGAATAGTATGTTCCAATCTTACCTATCCTTTAGTATTTGAGCTAAACTAAATCTCGAATTTCAATAAAGTTCCTTTGACTGCTCTAGAGACTTTTTGAATATAGCATGTTCCCTTTCTTTACCCTCCTTTAATCTAAATGTTGCGAGAGGTTGTTATCTAAATATAGCATGTTCCTTGTTTTTACCTATCCTTCAGTTTAAAGTTCTAGATGCTAAGCATACTTTGTCTTATTCATAGCTATATACTGTTTTTGATGTTAGTTATTGATAGCCTTATCACATTTAATTTCCTGCTCATGACATATGATGATGAAGATGATTAAAGTTTTGAACCTACCCAGAGTCTGTGGTTATTTCATATTTCTCAAATGTTTATAAATGTTCTTGACTACCTAATATTTCGACAAGACTCCCTGATCCTAGGTGATTAGGTTCCTAGTATTTACATTGCTAGGTTGTAGATATGGGAATCAGTGTAGTATAAAGAATCTCAAGACATACTGATAGTAGAGCGTGAGTTTCCCAAGGTAAATAATGCAGCAAAATTAATATTATGGGCCGAGGTGTGTAATTAGTGAAAATATCCTAGCCGGGTGACCTGCGCGCTCTATCAGTATATCGGGGCATATTATCAACGGCCAGCGATAATTATCTAAAAATCTAACGTCTGCTAAAATCCTGTGGGCTGCCTAGTAAATATTGCGATGTAAACATCAGCTATATTTGCAAGGTAGTCCATCCGGGGTACGCCCAGTGACGCCCACTTTGAATCTCATTAGTGATGCAAAGGGAGGCGTTGGGAAAAAGGGTGCTATCATGCGACTATGCATGTTTGCACCCTCTTGTAAATAGGGCGATAGTTTTATCTCCGCTGTTTTGGCTTTTTAAGCCAGAAAAGCAGAGATAAAGCCCTTGTAAATATGCCCCATCGGTTTCTTGGACTGCTCATGAATCGGCCTGCAGAAAGCCCCCGAAAGCAATACACTACTTTGCCTTGACCAAGAAAATGATGGCAAAAGGCTTAAAGACCAATATTTTCGTCTTTGAACACGCAATCAACACACTAAACTAGTCTGAGAGCTCCACAAAACGAAATAGCCAACTCCTATAAATATCTGGGTGTCTGGTTCACCTCCAAAGGTGGGCAAAAAAAGCAACTAACTGAACAATTCTTTGGAATGCCTGTCCACCAGCTCAATTATACGAGTATGGCTGACCTCTGCTATCAATAATTTACCTACAGCCAGGAAGCTTATCTAGGCCAGTTAGTATGCATCCTGGTCAAAGGCTAAAAAAGATTTTGTTTACTTCCATTGTATTTTTCGAGCTGCCTGATAAAGCTGGAATTTGGGCTGATTGCCCAAACGTGGGTATGTTTGGTGTTGTCCTTTGTAAATTACTACCATAGAATATTCAAGTTATTTGTCAATATGATGAAAGCAGCTCTACGGCCCAGCTTCACTCAAAATGGGTGTTCTTGGTCATAATAAGAGCTTAATTGACACTCTTCAAGTTGACCACATTGTGCTAAACAGCTCACAGCTTCTGTGTGCCATGCTTAAAATTGCCCTGAAAAAACAAACTAAAATAATCAAAGGCAAGTGACATCCACTTCTGAGTGAACTGTGCAAAGCAGAACCCACTGCTCCTGTGAAAATAATTAACTGCACTTCTTTTCGCAGGAAACGATCACAGCAGACCTGGCTCTGCTTACATTTTTATGGCACTGCTAAATGTTGTACAACTCTTGCATTGGCTCTGCTCATCCTACAGAAGTCGGTAATTTGCCTTTTAGGACACTCTGAAGCAGGGGGTGGAGGGGATCAGGTATGTTTGCCCATTGCCCCCCATCAAACCTGCGCTCCCGTTACCCATCTAGAGGTGGTGGAACTGCTAGGTTTCCAATTTCATCAGAGAGCTACATCATGACCCACCAATGGGAACCATTCCCCCTTCGCCCTGACGTGACGGTCAATATGCCACTGGGCCTCCGGGTCATATTGGTAGTTACTCTGCCCTTTTTATGGTGAGCAACCGTCACTAGATTTAAATTCTCAAGTCCTCCAGGTTGGATTGCATGGTGATGCAGGGCAGGAAACTCACTCAGTGGCCCCTGTGTATCATAGGTATTTGTGTTTTTTCAGCAACAAACTCTTGCTTTGGGGGTTTGTTTAATGAAAGCAAAAAACGTTGCTGAGCAGGCACAAAAATAACAGCCTTTGCTGCAATTGCCTCACTGGTAGTCAGACTTTAAAGATTCTTTCTAGGCAGGCAGTGGTATGTAAGTAGGCCATAGCCTATACTAAAAAAACTAAGGCCTATGCAGAACTGGTTGATCACCCACAAGGCTCTAAATGAACCCTCATTTCATATGAATCATTGATTGGTCGTGTTGGCATTTCCATTTCTGATTTCTTGTTGTCTCAGGACATTGAGGATGTTTAAATGTTCACTGTAAGAAGCTCTTAATCCCCCAGTGTTTTTGTTACCTCTGTAAAGTTCTTTGACACTTTCTTTGTCATAAAGATACAAAAATTTTAAATAAATAGATATATATGCTTAATCTGTTGTATGTACCTACAGAACCTTCCTATCATACGTAATCTACCACACAGAATCTGCTAAATATATCTTCCTAAAATACCCACATACCGTATCTAACTACCATCCCTACCATATCTCCCATTCCAAATGGTTAATATCCAACCCAGCACTCACCAACCCACACCTATCACATCTACCTGCTATATATAACCTACCATACCTAACATCCTATACCTGCCTACTTTACCTAACATACCATACCTAACCTGTCATGCCACATCTACCTACAATAACTACCATATTTAAAACTCATGACAATCATACCTACCACAATTGTATTCCATACCTACCGAGTGTAACTACCATACCTACACACCAACCCTAGCATACTTACCTACTACACATAACCTACTAAACCCATCTACTGTACCCACATTTATACTAAACGTAACCTTCGCCATCTGATTGCCATATCTAGCCCACCCTACGGAACATACCTATCATATGTAACCTATCTACCACATGTAACCAGCAATGCTTACATCCATAACCTACCTCTGCCTCCGCAGTGTGTAAGTGTGTATATCTTTTCCCTGCTGCAAGGTGGCATTTTTGTGAAAACGGGGTGTTTATCTTGAATTTGATAACGTTGAAGGATTTCCATCTGACAATCCCCTATTCAATTTGAGATCATTTTTTGCAATGATAAGATCAAATCATAAGTTTATGTAGTCAAATCAGTCCAAAAGCATTATGCAGTTTTTAAAATGTAGTATTAATTAAATACATATACATCTAAAAGTACTCAAGATGCACCCTAGACCTATTTCAACATATTAAAAATGTAAATCAGTTAAAAGTTTCAAAGCTGTATCTCATGTTAAAGTGGTTTACTTTATAGACGGTTTAAAAAAACATCCCACAAATACGTTATAAAATAGGCCAATCTATTACCAATAGGATAATAGTATAAGTACATATACAAAGACCACCGTTAATTTTAACCTCAAACGGAATTCATAATTTGCAAACAGAGGGTTACGGCCTTAATGCAAATTTAACACCTCATATATACAGAGGCTGTCACATAATCTCTCATCTAAATTGTCTAAGAAACCTACCAACAGGACAATTAATGGCTTATTTGGAAAACTGTATAATTTTCACTTAATAATTTGAGTGGTGCAAACAGACCTCGGTGGGCAAGGGATTCTATAAGCTTTGTTAATTAGATTCTTATTTGTTACTAGTATGTTATAAAATGAAATCTCAAAAAATGTAGCCCTACCATTACTGTCCAAGATGGCAGTATCAATTCACATTGTAATCCCTGAACCTTAGTTCCTAGAGGCAATTTAGTAATTTATTTAAACATTTGTTTTCCAATGATTCCCAGGAAATCATCTTCATGTAACAATTAATAGGCATATGAAGTCATTGGTGGTAACTTGTCCTTATAGACCGTAATCAAGGGAGATGGTGGGTAACCAATATAGTAGTTATATTTAATTAGGCACCCTACTGTTAGTCCAGTTACGTTTTCAGTGACTCCAGATGATTAGCCATTGTGAATCATATGAAAAATACCTTACTAAACACTGACCCATTCGACTTTTTACTCTGATAGACAGGGCCTGCTTGAGTGCTGGTGGTGCCCAGTGCGACAATCATTTTTAGTGCCCCTGCAACCCACATCCGCCTCCTCAGATTCTCTCACTACCAATGGGCAAAAGTGCTCCTCATCTCTCCTATCATAAGATATTGCTAAGCACAGCAGCCCCCCCATGAGGTCGGCGGCTCGTCCACAGGTCAGTGCCCAGTGCGGCTGCACCAGTCACACTGTCCGACAGCCGGCCCTGCTGCTAGTTTCCACAAGAAATTGCATTCCCTTTTCACCAAAAAAATATTAACCATATGATGATTTAATGAACAGTAAGCTGAGAGATCTTCAGTACCAGGGATTTTCTTTGAAGGTCTACTGTCTGATAGTCCAAGAGCACTAATCAGGGATGCGAGCTCCACCTATCCTGGTGTGGAATAAATATTTTTTTTCAATGATTCTTCACCTGATGTACCATTTGTTTTAGAAAACGCTTTAGATATAGTACTACTTGGACTAATGAGCCTGTAATTGGACCCAAATTGCCACCACACTTTATATAAATTGTTTCCATCATTTCTCCCCTCCATGTATTTGGAATCTTATCAGTCTCTACAACCTAATATAACCTTGAAAAAAGGACAGGAGATGATCTGCCCACAATTCAGTATTTATTATTAATTGTAACCAATAGGAGATTGTCAGGTTCCGCCACATGATTTAATTTCCCTGACTGGATTATTTTCTCCACTAGGGTTGAGGGGAGAACAATTAGACTAAAGGACAATCCTTTACATACAGTGGGAACATCTGATTTTGGCTTCTCATGCAGATTTGAAAAATGTATTATCCAGTCTTCTTCTAGGATCATACAGACTAATCAAGTGGGATATGCAGGGGTACTGTCTTTCTCTATTCCCCAGGATCTCTACAGATCTTGCAATTGAATTACCTCATTCTTAAATTCCTTTTTTAATAAACAATATTTTCCATTTTAGTCAAACTTATATACACTTTCTGTTTAAAGTTGATTTTGCTTTCTGATCACATGTATATATCCTTTTCAATTTCCAGATTTCGTTTTTAGAACTCCTAAAGGGTTGATAAAATCATTTTAGGTGCTGCCCCTGCTTCTCTTACAATGTCATCTTTGTAAACGTATTTGTACTCAAGCTACCCCTTGTCTTGTACCAGTTTTATGGCATTTTTAAGCTACTACAATTACTATTGTTTTTTTACGGCACCTGATCTTATTACTCGTTGCTTGAAACTTATCACTCATTTAAAGAAGTTAGATAGACGGATCATTAGTTCTGGTGAAGTGTGTCAATTTTTACTGTCAAACTATGAGGGTAACCCACTTGAACAAGTAAAACACTATTTACAGGCAAATAAACCTCTATAATCACGGTAACCTGAAATTGCTAATGGTGACTACCTTCCTGGTTTCAAAGAAAAGTTCTTGAAACAAAAAAAGTCAGAGGCTGGTGCAAAAATAAAATCAATGAGGTGGCATAGCTCAGGAAAACATCATGCTGTGCCCATTAAGACGGACTAAGGGCCAGATGTAGGTAAATCTTATTGACCGATTCATAAATACCGAATTTTATCGATTCGGTATTTATGAATCGGTAAATAAGATGTAGGTAAAAATTTGGTAATTTTTACCGAATCGGTAGGATTCGTTATTTACTGATTCGGTAATTACCAAATCGGTACTGCCCATTGATTCCTATGGGCCTTGAAGCCCATAGGAATCAATGGGCAATACCGATTCGGTATTTACCGAATCGGTAAATACCGAATCCTGCAAGGGTGCAGGGGGTGTCACTTTGACACCCTCTAGCACCCCAAGTACAGGCTTGTGTGCCATGTGGCACACATATATGCCCTAAGGGCATGTCTGTGTGTCACATGGCACAGGTGTACATGCACAGATGTGCATGTACACCTGAATTCGGTATTTTACCACCCAATTGTATTGGGTGGTAAAATACCGAATTCTGAAGGCATGTAGCACTGTCAACAGTGCTACCTACATAGCAAATTACAGATTCGGTATTTTTACCGATCAGTAATTTTACCGAATCGGTAAAATTTACAGAATCAGTAAATTTACCGATTCTGTAATTTTACCGATTTGGTAAAATTACCGATTCGGTAAAATTACCGAATCTGTAGGTTTTTCTATCCCCTGCATACCAATGTCCAAATACCGGTCGGAAACGGCCAAAAATCAGTATTTTCGGCCGTTTCCGACCGTTATTTGTACACCTACATCTGGCCCATTGTCATTTTTGGCCAAAATCATTTTCTTCTGTTGAGGTGGAATAGGATGGAAACTCAGCATCTGTAACATAGCAAGAGTTTAGCAAGTCGCCTATAATTAAATTAGTTGTAGTTGGGATCAACTTCATACTGAAATCATTGGCTATGTTTGTGACTGCATCAGGATGATGTAGTTTTAACTTATCATATCTTCTTCCATATGTGAAATATAGTTGCCTATACATGGTGACATAAGTTTTGCACATATAAATTGTTAGATCTATCAGCCTTGGGGTGGTCTTCCCCAAAACCTTTTGCCTTACTTCTACTGTTTTTGCTGAATTTGTTTTTGTTGACTTTAGGACTCTGCACATGTTACCACTACTATTCTGTGCTAAAGTGTGTATGCTCTTTCCTTTAAACATGGTGAAATTGGCTTATACCGAATCGGCTTATATCACTTACTTGAAAGTCCCTAGTAAAGTGGCGCTACAGGCAAACAGGGCCTGTAACATTTTTCATCTAGTTGGCCTGCAACACTGATTATGCCATCCCCTTAAGTAACCTTTTTAAACATGTCTTAGGCCTGTCGTTGTAGCCTGTGTGTGAGGGTTTAAAGTGCCATTTTGACATGGCAAAATAAACCTTTTGCCAGGCCAAAACTTCCCTTTTTAATAAATGTAAGTCATCTCAATGGTAGGCCCCAGACAGCCTAACGGGCAGGGTGAAGTGCATTTAAAAAGTTGGACATGTACTTTTAAGTTTTACATGTCCTGGTACTGAAAAATTCCTACATTTAGTTTTTACTACTGTGAGGCCTACCCCTCCATTAGGATAACATTGGGCTCCTTTATTATATTTAATAAGTAGTACCTTACATTCGGGAGCAAGTAGGAAAGCCAAGTTTGGTCTCTAAAATAATGTAATTTAAAACCCTCCTTAATGTAAAGTTAATTTTAGGTCACAATTCTGAAGATGAAACTTTTAGAAAGTTGGCATTTACTTGTCCCAGACATTTAGTGCCTGAGTGTGTATCCTAAGTCACATGACTAGGTACAGATGGCAGTTGGTCTTTGTGTATTACTTCCAAAGAGTGAGCCAAAAGAGGAATAAATGTTGGCAGGATTGGCCATCTCTGTCAGGATGAAGAGGGAGCTGTAACCTGCCACACTAGCACATCACAAAGACTCTGCCTCAGCAAACTCAAAAAGGCTGCAGACTAATGTGTTATGCTCATTGACAAGTTTGGCTGAAGATAGGGGGGCAGGAAATTCTAGACCCCTCGGTAGGGGAAAGCCTCTGGAAACTTCTCCCACTCCAAGGCTGTCACCAGGTAGAAATATTGGACCCTCAGACCCAACTCTTTAGCATGCTTCAGGAGGGTTCCCTGGGGTGGGAAGGGGGGGGGAGGTCACTAGCAAAAATATAATACAAACAAAATGTTGATTCAGTTATTTGCACTGAGTGGGGGAGCATAAGTGTTAAAAAAGAAACAAATCTCATTTGTAAATATGATTCAGACTACTACACACTTCAGCCTTTTCAGAGAGTTATACGTATTTGAAACACCTCAAATTCCATGAGCTATGTATATGAATAATTCAGATAGACCAAAAAGATTAAACATTTTATCGTCGAATGTCAACGGCCTTAAAGTATTCTCAAGGAGGAAAAAGTACCTGAGACTCTCAGATAGCGAGGTGATATTAATACAAGAATCCCATCTACTGAAGGACGAATGGGCCGAAATACTCAAAAGACAAAAATGGGTGGAACATTGTGTGTGCACCACCCAAACATGCCCGACAAAGGGAGCCGCACTACTTTTAAAAAAACTATTCAAGCCACTTTGGGGGAATGTAGGGTTGACCCTTTCGGTAGATGGGCAATTGCTACAGCTAAAATATATGGATCTTGGCTGACTTTTGTGGGATATTACGGCCCTAACACAGATGATCCGGCTTCGTTACAGACATCATTGCTTCAATTGATAGATTTTAACAGTCCTATAATACTTGATGGCGTCTTTAATGTTATTTTAGATCCAATTCAAGATACAACATCTAAAAGGAACGCTGTAACTCACGAGATGAGAAGTATTATAAAACAATTGATGGTAGACATAGGCCTTGTAGATATATGGAGGTTGATGGGAGATAAGGCTGGGACGAGTGGGGGAGCCTTTACTTTCCACAATAAAAAATATGGCCATCGATCGAGGATCGATTTTTTCCTTGTGGACAACTATATTAGAAAAAATACGATTAAAGTCACTCACAGCCCCGAACATCTCTCTGATCATTCAGCAGTTATCTTAGAGGCTGCCTTCTTGTAGGTGAACCCTAAATAGATCTCTACTTTTAGATCATCAGATAGTGGAGAAACTGAAAAGTCTTTCTGATTAATATGGATTCGGCCCCACTCTATATAGTCTGGGACACATATAAGGCTTATATAAGGGGCATCGCAATGGGCCTATCGATTGCATACAACAAAAAAGTTAAGGTTGAGATAAATACATTTGAAAATATAATTCAAAGCTGTCAAGTAGAATGTGAACACAAATCAGGAAATTTAAATATGTTACAACTAAAGAACAAGTTTCAATCTGCAAAATTGGAGCTAGCTGATTATCTTGAGGCAATTATAAGGAAAAAATGGGAAGCTAGCAGACTGTCGCATCATGAATATGGAGAGGGGTGCGGCAAACTGCTTGAATGGAAAACAAAGGCTAACTAGACGAGAAATCAAATTAGGGCCCTCAGAAGTCACATTTCTGGAGATCACCAATGAAGAAGCCATTGAGAATGCTTTTGTCTCCTTTTTTCAAGACCTTTACAAAGAAGATTCTAAAGTAGAGGATAAAAAAATCGAAGATTTTCTTCAAGGTATTGAACTCCCTTCTTTGCAAGGTTTGGAAAAAGAGAGATTAAATAGCCCTTTTAGTCTCAAACAAATACTTCTCATCATTAGGGGCTTTAAAAGGCCGCTGGTCCGGATGCTCTCCCAAACGAAATCTATATTTTACTTAAAGAGGAACTTGCCCAGATATTACTGCAGTTGTTCAACTCTGCTTTTATTGGTAGACAGAATCTTCCGTCATCCTTGGATATGGCTGCTATAACCATACTTTTAAAACCAAATAAAAATCTGTGGGTCTGTGAATCATATAGGCCAATTTCTCTCCTTAACAGTGATTATAAAATTTACACTCAGGTTTTACCAAAAAGACTGGATACGGTGATAGGATCGCTAATTCACACCAACCAAAAGGGTTTTATAAGGGGAGGCAGCTATATGAGTTTACACATGATCAACATGGTAAACAAAATATCCTCACTCAGAAATTCGTAAATAATGTCAAGCATCTATGCTACAATAATGATCATGTTGACCAACCACGCATTTGTGATCAAAAGCAATTAGAACCCCATGTATTAAGTCAAACAACAGTTCCTTTCTTGGCTCCTATTATTGTGGAGAGGGTTTCAGTTGGCTCCAAAAATAAGGGTGAAAAAGTTTAAAAAAAAACCTTTATTGGTAGTTGGACATATACACAGCCTTTTGCTTACAACCAGTCAGTGGCCAGCGGCAATTATAAGTAGACAAATTAAATAACTGTAGTGATGGTCACATTTAAATGACAACACAGCATGTCGCCTACAACCACTTTGAGGCCGGCCGCGCTATTTCACATTTCAGTTCATTTCTATCCAGGAAATATGATGGAAGGAGAGGAGCGCAGCTCACCAATGCACCTCCGTTGCATCTCATCAGTCAACTGCTGATACGTCTCAGGGTTCTACGCAGACAGTCTCACTCATGCATATCAGTCCCATCCAGGGGGCAGATCCTTTCCATCTGGGGGATCACTCAGCTGTATATTCATATGCATCCCTCGCCAGTTTCCTCAGTCATTGACTGTAAATAAGTGACAAGAGGCGCCAAAATGTGTTGCGGTCTGGAGGAGACAGGCAACAGCTTCGCATGCATCGCTGACTGGTCTTGGCAGTATGTCACAATCATCAAGCCAATCCTTAAACTTCGATGCCCTCCCTCTGCCCCACCTACAGGCCACTCGTCTTTTTACAATCAATAAGGCTAGAGCAGTGTATTTTCTACTGGCTATCGGTATCTGTGCCACATTACTCAGCAAAGCGACCAGCGGTGAATACTCTGCATGCACTCCAGTCATACGTCTCAGGACCACAAAGACCTGGTTCCAGTAATCCTGTACTGCTGGGCAAGTCCAAGCCAAATGCAAAAAGTCAGCCTGTGGGGTACGACAACAATCGCACCTATCATTATCCCGGAGATGGAATCTATGCATACTGGCTGGTGTGTGGTATAGCCTATGGAGGTATTTAAAATGTATGATCCTCAATCTGCTGCTAGCCGATATCCTTTCGGTCTGTAAGCAGCAATATTCCCATTGTTCGTCTGTCATAGAGGCGCCCAGTTCAGCTTCCCATTTAGAGCGAGATGGTGAATTATCGAAACTACACTGGCTGCGCACTGTGCTATAAAGTAGAGATACTAAACGTTTTGGCGATGGTTGTTGCAGCAATATCTGCAGGGGGGCAAGATGTGGAGGCTCAGCTGGAAAGTTTGGATGTAGAGAGCGCACCCCCTGCCTAAGCCGGATGTACAGAAAAACATCCATTGGCGTGTTCTGGGTACTCTGGAAGATGTTATCGGAAGTACGGAATCTCCCATCTGCATACAAGTCTCCCCATGTCTTAACTGACGGGCGTTGCAATAGCTTATGAAAGATAGCTTCCTGTAAGAGTGGCATCGCGGGGTGGTACAGCAGAGGCAATCCAGGAGCATATAGCACCGGGACGTCCAAGCGGTCTGCAATGTTTCTCCATGCTGTGACCGTGGTGTTTACTGTCGTTTGAGTTCGTTCCCTAGCGTTTATGTTCATATACACCGCACCCTCAAAGGGTATAGGGTGTGCCAACTAGTGCTCTACTGCCAATTGTGGCATGTATTTGCGCTGATTCACCCAAAAGTAAAGGTAATGGGCCTGGGCACAGGTATAGTAGGTCTCAAAATCAGATATGTCGAATCCCCGAGCCGCATAGGGCCTAATCAGTATAGCCCACTGCAGTCGGGCCTGTTTGCCACCCCACACCAACCGGATCATTTCCGATCTGAGAGCCTTAAAGAAATATCGCCCTGGAAAAAAAGGAATATTTAAAAATAAGTGCAGTAGTTGGGGCAGGATCACCATCTTGATCAGCGACGCCCTCCCTGCCATTGACATTGGGAGTCCAATCCACCTGGAAACTCTGTCAGTGATGCGGGTAAGTGCCTCACCATAATTCAGTCTCATTAATTCTTCCTTGTTTCTAGTAATGCCAATCCCCAAATAGCGGAGATCGTCCGTACACCACTCCAAAGGGAAGTCCAGTGGGAATCTGGTCACTGCCTCTGTCAGGGGGGAAAGGCATGATTTCTCCCAATTAATCTGAACTCCAGATAGATGTCCGAACACTATAAACTCCCTCAATAGCGTATTGAAATTGGTCTGTGGATCAGGTGCATAGAGTGTGATGTCGTCCGCGTACATAGATACAAGGATCTGGCGCATGTTGCATTGCAGAGCCATAGCATTATGATGTTGTCGCAGTCGGGCCGCTAAGGGTTCCGTGGCCAGGGCGAACAATAATGGGGACAGGGGGCACCCCTGTCGTGTCCCTCTAGTGATTGGAAATCTTTGTGATATCTGGCAATTGATAAGTATCCTAGCGCCCGGCTGATGATACAGAAGGCGGATCTAGGAGAGAAAAAGCAGGTGGAAACCCACGCGTGCCAAGATCGCGAATGTATAGTGCCATTCAACAGAATCAAAAGCCTTGGTCGCATCTAAGAAGATCGCAGCCAGCGGCAACTCGGCGGTAACGTTGTTCATAATCGTGAAAAAGGTTCTAAGGTTATGGGAGGTCGCTCTTCCCGGAACAAACCCAGATTGGTCCGGGAGAACCAGGTTTTCCAAGAGCAATGCTAGCCGGTTCGCAACAAGCTTAGCGAGAATCTTTGCATCGCAGTTAAGTAAAGAAAGCGGCCGATAAGAGCCGCACAGATGTGGCAATTTGTCCGGCTTCAGCAGGGATATGACGAGGACTTCCCTCATGGATGGAGGCAGGGAGCCCACCTCTAGGGATTCTTCATAAAGTTCACGAAGAACTGGTGCCATAATATCCACATATGTTTTATAAAATTCGACTGGGATGCCATCCATCCCAGTGGCCTTACCCGACTGTAAACCCATAATGGCTTCCCGTACTTCATCCAGCTCAAAAGGTGCGCTCAAAAACCTGCGATCAGCGTCACCAAGCCATCCAAGTGCCACATCTCCAGATATTCGTCCAGACTTGCGCCTGAAGCGCCGGAGGCCGTTTATAATCCCTTGTAGTGTGCAAGAAATTCCGATAGGATACCTTCCGTGTCACAGCACTGCGTGCCATCAGATGCCTCAATTTCCAGCACATAACTAGAAAAACGGGGCTTGCGGATAGCATCAGCGAGTGTTTTACAAGGACGTTCCCCCTCCCCGTATTGCCGAGCCTGCCAGTGTTTTCCTCTAAAATGGATTTCCCTTTGCGCCTCTTCTGTATATTCCGTAAGCGTCTTTCTGAATTTCTCCATTGTGGCGCCATCTGTGGCCCTCTGTAAGTTTTCCTCCATAAGTTTTAGGTCATGCTCTAGTGTCCTGAGCCTAGTGGTAATCTCCCTGAGCACCCCAGCTCCCTTGGAAATGCAGTATCCCCTCAGTGTGACTTTAAAAGCTTCCCAGATGGTCTCCACAGCCTGTACCGTGCCTTTGTTACGCTCAAAGAAATCTAATATCTCGACTCGCAGTTCTTCCTGGAAGATTGCGTCCATGAGCATTTTGGGGTTCAAACGCCATGTGCCCCGCGGTGGACTGAGGGCCTCTGAAGACATCTCGTGTAAGACCGGTGCATGGTCAGAATAAGTACGGGCTAGATGTTTAACATCACGAATGGCTGGCCCAAGCACCCTTGAGACAAGCCAATAGTCGAGCCGCGCCCAGGACGCCGCATGTGCTGTGAGGTGTGTGCCTTCCCTCTTCTCCGGGTTTCTGTGTCAAATTCTGTAATGATGTCTCTAAGCAGTAAACATGCTTTGGTGTGATGATGTGGGCTGGGGTGTGATCTATCTGCAGCAGGTGCAAATGTAACATTAAAATCCCGCCCCAAATGACATGCGTCGAGTCTATCTTTCGCACTTCTTCCCACAGGGAACTGAAAAAACCAGGGTCATCCACATTCGGCCCATAGTAGTACACTAATGTAACTGATTCAGTACCTAGCTTGCCCCACAACATGTTATATCTACCTTCATCATCAGAGCGGGATCCTACTAAGGAGAAAGGCACCCGTTTCTTAATCAGGATTGTAGTCCCCCTCGCATAACTAGAGTAAGAGGAGAATACCCTGTGCTCCGCCCATCGCGATGCAAAAATATTAGATTGTTTGGGGGCAAAGTGGGTCTCTTGCAGCATAGCTATATGTACATTATACCTGTCTAGATATGCAAGGATTTGTTGCCGTTTTCTAGGGTTCCCTAGGCCTCGCACATTCCAGGTAAGTATATTCAGGGTTAACCTAGCGTTCTGCGCCATTCAGCCAGCCGTCCACTCCCATATCATGCGGCTTCACCCAGTCCGCCGCGTCGCAAGTTATAGTCTGCGTTGTTGCCCTTTGCTGTGCCATCCGATCCACCAGTCCCAGTTGTCATAAGAGCAATTTGAGTGTAAGGCCATGTCGTCCTACCAATGTCAAACCATTACCCCACCCAATCCTATCTCGATACATCTTTACATTTTCAAAACAACTTACCCCCCCTCCTCCCACTGAAACATCTCCAATTCAACAGAGTCCCCATTCCATCCCCCAAACATGTGAACCAGTGTGCCTGTCCCATCCACCCTCATTTGCGATCCACTAGGACATGACATTTCATCAGTTGACATCACTTCAAATCCCATACTCTCCTGTTTGAGACCCGGAGTTCCACTCTTACCCCAAGGAGGCGTCCCCAACCAAATCTCGTCTCTCTTCCCCTCCTCATTCAATCAAACAGTTGCATCCCAAATCACTGGGCCCTTCTCTGTTCCTGTCAACAGGTAACACATCACTTGTCCTACACATTCATACATACTCCTGCCTCGTAGAGGGGCAGTAGAATCAGTCTTGGTATTCTGGATTGTCCTGAGATTCTCAACAACCCCTTTCCCTCCCTCCACCCACTGAAGCATCCCCAGCATGCCAGTATGCCCCCCCACCCCCCTCCTAGAACTCTAATTAACCACCCCAACATTTGTAGTGTAAGAAATACAAGTAGTGGGGTATTCCCTATGGGAGTCATCGAAGGGGCACACATTTCCACCCCCTGCACCCTGCCCTATGTCCTGTACGGCCTCAAAGGGGCATAATGTAGATAAGGGGGGGGGGGGGGGTGCATGGAACACATTACCACCAGCAGTCCAATTCCCGTCTCTGGCACTCTCGACCAACTTCATTGTCCCGCTGCAAAAGACACTCTTTGCAGTTTTCCCCACGTCGAGTCAGCAGGATTCTACAGTTCTCCCCCATCAGGCCTCAAAGTTAGGATTCTTCTTCCATCGATTGTTCGTCCTCTTGTCTGTCATCTGCTTTTTTGCCGCGTCCTGATCGCTGTTGTCTCAGAGTTTTCAGAAAATCCTCAACCTACTGGGGGTTCGTGAAAAAGTGCTGCTTTGCTTGGTGGGTCACCCGTAGCTTAGCTGGGTACAAAAGTGCCTAATCAATCTGGAGTTCCCGAAGTTTCCTCTTAACATCAAGGAACTTACGTCTCTGTTCTTGTACTATAGGCGTAAAATCCGAATACATTGAAAAATTAACACCCTCACACGCCAGTTTTTGATTGGTGCGCGCTGCTCGTAATGCGATGTCCCGATCCCTATAATTGAGTAGCCGCGCAATGATGGGCCGTGGCGGGGCGCCAGGTTTTGGCCGGGGACCGAGCGAGCGGTGCGCCCTCTCTACTATAATTGCTTAGAGAATGCGTCAGAGCCAATCGCAGCTAGAAGTATTTTCTCAACGTAATCCTCCATGCGCCCCGTGTTGGTGGATTCTGGAACGCCTATGACGCGAATGTTGTTGCGTCTGCTGCGGGCTTCCAATTCCTCGTTCTTGGCAGCTATAACTCTAAGCACGTTATCCATTCTCGAAAGCTGTGTGGTGTGTGAGGCCGCAGTATCATCGTTGCTGGAAATACTCCGTTCAGCCTCCGTGATGCGCTCCTCTTGGACATCGATTTATGTGCAATAGCATCCATCCTGGATGACATGCGGTCGACTTTGTCCACAATTGTGGCGAACCCCTGCCGCATTTCCTGCATCATCTGCTGAATGTCTGGCACGGAGGAGCCTTAACTCGCCCCGGCCATCGAGGGACTCTGCGAGCCCCCCACGTCCGGCACATTCTTGGTCCCTTTTTTGGCAGTGGTGGTCTCAAATGGCAGCTTAGTCTGTCGATTGTCTGGCTTACCCATTGGAAGTCCTTGGTTAGGGCTTGTGGTCACCGGTAAGGGTCGCTTCACTCGTGCGTCTCGGGGCAGCCCAGAGGCTCTACTCATAAGTTCTGCACAGATTGTCAGTTCTTCACCCTTTGGATGACCACTCGCCCTCCGGTTATAGGAGCACCAGGGCTCTCCCCTCTTACAAGTCTGAGGTTGTTACCTTGCGCTGGTCGCAAGCTCAGGGGGCGCAGGAGCTGCCAGTGTTTTGCGTAATCCTAACTGGCACCGGCCAGAGAGACAGGGTTCAGCATCGACTCTACAGGATACCGGACACGCAGGAGGCAGTCACCCAGAGTCAAATTCTGTACAGGTCTCCAATGCACAGCAGCTTGGTGTGTGTCCTATAATAGTGTCTTTACGGGGTGTCGCTTCTCCACAAAGGTCGGAACGGGACTCAAAGTCTATACAAGACCCCCTCACTAGGCCAGCCCTACAGGCTGTAGCTTGCCTCACCTTCTCCAACCAGCAGGCCGCCCATCATCTGAAGTGTCCGGCTCGGCTGCGTTTCTGCCACCTTCACAACCCTAACGCAGCTCCTCGTTTCAGGGGGGGGGGGGTCTCTTCCACACTCCTTCTGCGTCAGTCCACTTCGCATAGGCCGCCCCCGGCCAGTACTCCGCTCCTTCACCTGCGCAAGCCGTGTATTCCGCGTCGCCTGGCGCTTAACCTCTTTTCAAACGAGTGGGGGAGCAGTTTGGGCACCGTTATTTTAGTGCAGATCTATCGGCACAGTGCAGTCTTTTGGCAGGTTCTCACGTCTAAGATCGAGCCCAATGGGGTACAGTTCCAGTTAGGTAGGTAGTTGCTCCACCTTTCCGCAGTCACGCAATATAGGCCAGCAAGCGCTGATGCGATTTTCTCCCATTCAGCAATGGCAGCCTGAGTAGTAACGTCCCCACAGGGCATCCGTCGGCCAGGCCCCACCACTGTTTTAAGCAGGCCGCCAGGGATCACCAGAGCCAAGTATCTCTGCCGACTCCTCTAATCGGTATTTACCTCCGGCGTTATGGGGCCCAGCGCTGTGTTCTCCCACGGCACATCGGAAGCGATCGATCCCCCTCCGGTGGCTGCAACGCGGGAGCCGGTTTCCTCTCCAGTCGTGCCTGTACCTTCAAACTGCCTCGCCTCACCGACCAGCAGTGCTTCCAGTCTTGCCGACAGTACTAACACGTTTCACAATTTCAGGGAAGCTGACCGTGGTGCCTTGTCGAGTCTGCACCCTCGGCCGGCGCCCGCCGCATCTTCCACCCTCGATGGGCCCGCACTTCCGACTGCGAGCCGCGGCCTAGATTAGCCCTCGGACGCCGCCTCCGCTCACTCAGCTCCTCCAGCGCCACCGCCGGCCGAGACTTCCACGGTCGCCAGCACAGGAACGGCACCTTGGATTCAGCTGAATTTTTCACCAAAGGTGCCCCCAATGGTAGTGGGTTCGTTGCCGTCTTCAAAACGGGTTTCGGAGCATTGTATAGGAAAGCAAAAGGAACATCTCGAGAAATTAGACAATTAAAAAGGGGATACAGGAACAAAATATGGAAGGCTAAACAAACATATTACGAAGAAACTTGGTCTAAATTACATTTTGCTTGTAAATTGAAAGATTCACAGTTATTTTGGAGTATTAGAAATAATCTTGAACCTGGTAATTATAGAAGTAATAGTGCCAACATTGAAGAATTAAGCTGGGTAAACTTTTTTAATAATCTTAAATCTGTTTCTCCGGCCCCTCAGTACGATGATAGTAAAATTAATCCTACTCATCATGGCCAACTGGAGATAAGAGAAAATGGTGGGTCAGACTTAAGTGCCTATGAACCATTAAGCTCCCTTGATAATGAGCCATGGTCGGTCGATAACGTCAAAAAAGTAATAAATAAGATTAGATCAAATGGAGGGCCTGGTCCGAATGGAATTCCGAACGCTATTTTTAAAGCAAACTTAAAAGATTGGCCAGCGTTATTAACTCTCCTATTTAATGATGTGCTTAAAACAGGCCTAATTCTGGAATCATGGCAGGGAAGCATCATCCAACCAATTTATAAAAGTGGACCCCAGGACAACCCTGCAAGTTATTGCTTAATCGCATTAACAGACATAGAAGCGAAAATATTTGCTAGTTGTCTGCTGGAAGAACTGGAATCATGGGCCATGAGAGAGGATTTGATGACTGATTTACAAACCGTTTTTAGAAAGGTAAAATCGATTTATACTAATTTGATTTTATTAACATTATTAGGCGAAAGAGTCAAATATACGAAACAAAAGTTGTATATTTGTTTCATTGACCTAAAAGCCACCTTTGATTCTGTGCCTCGAAATGTACTATGGTTGAAGTTAATTAATTGGGGTATATCTAATACCCTTTTAAAGATGATCAAATTATTATACTCCGATACATGGGTAAAGGTCAAAGTAGGTGACGGAAGACACACAATTTGTCGCCTTGAGGCCAATACTGGCTTGAAACAAGGTTGTGTTTTGGCTCCTTGCCTTTTTAACCTTTTTATGTCCGATCTCCCAGCTCATTTTAATGATGTTAATGCCCACTCTCCTGTTATGTCGGGTAAAGAAATTAAATATTTACAATATGAAAGCTCCCCGTTGGAGGACAGGGTACTGGATGGCCACATGCCTGACAGTGCCATCTCACTGTTGTATGAAAAACTCATTAATGTTCGAACTGACCTCCTCCTGGGTGTACGTGAAAAATGGATGTGAGATGGACTGGAGATCGATGATGAGGATTGGCAGAGTGCAGTCTCCTCCCCTAAGGAGGTCGCCATTTCCTCTCGTCTCCGACTGGTGCAGCTCAAAATCCTGCACCAGGTGTATGTGACCGGCCCCCGGCTTGTGCATATGGGCTATTCGACCGATGGGCTTTGTCGCCGTGGTTGCGGCGCATCGGCTACTTTTATGCACATTTTTTGGGAATGCCCCGACATAGCCTCCTACTGGAGACGTGTGCACCGAATTATGGACGAGGTGACTGGGGTGGTAGCGACTGCGGAGGCTAGGCGGTGTCTCCTCAACATTTGGGAACCGTCCGATCATAACGTGGCACAAACACAGTTGGTGACCCTTGGTAACATGGTGGCCAAACGCAACATCGCGCAGAAGTGGGGGGCCTCGACGGCTCCCCTGGTGGTGCAATGGAAAGCCAACATGGATTGGTGTATGTTCAGGGAAAAGACGGTCTAAGTTGCCAGGGGTAAGCCCAAAAAGTGGTTGAAGGTGTGGGGAGCCTGGAATGCTTACAGGGGAGATATTTGCTTGCCCCCGGAATCTGTTTCTCTGGAAGAACATCTGTCACCATAGCCTGTGACGCCAACTGTGAAACGCTGTTATACTGAATCCTGTTTCCTCTTCTTTCCCCCCTTCTATCCTGATCCATTCCCCTGAATCCCGTGTTTGTGTGCCCGCTGCTCCCCCTGCCCCACTGCCAACACCTCGATGGACTCTTCTACTCCATTGCCACTCCCTTTGCGCCATCTGGCGCTCTCTTCTTTTTCTTGTTCTATGTTTCTTTCATGACATAAAATGATAAAAACAACCTTCATTGCACTGTGACAATCGTCCCTGCACTATTTCTCTCCTGTTTCACTATGCTGCCTTGCCTCCGGGATGTTAGGCTGAATAGCTGTGTGCACTTTTCAAAATAAAGGTTTTAAATTTTTTAAAAAAATATATATATATTTACAATATGCCAACGATACCATTTTATTAAGCCAAACTGTTATAGGACAAAAAAGATTAATAGACTCTTTTAAGATAACTGCCAAACAATAAGAGGCAAGCTAGGATTAAAAGAATGGAATATTAATGATTTGGTTATTGAATGTGTAATATCGTATAAATATTTGGGAATTTTATTCGATGATAGTATGTCATTTAAACAGAATTTTAATAACCTTGAAGCTAAGGGTAAATCGCTATCATTTGCTTTTAGAAAACTGAGAGATACGTTATTATGCCCAAATCATGATCACTTGCTAAAAGTTATGAAAGCAAAGTTAATTCCAGCTTTGGATTATGGATCCATTATCTTCATTGGCAAATATGCGAAAATTCTTGATGATATTGAATTAGGGACATATAAATCAGTTTTCAGGATTCCCAGATATATTAGTCGTGCCAATGTAAGACTAGAATTTAGTCCAAAGAAGCAGATTTTGGCCCAACAGTCTACATTTTTAAAGTCCTTATTGACATTGTCTCGAGCTGAAGAGGGTTCTCTAGCAAATCAGTGTTGGCTTGAGATAATAAAAAGCGAATATGCGAGTAGTTGTCAAACTTATTTAGATGAGTGTTTACGTAACTTTGATTGTCCAAATTTAGTAGATGAAGTAAGGAGTAAAATGGTTTACAAAAAAATCAATTAATCAATCAGCTGCTTTATTGTCTACTATAATGGATAAAGATGAATTAAGGAAAAAAACATCTATGGTCAATAGCTAACTCCTTTGGCAAACTGGCTCCCCAACCTTATTTGTTGCTTTATTTAAAACCTTTAATTAAGACTAAATTTATGTTATTAAGGTTTGGGAGATATCCAACTAAAGATGGAATTCCAAAATGGCAGAAGTGGCCGTCCAACCTTTGTAGGTTATGTGGGTTGTGTGAGGAAACCCTACTGCCCTTATGTCCAAAATTGTTAGAAGAGCGGAAGAACATCTTAAAGCCCATTTTTAATGAACTTGGAGTAAGATCATGCAGGACTGCAATTATTGTATGTTTAAGTGGTGCTACTATCCGTCTCATTTACCAATTCGCTAAGTTTATTTTTATAGCTGAAAACAAACTTCGTAACATAGACATTTCTAGTGAAGAAATTTCTGCTATGAAAATTATCTAAAAAAGCAATGATATATTGGTTTTAAATGTTTTTAGAGAGAGTGTGGGCTCTTTTAAGCTTGTTAAAACGTATTAATATTAATGTTCCGTACTGTATTTAATGCAACTCGATAATGGTGGACTGTATTTCATGTTCACTTTTTAATCTGAAAGTTTACCTGACAATTCTAGCTGCTAGCACAAGGCACTTTAATTTCTGCTGCTATTCGGTGGGTTGCATTTTAGGTACTGTACTGTTTTTAATGCAATTTGATAATGGTGGATGGTATTCCATGTATACTTGTTTAATCTAAAAGGTTACTTGACAATTATAGCTGCTAGCACGAGGCACTTTAATTTTGCTGCTACTTGGTGTGTTGTATACAGTGTACCCATACCAAACTTAAAAAGTTTATTTGCAATTCTAGCTGCTAGCACAAGGCACTTTAATTGCTGCTACTAATTGTTTATTAGTAAACTGTTTAATTGTAGTTAAACAAACCATGTTTGGGCTTAGTTGTGCATCTCGTCTTGGATATAAAAGCACACTGTAACTGTATATTTTTATTCTGATTTCGTTTTGGATATGTATTTTGCTGATTGTAATGATTTTAACTAATCAACAAATACATTTCACTTGACTTGACTTGATTGAGTTTCCACATGAATTAATTGCAACTATAGATCTTGTGCAGGAGTGCGGAAATCTCCTTACAGTGATGACTCTAGACCCTGCTAAAGCTTTCGATAAGGTTAGTTGGCTCTTTTTGTATAAAAAGATAGACCGCTTTAACCTACGAGAAAATTCTTTTTCTTTTTTTTTTGTAAGTCTGTTTATTGAGGTTTTTCAACAAAGAAAGAAAAACAATACAAGTGACATATCATCAGATTCGGACTTGCAATGAGAATAATCCAGAAATAAAAAAAATAAAAAAAGGAAAATGTAACAAAACAAATAACAGAGATCGGTCTCAGTGTCTGTCTGCTGCCTAGCGAGAGGTAATAGAAAACTAAATTTGAGTCATGGGTGCATCTGAACATTACATATATCACTAGATCTCGGGTGTGTGTGGGCTTACAATGTACAGCAATACATTTTGTGGGGGAACATCCCAGGGACGAAGCTGAACAAACTACGGGACAAACAGTTTTGGACATATACCTTATATTAGATGTCATACAGCGGCACAAACATACAGGAAATATGCAAGACATAGCATCTCCCTGCCCATTGTCAGCTAGTTCACCGCACTCGGTTACAGGATTTCCAGCTATGGTATCTGGTGTGGGGGAACTTGCTCTGGCTTTTGTCCATTGTAGAAATGGTTCCCAGATGTTACGGGCCTGGATGCTAGGGGCAGCAACTCCCAGTAAATACCCAACTGTGTGTGCCCATATGTGACATCTGATAGCCATGCATCAAATTTAGGTAATTTTGGTCTACCCCATCGGATAGCAATTTGTCTCCGTGCATAGAGTAGTAGGAGGGCATGCAGTTTTCTACTTTGGGGCATAGTGTCACATACAAGACCCAGTAGACCCAAGTGTGGGGACGGGGGATCATTCCGTCCAACTATCCGATTGATAGCGATAAATATTTCCCTCCAAAAATCAGTCAGCCTAGGACAGTTCCAGCCCATGTGTAAAAATGAGGCAGGTTCAAACCCACATCTCCAGCATTTTTCATCTTCCCTCAAGTGCATGGGGTAGAGGCTGACAGGAGTTCTGTAAAACCTGTGAAAAAATTTAAAGTGTATGAGTCTCAGCCTATAATTTGGGGACAGTTCCAGCTGCTGCTTGCAACAGAAGGACCATTGCTGGTCCGTCAATGGGGGATCTAGCTCTCTATTCCAGACCTGCATGGAATTTGGCACTATGACCGGGGCTTGATCTTGCATAGTGGTGTAGAGACGAGTCACCAACTTACGCGGGGAGGCTCTTGCAAGAATATTCTGCAAAGGGTGTAACGTTGGGGGTGCCTCTAGAAATCCCTCCCAGAGGAAGCGGCATGCAGCCTTTAATTTATGATAGGCAAATTTGTCTCGAAATGAGATCTCTTGTCCTTCCTCCTCCACCGGCGGAGGTCTGAATATGCCGTCTGAGTATAGATCTGCAAACATACACATCTGAGTACCTCCCAACATCACCTCGCCTCCTCTCTCCTCCAGACAAGTCAACAGCGGGTTATTTCGCAGGGTGACAGCAGGCGCATAGAGCAGCGGGAGGCAAGCACGTCTCTGCAGTTCTCACCATGCCCACCTCAAAGTGTCAGCCGTGTCTACATCCAGCGTAGGACGAGGGGAGTTCTTATAGACTGCCACCGCTAGGGACGTCGGCGCCACTGAGTCTAGTTCCACCTCCACATGGGACTGATATGGTGTTTGGTAAATCCAAAAATGCAGGAATTGGGCATATAGGTGCATATCTGGGGCGCCCAGGCCTCCCTGTCTCAGTGGTAAAGTCAGGAGGGCCCACGAGATCTGGCTTGGCCCCCTGCCCACACAAGAGACAGCAGTTAGGAGCGGAGACGGCTGAAGAAATGCTTTGTGAGCGGGATCGGCACGTTTGTAAATAAATATAGAAATTTGGGTAACACCACCATCTTTGATAATGCCACCATACCTTCGATGGATAGCGGTAATTTGGACCAGATTGCTACCTTGTCTTCCAACCAGTCCACTGCCCGCCCAAAATTTAAGTTACAAATGTCCTGCATATTACGGCTAAGCCAGATCCCTAAGTATTTAACCTCGTCTGCTTCCCAGCGTAATGGGAATTCCAACCTGACTACGGAAGTGCAGTCCGTCAGTGGGAAAATCACAGATTTCTCCCAGTTTATAGATACACAGGATAGGCCGCCAAATCTGATGAATTCTCGGAGTAGGGGGTCCAAATTATCTGATGGGTTCAGAAGATATAGAGTCACGTCATCTGCATAGAGAGATATTAATAAGCTCCGAGTGCTGAAGCCAATCTCTCTGGCCATATGGTGCTGTCGTATTCTAGCTGCAAGGGGCTCCATGGCAATGGCAAAGAGCAAAGGCGACAGTGGACAACCTTGCCTGGTGCCACGAGTCAGGCTGAACGCCTCAGAAATCATGCCATTTACTCTTACCCTGGCTAGTGGCTTAGTGTAAAGTAACCTTATTTGGGCTATAACCAAATGGCTGAGACCCATGCGTGTTAGTATCTGAAATAAATAGGGCCACTCAAGGGAATCGAACGCCTTCGTGGCGTCTAGGAAAGCGGCAGCAGCATGTACAGTAGGGTGGAGGTAGTGTATTACCGAAAACAATGTTCGAAGGTCATGTGACGTAGATCGACCCGGAATAAACCCGATTGATCTGGGAGGGCTACCATCGGGAGAAGAGGTTCGCTAGGAGCTTGGCATATATTTTGACATCTACATTTATTAGGGATAATGATCTATACAAATCCAATGCCGCTTCTTTTTTATTTTGTATTATTATTTTTTATTGATTTTATGACAGCGGATAGTTATACATAGTACAGTACATCATGAATACATGAAAATAAGAAAAAGAAAAGAAAAACAAAACAATTCCGGCATAGCATCATTTCAAAGATAGAGCAAAAAAGAGAAGAAAAGAATTAAGAGAGAAGATACAGAAAATAAAAAGAGTCTATGGCATTAAATTACAAAAGAAATAATTAGATCCATTTGCAAACAGGGGCCCAGAGTTTTTGACCAAAAATCTTTCTTTTCTGCCCCTTTAGTTTATACATCTCTTTTTCAAGTTGATAAATACTTAGTAATTTGGACTGACAATGATGAAAAGCTGGTGGGTCAACATCTAGCCAACGAGAGGTTATACAATATCGAAATACAGACATACATATAAACAAAAGGCCCTCTTCTTCCGTTGTTTTTCTACCAATTTGATCCGACTGCATTCCAAGTATTACTAATTCCGCGGATAATTGAATTGATGTCCCTAAGATGTTATTTAAAAAACATTGTACATCCATAATAAATTGAATTTATTTGGGACAACTAAAGAACATATGATTAGAATCCACAGCAAAATGGCTACATCGGCTACATTTGTCTCCACTTTTGGCTTTCCATTTCATCAACTTAACCGGGGTATAGTATAAATCAAAAACGGACATAAAATGTTGGCTTTTAAGCGGTTCGTTAAATAAAACCCTACTAGCCAGCTCAATTGACCTAGATAAATGAACATTCCCGATTCCAAGGTTTCTTTGCCATTTCTCTGTATATACATTTAGATTATCCTGGGTTCTGTTTAGCATCAACTGGTATATTAGACCAATGTTACTTCTTTTCCTGCAACTTTCTAACACATCTATTTTTCCCATCATGTTAGTGTTTAATAGGTTTTTTACTCCAAAAAGCTCAGAATTTGAAGGTATTTAAAGAAGTCTGTTCTTGTTAGATTATATTTTTGCTGCAAATAAGAATATGAAGAAATTGCCCCGCCGGATATAGATCTCCTAATAGACACAACTCACGACAGTGCCATCTCAGCATGATAAGGCCTCTAAAAATTTCAGGCAAGACCGGATTATTCAAGAGAGGTGTATAATAATTTAGATCTATACAATAGTTAAATCTCTATTTGAACTGTTTCCAGATTTGGAACACTGATATCATAATTTAAAATTTTGTTTTTTTATAATAACTGGGTTCTATTAATCTCATCAAGCATTGTCGTGCTTCAATCCCCAGAACCATTTCGTAGATTGATGGTCTAATTGATTCATCCATGGCAAAGTCTTGAAAAATTAAAATTTCCATATATCTTAAAGAAACTGCCCAATAATATAGTCGAAAGTTCGGCACCCCCCAACCTCCCCTGATCCTAGGTAAAGTACACCATTTAAGAGATCTTCTAGCTCTCCGGTAACCCCAGAGAAATCTAGAGACAGTTCTGTCTAGTTTGCTAAAGAAAGCAGAAGGGAACAATAGAGGTATAGTACGAAGCAAATACAAAAATTTGGGGAAAATTATCATTTTCAGTACGTTAGTGCGACCATACAAGGATAAATGTAAATTATTCCGTTTTTCCAGAGTCCTATTAGCAGAATCTAACAAGGGGTCTGTATTGAGCCGTACAATATCCTCCACTTTGGCAGATATTGTTACACCACAATACGAAGTTTCAGGCGAGAGCGCCATGCCATCTGGTCTGCCCTCGGTAGAGTGAATCAGCTGAGTTTTCGAGATGTTCAGTTTATATCCTGACGACTCCCCAAACTCCTGGGCTAATTCTATAATTTTAGGTAGCGCTGATTGGATATTGGAGGTGACAATCGCAATGTCGTCGGCATATGCAAAAACCTTATATTCTGCTTGATGGATTTTAATGGGAGGAATGGCGACTTCTTTAGTTAATCTATTCAAGTAAGGGTCAATGTACAGCGCAAATAACAAGGGGGAACAAGGACACCCTTGCCTTGTTCCCCTTGTTATCACTAAGGGATCAGAGGTCTCCGTAGCGACCCGGATTACGGCTTTAGGATTAGTATATTTATAGCGTTTATATATTCTATAGGAAACCCCTTCCATGCCAAAACAGACCACAGGAATCCCCAGTCGACCCTATTGAATGCTTTTTCTGCATCCAGCAGGGCTACTCTGACTGGGGATCCTGTGGCCTGCGCCCAATCTAGCAGAGTGATGATTCGTCTGACATGGTCAGTTGTATCCCTTTTTTTTATGAAACCGTGTTGGATCTTAGAAACCAGGGTAGGCATGAAATCGTCTAGCCTATTGGCAAGAATCTTGGAAAAGATCTTACTATCCGAAGTTATAAGAGAGCTTGGCCTATAAGATCCTAATTTGGTACCATCTTTTCCCTTTTTTTTGAACATTACTATAGTGGTCAAGGATCAAGAGTCAGGTGGATGACCCTGAAAAGCCTGCTGGTACACCTTAAGTAGTTCTGGTTTCAGTATGTTATGAAAAGTACGATAAAATTCCAATGGTATATTATCTGGTCCCATCGCTTTGCCTGAGGCAAGACCTAAAATAGCTAGCCCAAACTCTTCCCAGGCGATGGGAGCAGCTA
This sequence comes from Lissotriton vulgaris, assembly GCF_964263255.1. Classification (NCBI taxonomy): domain Eukaryota; kingdom Metazoa; phylum Chordata; class Amphibia; order Caudata; family Salamandridae; genus Lissotriton; species Lissotriton vulgaris. The sequence continues at coordinate 702,627,570 of NC_141700.1, read as the reverse complement.
ATACAGCCTTATCACTTTCCGAAAGTGCAAACTTATCCAGGTTTCTTAAATATGCCAAAGTATCGCTTGCCGTACTTGTACCATCATTTGACTTATTATATAATGACTGATAGAAATCACGAAACGCCTTTAATATCCCAGCTTTAGATTCCTGAATTACTCCTTTTTGATCCGTTATCTTTATAATGTCATTAACAATGGCCTTCTGTCTAAGGTTTGTGCTAGAATTCTACCTGTTTGTTTGTTTAATTCGTAACATTCGGTCTTATATTGATTGTATTTAAGTGCTATCTGATCAGCTAAATAAGAATACGCTAAAGCACGCTCGATAGTTAAAGCGCGTTGAGCATCTTCGATACCCTGACCTGTTTTAATATTGGAGGCAAGTTTTAACTCTGCCTTCATCACTTTATCCAATTCTTGCTTAAATTTATTTTGTTTATTTTTCTGCTGAAAATTGGAGTAGCTAATAGTTTCTCCCCTTATTATTGACTTAAAGGTGTCCCAAACTATTTGGACCGAAGCCGTCTCATTATTACATGCAAAGAACTCGTTGATGATTTTGGCCATACGCTGCAGATAATCCTCGTCCATCAACAAATTCCTTTGAAATGGCCACTGTCTGCTAAAACCTTTATTTTGGGAGGGTAATTGTATTTCTAAAGTACCAGGGTTATGGTCTGAAACTAATTGTGGCTTTATGTCAATATACGCTTTCTCTAGAAGATCTGGAAAAATAAAGAAATAATCTAAACGAACAAACTTTTGGTGTGGGGCTGAAAAAAAGGTGAAACCGGGCTTGGAAGGTCGCAGCCGATTCCACACACAAATCAACCCGTTCCCTAGTACAAGTTCTCTGAGGGATTTATAGGTCCTGGTCTTACGTCCATTATAACTCCAAGTTGTCCTAATGTTGAGATCAGTATCAATATGCACATTTAAATCACCACAAAAGATTATAGGTTGACCTAGGCGGCGAGCTCTATTTTAACCGAATTCAATACCTCACTATCATCTAAATTCGGCCCGTACAAAGAACAAACAGTAAACCTATTTCCCTCAATATTAATTTCTGCTAATCCCCATCTCCCCCACTTGTCCGCTAAAGTTCTAACACATTTCCCTAATGCCTGTTTCATAAGGATAGCAATTCCTCTTTTTATCCCAGTCTGCTTTGAACAGACTAGAAGTTCCAGACCTAAATGTTTCAACAAATTCCTCTTATCCAAAGAGATATGTGTCTCTTGTAAACACAAGATGTCTATTTGTAATAGTTGAATTATTTTACGTAAGATCCCTTTTTCTTAAAAACCATTAAGGCCATTAACATTCAAAGTACACAGTTTAACTTTCTTATCCATTGTAAGAGTGACAAAATTGAAGCTTCTCTATTTTGGCTCATACCACACAAACATGACAATAAATTGGTCTGCCCTACTGTACATTCAGAAATAACTACTGCTGCCTTACACCCGACCTCCCTCCACCATCCACACAACCACCACCACCCCCTAACCTGCAACCACCACTCCACCCTGCCCACCCATCCCACCACATGAGGCACTGGGTCCATTAGTCCCTGGGAACCATAGGTGCCCCTCTGCTCCTTTATAGGCTAGAAAAAAAGAGAAATATTGTCTAATGATAATCCATTTTCTTCAGATTACTGGTGATCACTCACAGCAGTATCAGGCCGAAGGGAACAAGAAAACAACTGTGTCTTCAGAGTAGGAACTTTTTTTTTTGTGTGATTTTTTTCCTCCCCCATATGAAAGCAACATAATTATTAAACACATAATTATTAAGCGCATATATCCATTCTATAGTGACATAAAATACTCCTTAGCCAGTATCTCTGAAACAAAAAATGTTGTTTGTCCTTCAACAGTTACTTTTAACTTCGCAGGCTTTTGAAGATACACAGTTGCTCCTTTCTCCTGGAAGCCTGCAATCAATTGCTGCAGATGCCAACGTTTAGAAACCGTGGCAGGGCAGAAATCTGGCCGCACAAAGAAATTGCAGACCTCGGTTTGTCAGGCTTAGCAAGGCCGAAGACCGCCTCTCTGGCCAAAAAGTTGTAAAAACAGACCAGAATTGCTCTAGGCCGTTCAATCTCAGATTGTTTTGGCTTCCTAATTACAAAAGCGAAGCGATGTGCGCGCTCAATCACAGTGGACCAGTCCCAAGAGGTAAGTTCTGGAAAAGCGTCTTGAAAAAGATCACAAACAAATTTCCGTACATCGGGCCCCCCATTTCCTCCGGGACCCCTAAGATACGCAGGTTACTCCTTCGCGATTGATTTTCCAATTCCGTAAGCTTAAAAGTTAGGTCGTCCCGGTGGGCTTTAATAGCATTAAGCTCAGTTTTTTGCGCTTTAACAACATCCTCTAGTGTAGATATTATAGCTTCAGCTTCAGTGACTCTGGAGGAAATATCTGAGAAGATCTTGGTAACTCGACTAACAGCATTTTGCACCTTTCTACATGTAGCTTGTGTACAGGAGATTCCATTTTTGTTTCTGCTCTATGAGCAACCATCGTATTATAAATCATAGCTAGAGTCACCTCTGAAGCATTATGTGGCTCGTGGGGCTGATTGGCACTGGAGCTCCCTTCTTGGAGTGTAGCTTCCATCGTTGCCTCCCCTGCCTCTGGTGTTTTACCCTTTGTGCCTGGTTTCCTGGTTCTGTGCCTTTTAATAGTTGCAACAGACGTTGGCGAAATTTCGCTTACTCTGGAATCTTCATCCATACTACTTTCATCCGGATAATCTGCCCAAGCCTTGTCGATACTCTCATCTGAGGAGTGATCTGACATAGAGTAAAAGTTGTCAGCCGCCTCTTGTAGAGCTAACGAATAAGAACATATAGTATCCGTCACCAGAGGTACTATTATCTCCTCCAAAATCACATTTAACTCAGCGGGGTCAGAAAGGTTCAAGCCTGGAGCCATTTGAACTCCAACTCCCACAGTGCACCCACTCGGGCTTTTTATGACCTTATCACTAATTACTGGCTGTGTTCCCAGACCAACGACAGCTGATGGTGCAGTAGTATCATCACTGCCTTGAACTCCAACTCCCACAATGCCCCCACTCGGGCTTTTTTCGGCGTTATCACTAACTACTGTATGTATTCCAGGACCAACGGCAGCTGACGGTGCAGTCGTGTCATCATCGCCCTGAAATTGCTGGCACAATATCGTATTTTCAATAGGCTCTTGTAAGTTAATACACATCGCTTGCTTTCCAAACATTTCAGGTAGCGATTGTACGGTGGAATTTGCATTGTGCGGTTTCTTTCGCTCACCTCCTTTTTTGGGATTCGGCTCCGACTCTGGCTGCAGCCCACTTGACAGGGATGTTTCCCCCACAGCTGTCTCCTCAGCGCCAACCTTCGTTTTACAGCTTCTGGTGGTTGGGGGCTTCGCAGGGGGTTTCGGCGGCATCCTACACTGTGAGCTGGTTTCCCCGTACAGGTACGCTGAAACTCCTGGAGAAAAGGGAGGAAACCGCCACACGGACACTCGAGGGGAGCCGAGACAAAGAAACACGGCTATCGTAGACCGGTAAGAGGTGAGCGCCCCCCCGGCGGTTACAGGACGCAGCCACCAGTCATGAGCAGGTAACAACAGATGGTGAGCTTTACCACCGCACCGCACCGCACAGCCGTACATCCACCGGTCCGTGGATCAGCTGTCTCCCCGAACTTCTGCTAAACAGATTCTGGCATTAAATCAAAGTACTGAACTGCGCGAACACCAGAAGTTTTCTCCTCTTTTTTCCCGACCAGGAAGCAGAGAGCAGGCACCTCACTCGGCCACTGCAGCGGCCGCCATCTTGCCTCACTGAAAAGTCTCCAATGTCGCTTCTACCTTATCTGGTTTCAATAAAGTCATTATCAATGCCTCTCGCATTGAGGCTGGTAGGATCCCAGTCTATAGTGACTCCGCATACACTTCATGAAGCCTCGGGCTAGTTCTTCTGCGTAAGTCTCTGCCGATGTTTATTTGGTGGAAACATCATATTTTCTGGGTAGAAATATGTCAGGCTTCGTGTAGAGACTCCACCCTCATTGCTACCAACAAACCAATCATTTATATAAGATACCACCCTGTGGTCCTTAAAATTCACTATAATCAAGTCACCATCTATATCCTTAGGGCGTATGCCTACCCATTGGCACCTCCTAACTGATACAATATCCCCATTCAAATATGCAGGTAATGGTCTGTTCATGCGCAACCAATGAATCACTTTGTTTTTTAGACTTGTGTTCGATTCAGTATCCCCCTCCCCAACTACTGGGACTCCCGTTAAAACAATAACGAAACCAAAAGACTCTGGGGGTAATTGTACCGTATTTTTGTATTGTAATTTGTCCTTGTTAGTGTGCGTTATTTTTGGAGTAGTTGCTTTATTAATTTGGGTAGGCTTCAAGACCACAGCAGACGCTTTTTCTTTTTCCATGTTTTTTGAAGCCGGATTTACTGGTATATCTGATGAAGGGGGAGGGTTTTTATTAGCAGATGATTTCTTTGATTTATTAGGGGAATTATGTTGACTAGAAGGTTTACTAGTGTTTTGTTCCCTAGGCTTAATAGCCGGGGTAGTTGGTGTTACATTCTCTGGAGGTATAGATTGGGGAAGGAGACAATCTAACTTTTTATCCAGCCTTTTTAACCTTTCTACAAGAGGAAGGAAAAGAGCCTTTAACATTTTTTCAAGCGCTTCCAGGAGCTCAACATGAGAGATGTGTTTGTCCTCCCCATCTGCATTCCTTTGTGTTATTTCTATTCCCTCTGATACCTTAACCCTTGTAACTACTAGAGAGGTTGGTCTAGGGGATACCATCTCAGAGGGTTTCCATGGGTTGAGAGACCTACTTTTATTTTTGCCTCCCTTCCTCCTTCTTTTCCTAACTGGGGAGGATACACCATTTTTATGCTTTTGACCGTGGTGTACCTTGATCGTTTCAGCGGAGGGGGGAGAAGGAAGCAACGAAATAACCTCTGTTTCTATCTTCAAGGGGGGAGGAATAGCATTAATGTGACCATGAGTATCAATTTCCAGGGGTAACGGGGTGTTAAGGTCTATAAGATTGTTTGATATTACCGCGGACAAGTCGCTCAAACTTTCCACCGTCATATCTCGGGCCCCCAGAGGTGGCTGACTTTCCTGAAAAATTAAAGGTATGCTATCTGTATTAAAAAGCTCTGCATCCATATCCGCCTTTTCTACTATGGATGCAGAAAGTATCCCTTTTTTAACGGAAGGAGCCTGTCTTTTAAGTGCCTCAACAGATAAACGCCGTTCGGCCCTTTTTTCCACCAATAACAGTTCACGGTCAATAACCTTAGTTGCTTTAGCAAAGAATTTATCTAAAGGACCGAGTATAGAGATACTCACACGGTCAGGAAGGGAGTTTGGGGTAGAAGCAGACATCCTTTAACAGAATAAAAAGTTAAGTGCAAGAGAAATTAGGATAACAGTGTGTTATTTCAAAACAAGAAGGACCAGTAAGGGTAACAGATATGAGGGACAACAATTTACACACATAAGATTCTAGTCCACTTATCAGAGGGGTGGCCCAGCCCGGCCTCCTACGGCCCCTGACGGCCACAGACGGTCCCGCCCTTGTCCCGGGCTTCTCCCGGCGCTCCCGCGCGCTTCCGCGCAGCGGTGCTGGCAGTGTCAATTTATAAATCTATAGGGGAAGGGGAGGAGTAGACAGGGAGAGCGGCCCAGGTGTTCTGAATTGGGGCTGGCAAGCGCTCCTGGGAACAGTAGTCCCGGTCCAGCGCCTGCTCTCGCTCGCAGCCCCGCCTGTCACTCGCCTTCACAGGGACACCGTCGTGATCCTTGAAGTTCCTGGATTCACCCCACACAAAGCGGGACCCGCGCAGCGGGTTCCGCGAGAGGTAGGCAGGTATTGCTGATTTTAAAGGTGCTCCGTCCAAAGGGTTGCTGCGAGTTGCAGATTACGCGTCCCAAAGTGAATCCCAAGCGCCAGAGTCTTAAAGCACAGGGGAAGAGGAGGAGTAGACAGGGAGAGCGGCCCAGGTGTTCTGAATTGGGGCTGGCAAGCGCTCCTGGGAACAGTAGTCCCGGTCCAGCGCCTGCTCTCGCTCGCAGCCCGGCCTGTCACTTGCCTTCACAGGGACACCGTCGTGATCCTTGAAGTTCCTGGATTCACCCCACACAAAGCGGGACCCGCGCAGCGGGTTCCACAAGAGGTAGGCAGGTATTGCTGATTTTAAAGGTGCTCCGTCCAAAGGGTTGCTGCGAGTTGCAGATTACGCGTCCCAAAGTGAATCCCAAGCGCCAGAGTCTTAAAGCACAGGGGAAGGGGAGGAGTAGACAGGGAGAGCGGCCCAGGTGTTCTGAATTGGGGCTGGCAAGCGCTCCTGGGAACAGTAGTCCCGGTCCAGTGCCTGCTCTCGCTCGCAGCCCCGCCTGTCACTCGCCTTCACAGGGACACCGTCGTGATCCTTGAAGTTCCTGGATTCACCCCACACGAAGCGGGACCCGCGCAGCGGGTTCCGCGAGAGGTAGGCAGGTATTGCTGATTTTAAAGGTGCTCCGTCCAAAGGGTTGCTGCGAGTTGCAGATTACGCGTCCCAAAGTGAATCCCAAGCGCCAGAGTCTTAAAGCACAGGGGAAGGGGAGGAGTAGACAGGGAGAGCGGCCCAGGTGTTCTGAATTGGGGCTGGCAAGCGCTCCTGGGAACAGTAGTCCCGGTCCAGCGCCTGCTCTCGCTCGCAGCCCCGCCTGTCACTCGCCTTCACAGGGACACCGTCGTGATCCTTGAAGTTCCTGGATTCACCCCACACGAAGCGGGACCCGCGCAGCGGGTTCCACGAGAGGTAGGCAGGTATTGCTGATTTTAAAGGTGCTCCGTCCAAAGGGTTGCTGCGAGTTGCAGATTACGCGTTATGCGTAAGTCTTATAAAACGCTGTTGTTAGGCCGTCAGGCCCTGGGGCCTTGTTCAAAGGTAAACCGTTTATCACTTGTGCAATATCAGATATCGTTATAGGGAGATCCATGTACCAGCGATGTGTGTCATTGAACCATACTAATGCCTTGGAATCTAGGAATTCTTGCAAGTTCTCGGAGAGTGTCGGCTGAGTGGCAGTGTACAAGTCCAAGTAGAAGGCTTTAAACTCACGTAAGACCTCGACTTATCCTGTGACGGTGTGACCATCAGGATTAGTGATCGTGTGTATGAAATTGGTGGAGTTGGATTTGCGAATCATTCCCGCTAGTGTACGACCTGGTCTGTTCCCCTCCCCATACCTCCTTGCCTCAGCATATTTGCCTAAAAGCTTGAGTTCTCTCGGGCCTCTTCTGCAAATTCCAGTAGTTTCCCTTTTAACTCCGCTGCCACCCCGGGCTGGGGGTGAAGGCAGAATTGGCGTTCGAGCTCCTTAATCTGCTTCTCAAGTGTTGCTATTGTACCCCTGATGGCTTTTAGGACCCCGGCTTGCCTGGCTATGCACTTCCCCCGTATCACCACTTTGAAGGTGTCCCATAAGGTCGCTTCAGTAGTCACCGATCCAGAGTTCAAATCAAAGTAATCAGTGATGTCAGTCCTTAAAGGTGTCATCCAGTAGTGCATGAGGGGGGAGTCTCCAACTAAAGGCACGTGTAGGAGCGTTTAGGAGTGACAACACGAGTAGACATGGGGCATGGTCCGATAGCGAGCGAGCTAGATGACATACCTCCGTTGTCCAGGTGGCTACATCAGAGGATATCAGCCAAAAGTCTAATCTGGACCAGGCCGCATGTTGGCTCGATATGCAAGTACTTTCGCGGGCGCATGAGTGTCAAACTCTCCAGATGTCAAGCAGATTTCCCTCCAGTATGAGATCATGTAAGGCATTACAGGCATGTGGGTGTAACGGACGTGATGCACCTTTTCGGTCTAGAGTATCATTTAATACCACATTAAGGTCCCCACCCCAGATTATAGTAGTACAGTCCATGGAGGATATTCATGCCCATACTTCTCTAAAGAACTCTGGCGAGTCCACATTTGGCCCGTAAACAGCAGCCACCATAACTGATTTACCGCACAGGCGTCTATGAAGCACTATGTACCGCCCCTCTGGATCGAGATATACCTTATTCGCATTCTAATCCAATCCATTCCGAACAACTATTGCCACCCCTCTTCCACAGTTCGAGTAAATCGCTGAATGAATTCCCTCCCATCTACTGTGTTTCAGCTTCGGTGATGGTTGCGAATTAAGGTGCGTTTCCTGTAGGAAACAGATGTCAATGTTAAGCCTCGCTAAATATGCATGAATTAGACGTACCTTCCGGCAGTCATTGAGTCCCCTTACATTCCATGTTAGGATTAATAACTTCTGCATTCATCCCCATGGGAGTCTCGCCACGAGTGTGTGCATACCCATCACCCATTCACATGTAGTCCAACAATGCAATTCAATATTCCACTCAGAGCTTAGAGACCGGTATACTGTAAAACACCCAACTATCCCTGCAAATTCAGGCTAGATAAGGAGACAGTTCAGTCGTTATCACTCAGACGGTCTGTCCTCTGTTCTCGCTCCACATTCGCTGCTTTAAATTTTGGACCACAGACATGCTTGGCAAATTTAAGAGCACATTTGGCATCAGTAAAGAAATGAGATGACCGATCATGAGACACTTTAAGCTTTGCTGGGTATAAAAGCGAGTATGGAATCTGTGCCTGTAGCAGCAGGCGTTTAGCTGGGAGAAACTCCCTTCATGCTGCCTTTACCCCCGGGGTGAAGTCGGGATGAAAAGAAATTGTGTTTCCCTTATGAGTGATTTGACCCTTTTCTCTCGCCAACCGTAGGATGGTGTCTCTGTCTTGATAATTCAGCAATTTTGCCAGGATTGGCCTTGGTGTGCCTCCCACTGGTGGCTTCGGGCCCAGCGCCCTATGTGCCTGCTCGACCACAAACACCGGGGAGAGGTGGGGATCATGCAGAAGGTCCATTATATAAGCCTCCATCTTGGTTATAGCCGTCGTTTCCGGAATTCCAGTGACTCGGAGGTTGTTCCGTCTCGAGCGCGCTTCCAAGTCGTCATTCTTTGCCCTAACAACCGTTAACAACTTGTCCATGTGGAGGAGCTGCTCCTTCGTTTCCTGCTGAAATTCATGGGACTCAGTATGTCTATTCTCCAAGCAGTCCAGCCTAGTCTTGTGTGTGGACACTTGAGACTTAACCGAGTCCAGCTGTGAGGTCAGGTTATCCAGTTTTGCATCGATGTTGCGCAAACTAGAGCGCATTTTCAGCTTCAGTTAAAGCAGATCCCCCTCCTGGCTTTCCGCGGCATCATCGCCACCTCCGGCTCCTTGGGCCTCTGGGTCAGGCCCGGTGGGCTTAACGACTTGTTTGTTTTCAAAGTTTATTTTGGCCTGTCGTGTCATTTTTGCCCATGATTTCCGTGTGTCAGAGGACCCCTGACAGGGGGAGAATACTTCACAGGCTAGTGCACGCGGGCACCGTCCTCCGGTCGATCCGTCGCCCAATGTAGCACACTTGTTTTCAGGGGGACAGAACTGTGCCCACGCCGCGTTTTGTAGGGGAAGTTAGGAATCAAATCACTGTCACTAGCGAAACTCGGCAAGATTGGAGCACAGGTTAGCAGAGCCGCCACATATCCATTTGAAGTTGCTTGTAGAACAGAAATAAGCTAACCATAACATGGGCAAAATACACAGCGTGATATGGACCAACCTCCAGTGCACAGAAGGTACAAATCTACCCATTCAGCTCCGTAGATTTAGCGGTCCGAGTATTCCCGCCCCTGCAGCAGCCCAATTAGCTGTAGGAACCTAGGCCTGCAATCTCTGCCTCCAGGAGGGGCACTATATTTGCAACAGCTGTTCAAGTAAAATGGCGATTGTACCCACGTGCAGCTTCTGTGATTGCTGCCGAGTCCTGGATCCTCCAACAACAACAGGCGGCACCCTAGCACTCTGTAGATTAGTCCATCAAGGAGGCCATAGACCACAATCCCAGTCGATAATTAGACACAGCTCCCCTACTAACACCCATTCTGTGTTGTCTTATAAGTCAGGGAAAAGTTCTAACCAGGATGTGGTGCACTATGCTCTGCCCTGAGCCCCACCCTGTTCAACCTCTATATGGCCCCGCTGGCAGATGTGGTCCAATCGTACGGCATAAAATTAGTATCTTATGCCGACGATACTCAACTGCTCATCTCCCTATCACAGGCACCCACTTTAGCAGCTGCCAACTTCAAAACCTGCATGCAGGAGCTTGCAGGCTGGATGAACCAACACTGTCTGAAGCTCAATGGTTCAAAAACTGAGGTCCTAGTGATGGGGGGCAATGATGCTAGTTGGACTCAGGAATGGTGGCCTCCTTGTCTGGGTCCCCTACCTATCCCTTGCAAGGAGGCTAAGAACCTGGGGGTCTGGATTGATCCCAAACTCTCTTTTGGGAGCCACGTCAATAAAGTAGTAGGGAAATGTTTTGGGGTATTGAAGACCCTAAATCGTACTCTGGACCTTCTTCCTTTAGAGGCCAGATGCACCATGACCCAAGCATTAGTCACCTCCCGTATTGACTACGGAAATGCGCTATTATTGGGGACAACAGAAAAGAATATTAGAAGGCTGCAGGTTCTTCAAAACACGGCAGCACGGCTAGTTCTTAGACTCCCCAAAAGAGCTGCATCTAAACCTACTTTGGCTGCTCTTCATTGGCTCCCTATAAAAAAGAGGATCCTATTTAAAGCGCTTCTAATCTGCTATAGGATAACCTCGCTGAAAGCCCCTGAATACCTGAAGGATCTTGCCATCCCTTATGAGCCCAACAGAGCACTTCGCTCTATGAGCATGGGTCTTCTTAAAGTTCACAACACGCGTTGCTTGAGCCCAAGCTTCACATTCACATAGCACTCTGAGATCTCCTTCATTCAGTGTAAAATACATTTCTTCACATATTATTCATGTCGTTGTCTTCTTTATTATTCTTCTTTAGTTATCATTTTTGGGTAATTATTTCATCATTAACCTCTTTTTTCACTCGTGTATTAGTATCATATTTTTACATTATATATGCCCAATGCATTTCAAGCAAAAATGCCCTTCCTCAGGGGACTTCGTTCTGAAAAAATATAACAATATGTCGGTACATTCTCAAGTTCATATCACCAACCGTATAAAATTGAAACCATAATGAAATCATAATGATCTCTGACTATTTTTGTTTATGATACCTTATAACCCTGTGGTGAAACGATAATCCCTACGTAGTGACACGTATTTTCCAATTCACATTGCCAGGGTGCATACATTTTAAGCCTATGTGCACTCCCTTTAACTAGTGTTATCACTGACCTTCTCTTTAAGATTCTTGTAACGTACGCATCTGAAAGTAAACAACCAAGTGCTCGTATTACTCAGACTGTCCGCTTTATGTGATTGTGCATTTAAATCTTATTCTCGCCTCTTTAGAGTCTTACCGGGTAACTTGTACTCCAGCGCTTAACGCGATTCCTTCCGCCTACCGGGTTCGTGTGCGATTGGCGTGCGTCGCTCTATCTTATTCCTACTATATGGTACAACCGCGTGATCACGTGGTGTGTGAATAGGTGGGTAAGCGAGCTAGAAAACGGACATGGTTTGTTTACCTCTTGTACGAAGCCTCGTATTTCATGTGTAAACTAACTCCTTAGCTGCTGACAATGTGCAATGCGCGATATTACTATTAAGGCAACAAAAATAAAAATAAGGCACCACGACTAAGTCAACATAAATGTCATGAATATAAATAAATCCAAATGTAAACAGCTCTTGTGAAAACATAACGTAAGTGCATCAGTGTCTTCTACATGTCATCCAGTCACATCAACTTCATGTACAGTCTATATAAAGCAACTCAGTTCCATCCGTTCATTTAATCCTTTTGGATGTAAGGTGCATAAGAAGTTCATCCAAAATGTTTCTCTCCTTAACAATGAGTTATTAGTGTCTATACCTGCTTGGGGTGTTATCATCTCCAGTATGCAAAATTTGAGTTGCGAAGGATTATGCTTTGCTTCATTGAAATGGACTGCCACTGTGGATTTGAGGTTCCTAAGTCTGATATTGCTCTTATGCTCTGTCATCCTGATTTTTATCTTTCTCTGAGTTTTGCCCACATAGGACAATCCACATGGACATCTTAACATGTATATTAAGTTGCTACTGTCACATGTTCCTGATACTTTCAACTTCACTGGTGTTCCTCTTGTGGGGTGGTTGATAACATTCCCTTTAATTATAGCTGAGCAATTTCCACAATTATGGCATGGCACTGTTCCTTTGTAATTGTCTGTTTCTGTCGTTTTTTGGTGTTTAATTAACTCTTTTATGTTTCTGGTTCTTTCATATGCAAATATTGGAGAGTTTGAGAAGATGCCTTTAAAATCTTCCTCCAACGCAAGTAATGGCCAATGTCTCATAATGTTTTTTTTGATGTTGTAGCTGCGTGTAGAAAATTTTGAAACGAATACTGATCTTTGTTCTTCTTTTTTTGTTTTTGCTGATAATAGATGTTGTCTTTGAAGTTTATCCGCTCTTTCTGCAGCGGCCTTCAGAATGGGTTCCGGATATCCTCTGTTTTTGAATTTGGTTAAGGTTTCTAGCTTGTGTTTCTTGTAAGATTCTTCAGTTGAGGCTATCTTTTTTATTCTGACCAGTTGTGAAAATGGCAGGTGTTTTTTCAGTGGTGGTTGGTGGAAACTTTTGTAGTGTAAGAGGTTGTTTCTGTCTGTACTTTTTGTAAATACACTTGTAGTTATTTGACCTTCCACGTTCGATATAGCCACGTCCAAGAATGTGATTGTATTTTTGTTGATGGTATATGTAAATTGTATTCGCTCATTGATCTCATTCAACTGTTGTAACGCTTCCTTTAAGCTCTCCATGCTCCCTTTCCATAAAACAAAAATGTCGTCAATAAAGCGTTTATACAGAATTACATTGTTCTGCCACGTCTGATGACTCAGTATATTGTCCAGTTCAAATCTATACATAAATGTATTTGCGTACGTTGGTGCCGCACAATTTCCCATGGATGTTCCAGAGCATTGTACATAGTACTTGTTTTTCCATGTAAAGTAACTATGAAACAAGGTGAAATGAATCAGTTCCATAATGAATATTTTTAGATGTTCGCTCTTTTCTTCATTCACCAGAAAACTTTCCACAGCTATCATTCCCAGATCATGTGGAATGGATGTATATAGGGATTTTACGTCCACTGTTGCCATGATCATGTCTTTTGTAAAGTTACTCTTCTCCTCCTCCAAAATAGTCAAGAAGTGGGTGGTATCTTTTATGTAGGTTGAGGATTTTTGAACAATGTTTTGTAGATGTTTATCTATGAACTTTCCTATGGGTTCATGTATAGACCCTATGGTAGATACTATTGGACGTAGAGGTGGTTTCGTCGCATGTTTGTGAATCTTGGGTGTCATATAGATATATGGTATAGAAGGATTGATGTTTATCAGGTATTCTTTATCCTTTTGATTGATGATACCTTGTTCTAAAGCTTTGTCTATGATATTCGTCAAGATTTTTATAAATTCTTTTGTGGGGTCAATTTCCATTTCCATGTATGTATCCTGGTCATTTACATGAATTTCCACCTGGTTCTCATAGTATTCCGTATCCATGATAATGAGGGCGCCCCCTTTATCGGCTTGTCTTATTGTTATTTCCTGGTTGTTTGCTAGTTTTTGTAAGGTTTGTCTCTCTTTTTCAGTGAGGTTTGTTTGCTTGGATTTAGGTTTCTTGAAAATTTCTTCTATCTCTTTCATTACTACCTTTTCGAAGGCATCCAATACCTTGTGGCTCACTGGGGCAATAAATTTGCTTTTTGTTTTTAATCCCATCATTATGTCTTCCTTTGGTTCTGTTATTGTTGATTTTTCAACGATATTAGTAAAAAAATGTCGCAGTCTTAGGGATCTCAAAAATTTATACATGCATACTTTTGTTTCCAGTAGATTGGAATGGTATGTGGGTACATATGATGACCCTTTTTGTAACACGTGCATTTCATTGGAAGTCATGGTGTATCTAGATATATTAATTACTAAGGTCTCTGACTCCTTGTGTTTTTGGCTATAGTTTCCACTGGTGTTTGCTTTTTTGCCCCTCCTGGTTCTGTTTGGGGTCCTGTGGCCTTATCTTAAAAAGGAGTTAATTAAACACCCAAAAACGACAGAAACAGACAATTACAAAGGAACAGTGCCATGCCATAATTGTGGAAATTGCTCAGCTATAATTAAAGGGAATGTTATCAACCACCCCACAAGAGGAACACCAGTGAAGTTGAAAGTATCAGGAACATGTGACAGTAGCAACTTAATATACATGTTAAGATATCCATGTGGATTGTCCTATGTGGGCAAAACTCAGAGAAAGATAAAAATCAGGATGACAGAGCATAAGAGCAATATCAGACTTAGGAACCTCAAATCCACAGTGGCAGTCCATTTCAATGAAGCAAAGCATAATCCTTCGCAACTCAAATTTTGCATACTGGAGATGATAACACCCCAAGCAGGTATAGACACTAATAACTCATTGTTAAGGAGAGAAATATTTTGGATGAACTTCTTATGCACCTTACATCCAAAAGGATTAAATGAACGGATGGAACTGAGTTGCTTTATATAGACTGTACATGAAGTTGATGTGACTGGATGACATGTAGAAGACACTGATGCACTTACGTTATGTTTTCACAAGAGCTGTTTACATTTGGATTTATTTATATTCATGACATTTATGTTGACTTAGTCATGGTGCCTTATTTTTATTTTTGTTGCCTTAATAGTAATATCGCGCATTGCACATTGTCAGTAGCTAAGGAGTTAGTTTACACATGAAATACGAGGATTCGTACAAGAGGTAAACAAACCATGTCCGTTTTCTAGCTCGCTTACCCACCTATTCACACACCACGTGATCACGCGGTTGTACCATAGAGTAGGAATAAGATAGAGCGACGCACGCCAATCGCACACGAACCCGGTAGGCGGAAGGAATCGCGTTAAGAGCTGGAGTACAAGTTACCCGGTAAGACTCTAAAGAGGCGAGAATAAGATTTAAATGCGCAATCACATAAAGCGGACAGTCTGAGTAATACGAGCACTTGGTTGTTTACTTTCAGATGCGTACGTTACAAGAATCTTAAAGAGATGGTCAGTGATAACACTAGTTAAAGGGAGTGCACATAGGCTTAAAATGTATGCACCCTGGCAATGTGAATTGGAAAATACGTGTCACTACGTAGGGATTATCGTTTCACCACAGGGTTATAAGGTATCATAAACAAAAATAGTCAGAGATGATTATGATTTCATTATGGTTCCAATTTTATACGGTTGGTGATATGAACTTGAGAATGTACCGACATATTGTTATATTTTTTCAGAACGAAGTCCCCTGAGGAAGGGCATTTTTGCTTGAAATGCATTGGGCATATATAATGTAAAAATATGATACTAACACACGAGTGAAAAAAGAGGTTAATGATGAAATAATTACCCAAAAATGATAACTAAAGAAGAATAATAAAGAAGACAACGACATGAATAATATGTGAAGAAATTTATTTTACACTGAATGAAGGAGATCTCAGAGTGCTATGTGAATGTGAAGCTTGGGCTCAAGCAACGCGTGTTGTGATTTATAATACCTCCCATGCTCAGAGGGAGTATCGCATTTAGCACCAACCACACTGTTGAAACTGAATGAATTAAAGAAAAATTAGAATAAACCAAGGAGTGCAGAGCCACACCCACAGTGGTCTTTTCATTCTTCTTAAAGTTCCTCATATAAAGAAGGCCAGAATGGGAGGTCGCTCCTTTCGCGTGTTGGCAGCCAACCACTGGAACTCCCTCCCTACGAACATTAGATTAGCGGAGTCTGAAACAACTTTTAGGAAACTTTTAAAAACCCATCTGTTTACCCTTTAAGTTCTTTCACTCCATCTTGCTGCTCTCTCCACAGCGTGGGGACACGCCGGGATGGCGTCACCAGGCGCTCTACAAGCTCCTTTATTATTATTATTATTATTATGCCCTTAATTAGCTCAAGGAATGGTTTCCGTGTGTCGGCTGCTCAACTACTTCCAGCCGGGGTTTTTGCGCTCCGGAGCAGTACGTGGCGGCTTCTAAAATGGCGTCCCCCGTTCGGCCTCAAATCCTCCCCATAAGTCGTACCTTGGACGTCCAGACTGGTTCAGACTCCGTTATGAGCACCTTGACCATCTGCGGCAATCATTGGATGCCGTCCGCAATCGTTTCAGTGTCCCAGCAGTGTCCAACGATGGTCCGTAGCGTCAGCCCTGATTGTCCTGCACGACCCCGGTCTCGAGTTTGGGGCTCAGCCGAGGGGAGCTTCACATCATCCAGCTACCACCAACTGATCAACCTGGTCACAGAAAAGACCGGCACAAGGGGGTCGGACTCCCTTTTCGCGCAGAGGAAAGCAGACCTCCGCATGCTCCTGGGGTTCCGCACCGTGATGTGGTGTCGCCTTGCCCTCAAGTCCGCAAATAAGGTAGGATTATTTCAGGATATTTTCCTCAGCCGGCGGAGCTCGCCTAGAAATCGGCCATGTCGCAGCCCGGCTAGCCACGCCCACCCTTGGAGAAAGTTTGTTAACAGCAATTAAAGCAGTGTATAAAAATCTCTTGGTAAAGAGGTTAGTAAACGTGAATCTCTCTAAATTAATACAAATTGGTAGTGTGTCTAGACAGGGATGTCCTCTCTCCCCCTCCTTTCTAAAATTTACATTGAGCCTCTGGCTTGTAAATTAAGAGAAGGCCGAAATATCCAATCTTTTGTCTGCAATGGATGGTCAAAAAAAATTGGTCTATATGCTGATGATTTAATGATCTTCACTGGTGACCTCACTCTTGGCTATTTGGGAAACTCTGGACCAATTCTGAAGCGTATCTGGATATTCCGTAAACCAATAAAAAACAGAATTGATGCAATGGAACACCCAATACAGTAGTAACTTGATAAGGCAAGAAATAAAATACCTGGGAGTACAATTTGTTCACAAACTAGAAAAATTCGCTCAGATAAGTTTTGACAAACTAGTTACATCAGTTAAAAAACAACTTCAAACCTGGGGAGCGCTGCCATTGTCTTTTTTTGGCACGTCAAATCTTCTAAAAATGTCAGTACTCCCAAAGTTTACCTTTATTTTCAACACCATCTCTCTAGAATGTATGGTTTAAAAAAAATACAAAGAGAGATTACTAGTTTCATCTGGGAAAATAAATGTCCCAGAATTGCTCTGAGGAAATTACGCAGGAAGAAAGAGCAAGGTACCGGGCCTTCCATCTAAAGAATTTTCGTCAGCGTCTAAAGGACAGCTCCAACTTAATTCCTCATTTAAAGGCTTTTGTAAAGGATCCCCAAGTCCATTCAGAATTTTTTCTCCAAAAATTTGCCTACCCTAAATTAAAAAAAAGCCAAATTAAAGATCCCTCAGAATGCAGCCAAAATCTGGTATCATATAAGACTCACATTGCAGTTACCATATTACTGTGATTCTGCTCCTATTTGGGACTCTGGGGGTACCCCTGCCTGCCTTTTGGACTCATTAGCAACTCCGCTGTGTGAGTGTGGGATTAATCATTGGGGGCAACTCCTGGAAAATTCTAAACTAATTTAGTGGCAGAGATTGTCAGAGATTTCCAGTAATTCTGTCTCCAAATTTAAATACTATCAATTAGTAAGCTGGGTAAGTACACCGGACAAAAATGGTGAGAGGAACATGGAGGCTGAGACTAGGATAAAACTACGTCCCAAGCTGCGTAAATAAATCACAGAGTGGTATTGGTTGTTAATTCAGGCAGAAGAAGGGGCACAAAATCCACTGATGGAGAGCTGGAAGAGGGAACTGCCCGACCAGGATAACGAATTATTATGGCAAGTATCTATGGTTTATTTATGGCACTATGTGAGATCTGCCCCACTAAGAAAAAAACATCTTTTCACTGTCCATAAGGCTTTGGATGCCACGGAGGTTATCGAAGATGGGAAATCAGACAGTAAAAAAATGCTTCAAATGTGGTGAAGAAAATGCAAACAAAGCACATATGTTCTGGCATGTCCCCCGATCCAGTCCTTCTGGGAGAAAGTGTGTAAGATCATATCAGAATTTGTAGGTCAAGAACTAAAGGTGAGTTTGAATATAGTTATTTTTGGAGTTTTGACGGGCGGGGAAATAAATGCTAACTTTAACAAAATTCAAAAAAACATTATTTTTGTCCTCATTCTTCTGGCAAGAAGGGCGCTGTGCATCCAATGGACACTTCCATGTTCCCCCACAGAGGTGAAATGCATCCGTTCAGTACAAAGGGTTGCAACTCTTGATCGAGCTATTAAGAGGGTTAAGAGAACCACATTTTTCAGAATTATTGGACATATGGTTAGAAACGCATGTAAATAATTTCCACTCCTTAACTTGATATACATCTATTATCTGGAATTTAATTTTGAAACACAGTCTTTTGCTTTTATGTTTTTTTTCCTTTGCTATATTTCTGGTCCTATGATTAGTAGTATGCTTTACAGGTTGGCCTGTTTGCCTCAGAGCCACTATCTCATTTACCTGTTTCAGTGAAGTAAGTCCTTTTGACCGGACAGCGGGGATATTACTCTTAAAAACCTGGGATGTTTACAATATTCCCTCCTTTAGGAGGTGCCGGGTACCCCGAGTCCCAGTAAAAAAGACCCTCTTCGACATGTTTTTTGCATATTGACAAATGAGGGAAAAAAATAGGTTATAAATTCTACGAACATTCTTCCACTAATCCATTTATGCTGCTGTATAATATCAAGATGTACACTCTTTTTTATATTTATTTTGAGTTTGGTTCAGTGTAAAATATATTTTTTTCCAACACAAACGATACATACCTACTTTGAAATCATTCCATTACCACATTGATTAGAAATCACACAACTGTTCTCAAAGCAAAGGTAAATATAGTTTTTTTTTAAAAAGAGCATGTCATAGTCAGTTTAGTTGCAGCACCAACATTTTTTGCACACATGGTCTCCCTCTTATATACCGTTTATTTATCCATTGGTTAAAAGAGGGAAGTTCTGTGGATTTCCATTTATGCGTAGTCTATAGCAATGAACGAGCCCTACTCTGGCATAGATGCCGATCCCAAATGCCTAGAACCACCCTTTGTGCTTAAAAGTGCATCCAGTGATATGGGAGTAGATTCTCTATTACCAATAGCATCCAATATCCTTTCCCAGAAGTTTTGTAAACTTTGATAAGTTCAGATCATATGTAACCATGTTCCTTTATCATTTTGTCTTGGACATTTTGATGAGATATCTGGGTTATGTTTATTTGGAAATGATAGTGTAAAGTATACCTCCACAGACCACAAAAATGGCATGTGTTTGAAATTGGCCTCTGTAGTGCTGACAATTTAAAATATACTTACTTCTTCCCAATCTAATTGACCGATCCCCAAAAAGGTTTATTTTTGGCATTTTTTTTAGCTTGTTCATTTATAGTGTTTTACAGCCCTCTGTGCCCATAGAAAGAAAACCAAATAATAAATATTTTAGTGGGAGGGTTAGCCGTTTGCATGTTTTATCAACAATGCCCTAGTACTTTATATTTCCACCACAAAAAAAACTTAATGCACTGTATATCTGATTAAACACATACTGGTATCAATTTCTCTTATTCACAATTGTCTGTTGAATTTATTCTCATGAGACAATATTCACATTTTGCAACCAGTCTCCTTTTTTTGGATAACAGGAGTGTATGCTTCTTTGATACGTCAGGAAGTATCACCTCCATCAATGATTTCTATTGCACCTTTGGTTTGTTCTCATATCAGAAAAGATGTATAAATATAATATTATACATTTTTAAAATAAGGTATTGTACAAGTTTGGGTTGCATATTTGTTTTTTTGCAACAGTGGGAAACAAAATGATTTCATAATTCATTTAAACAAAATAATGTGTATACTCCATGTTGTCTACCAATGTATACATCAACTAAATCCTCTGGGAGTGTATCAGTTTCGTGAATTAAATGGTTGTATTATCTATAACTATTACCTCAAAAATAGCTTATATTGATTATGTATATGGGTTTGTATAAACAACTAGTCTGTCAGCATATAGTTTAAGTTTTGCAGAGCCCTGAACTATGGGATTAATGTCTGATGTTGCTCCAAAAGCTATTGTTAGTGGTTAAATTTCTTCTTGCTCGCCTTCAGCTAGTGCAGAACTCCGCTGCAAGGGCCATTTTCGGCCTTCATCAAAGAGCGAGTGCATCGGAGCTGCTTAAAAGGCTTCACTGGCTCCCTGTCACGAGACAGATTACTTTTAAGGCGCTGACTCTCGCCTTTAAGGCACTACATCTTGCAGGGGCTAGATACATCAGAAGGCGTCTTGCCTTTTATCGGCTCTCCAGAACTCTGAGATCAGCCTCTTTGGCCATGGCTTCTGTTCCTCCCATCAGACGGGCTAGAATTGGAGGCGGCTCTTTTCGATGCTTGGCTCCATGATGCTGGAACTCCTTGCCCGTCTCCCTTAGGAAAATCAGCAATCTACTGGTTTTCAGGAAGGAACTGAAGACATTGCTTTTACCCAGTAATTTTCTTCTGCTGCTCTGCATCTGCCCTGGATTGTCTCTCCTTCGGGTCTTTGTCAAAGCGCCGGGACACTCCATGAAGTAGCCTTACGCTATAAAAGAGCCAAATAGCATAACATAACATAACATTAATGTAGAGCACGACCAGAAATGTTTGCTCTGGACCCCATGTTATCCTAATGTTCCCCATGCTCTACCGATTTATTATGAGGAAATCTATTGTTCTTGTATAGAAAAAAACTAATGTACTAAATAATTGACTCAGGAGCCTGATTTTCTTCAACAGGGAGAAAAGCATTTCCATCACGCCAAGTTGAATGCTTCCGCTGCACTTGAAAAAATGTAATACAGCAGGAATATTATCAGCAGATACATAATCATTAAACTCGACCAAAAGAAAATCCATATAGTTGACGTCTAGAAAGATAATCATTTTGATCTGCATGGATTATTTCAGATAATAATGCTACCAGGCGTATTACCAATAATTTCACAAATTGTATAATCCAAATTCAGTCATTGGTCAAAATGAGTTTAGGTTGGCTGGGACCTTCCATTTTTTCAAAAAACAAAGTAGGTTTCCTCTCAATAAGAAGGGGGAAATTTTACCTCCAAACAAAATATAAGTAAATAATTATGTCAAAGGGGCCTTTAATTCTACTTTAAATGTCTGATCTTTCAGATTTATACCCAACTGGTCCAACCCCTTTATCGCATGGAAGATACTTAAAAACTACAATGACTTCTTTGTGCGTAATTATTCCAATTAAGCCTTTAGCTTCTTGCTTCTTGAAGGGGGAGGTCATAGGAGTACACCATTGATGTAAATATTTAAGAATAGACCCATGTGATGTTATTCTTGCTCATTGTAAATCTTTTGGTACTATTTCTGAAACAACTCCTTGTTTTGTTTTAGATTGGATGTCCCTGTAAGCATTTTAAGATGAAGGATTATATTAATCTTGTTTGAATCTACCAATGTTTTTATGTGCCAAGCCAAGATTGTCTTGCTATTCTCACCCTCTACATAAAAATGCTGAACTACTGACTTTCTAGCAAAAAAAGATTTAAATCTTTCTTCACTCTTTTCCACAGGCCAAGATTTACTTGACTAATCTGTTCATTCAGAGTTGTTTCTGTCTGGCTAAGAGTATTATGTTTAATTGATAAACTCCAAATAGCATTCTTTATACCTTTGGGCTTGAAATTGTATCACTTCTCATCTTAGGGTTGCTTTGAAGCTTCCCATATAAACTCTAATGGAGCCATTCCAATAAATAATTCGAAAAAAGACGTGATACTTGTTTTAATGTTCTTACAAAACTATGAATCACATGACAGAGTTTGACCTAACTTCCAATTTGGGAAATCTTTCTTGTAGAATTTAAAGACAGATCAAAAGTAAGTGCTGTTTTCAGGTAACCAATTTGTCACAAACCTTCAGGGCTTACTTATCAAATTTTTAGAAAATTCAAAATGTTTTGATAAAACTAATATTGTTGTACTGTTGGATTCACGGTTTTCCATGGGCCAATTAGTCCAATTAGTCCTAGCTCTGATTTTCAGATCTGGAGGGTCTGTGCAACTCTAGGTTTCCACTGTAACACACCTTTCCTTGAGCAGTACAACATAACTTATTACACCGTGTTAAAGTCCCTGCAGATAAAAACAAATTCAGGGAAATAAACTGTAAACCTCAACTCATATTACGCTTTAGGATAAGCTAATATGGGTCCATCTCAAAAGATACTTGTGATATAGTGGTGGTTCAATTTCAATGCCATTGCTACCCATATCCCTGCCTTATCCCGATCCATTTTCACAATAGGCTAAGAGAACGTACTGAATGCTAAATTGTGCAACCCCCATGAGAGGCTACGGCTGATGAGAAGGCCATTGTTTGAAACAGGGTCTAAGATTGTTTTCTGTTTACACTAAAGCATTTCAAATGTCTTTCCTGAAGTGACAGAAAAGTATCTTTCTGCTTGTGTGCCCATTCTAATATCACCATTTTCTTGTGTTTATTATTTAGCCCATTAACATTTACCGACAGTAAATTAGCCTGATGCAGTTATTAAAAAAGACAAAGGAAATTTGGAAGCTGTACCTAAGTTTTCTTCTATTTATAAATTATAAATAGAAGAAAACTTAGCTACAGCTTCCAAATTTCCTTTGTCTTTTTTAATAATAATCTTGAACCTGTTTTCTTCATATTTCTCCTCCCTATACACATTGCCCCCACCATTCTGTGCCCTTTCGCCCCCTACCTGTTGAGTGCCCACCCTACCCTCACTAGAGAGCCCAGCCTTCTCAGTTGTGGTGCGTAGACATGCACTTTAGACTGTGTTGAGTGCATGTCCCCTGTGAGTATTGGTAAACCTTATGCCTACTGTTATTGTGCCCTCCTCTTTTCATGTTTCTTTTCTTCCCCCACCTTGCTTTTAATCCCTTTTTATCTTCGATGAAAGATAAGTTTCTTAAGGCTGCATCACTAATGCTGGAAATACACGTATCCCTTCAATATAAACGTTGCAGCGTCCAGAGTCACTGCACCTTAGACATGGGACCAAAATTACCACACTCACTCGGCACACAAACAACAACATCAAGTAATTGTTTTCTAAGATAGTCCTCTCCATTGGTCATTTTCCATGCTAAACTGTTGTATTCACTGTTTGTAGCTCTGAGAGGAGAGTATGTGCAGAATTAATATCTGTGAACATTTTAAACATTCCTTTTGAGAGTATTTTCAATGTTGCTATTTGTAACAAAATAGCATGAGCTCCTTCAGTTTTAAACTACGGTATCATCAGATTGAAAATTCTCCTACTTTTATTACTCTCACATAATAAATCCAGGTAAATCTGAAAGGAGTATTTTGGGGGGTTTTGAACACCTTCTGCTTTACAGCGGCAGTCATTATATTTCCATTCATTCCATAATCGCCAAGACAGTCATGGGCCTAGTGAAATTAGGTTTACTGGAGAATGGTATATGAATATGATGTGGTCTGCTAATTTCTAAATCTTCTTTCCGCTGTATTATCACATAAGTATAAATAGGATGCTCAATAACTTACTGATCTGAGGATTTTTGCTGCTCAGGCTCTTGGATACCATAAAATCTTAAATTGCATTATCCTGACTTGTTTTCCTGATCCTCAACTTGTGCTTTAGATGTCTTGAGAACAAAGCAATGCAATCCTCACAGTCCCTACAAGCCCTCAAAGTCCAACATTATCTGTTGTAGATCCACGACTTGGGATGTTAAGCCATCTATTTTTTCTTTCAGGTCCCTGTCACTGTGAGCTGAGTATGGAAGCCTAAGGACCTAATTATGAGTGCCTCCTTAAATTCTGACCTGTGTCTAAACCATGGATTATGCACAGTGGGGAATTACGAGTTTGGTTTTATTTAGTACATTTGAGAATTATCGGATGTGTTAACTAACCCAAAATTCGTTACATTTCATCTAGAAAAACCTGTCGAAATTTAGCAGGGGGTAACATATGGTATGTTAAGCACTAAAATCTGCCTGTTATTCCCCATAAACTCTTAATAGGTGTTATTTATTCCATCCGAAAAATAGCGTACCATGTGGTATTGTTATTTATCAGGGGTGGTAAATAATGCCTCAACTTCATTTTCATTCACCATCACTGCATTAAGGCAAACAGTCCTTATAGGTATTGAGCTAATATTCTGCAATGGCTGTGAAGGGCCTTTTATCCTTGAGATACTATCAGAGCCTACTGGTCATGTGGACTCACAGCCATTTTTACCCCTTTCACCATTCTTTGAACTTCATCAAGCCCCAGGGGAGTTACCTGGGTGCCAGGATAGCACTCTGCTATTTGACTACGCACCTTAAAGTGTGCACTGACTTTACACAGCTCCCATCAGTAGATTGTGGTTATCGCTAAATTTGGCAGGGATAGAGCACTCTGGATCCTGAAACCTCTGCGTAGCATAATCTTTCCCTGGCCTCTGATGGGCTCCATTTGGCTTTCACCACTGGAGCTTAACATCAGGCCAGCATGGTAAAACAGCAAGCAGAATTTATTTGGTCTTACCCAGGGTGTTAGAAATAATCTTATCATTGGCCTTGGCTCTCTCTTTCTCCCTCCCTCTTGAAGAAGGTCAGGATTCAAATTCAACACTCAAGCAAACTAAGCTTACTTAATTCTGTTCCAGTATAATGATGACAGTACTTTGTCTCAAAATAAAAGTGTATTTCATTGGCAGTGCAGAGCTACTTCTGTAAGAGAGCAAGTTGCTCTCTTCGAAAATGTTTTCCTGTACAGGTATATAATGCAGGGGCACCCCCAGGCCCGAACTTCGATGCAGAGGGGATAATACAAGCTGCGGTGGTGTGGCTAACACGTCACATAGAAATATTCTCAGAGCCAGTATCATAGGACATATTGACAATATGTCTGAGTTTAATGTGCAAGCAGCATTTGGCAATGTCTGTATTTTAATGCTCCAGCACGTTACAGCCAGATATTTTGGCTTTGCCAATATTTTCTACTCAGACACTAAGCACTGCTGGAGTTTTGAGAGTATTCATCACACCTGTGAGTTTCGGATGTCTGCAAGATGGTAAACCGAGTGAGTCTTGAACATGAGTGCATGTCTAAGTTTAAGTTTGCATCGGTGGCTCAAGACCTGGCTAAACTTCACTGGTTGCCAGTGCGGAAACGAATTACTTTCAAGGCGCTCTGTGTGGTCTTTAAAGCAGTGCACAATCTGGGCCCCAGATGCATGAAGGAACTATTTTTCTGGTACAAGCCGGCAAGATCCCTCAGATCTGGGCAGCAGGCATTGGTAGTAGTCCCCAGAGTCAAGAAAGCAAGATGGGGAGGCAGGAGCTTTTCCTTAGGCGCAGCAGTAGCCTGGAAGAAGCTACCCCTCTACATTAGAGAATTGCCTGATCTGTTGTCCTTTAGAAAGGCACTGAAAACTTGGCTCTTCACTCATTAAAGCTCCTGACCCACACACACCAGCCTAATCTGTTAGCGCCAGGACACCTCCAGGTAACAGTGCGCTCTAGAAATGTAAAATAAATAAATAAATAAATGTCTGACACACAGAAAAGAAAGCACTGAAGTCTTATTGGAAAAGTGTCTTCTCTTACCAAAAGCAACTAAAGACAAATAATAAACAAAAACTTCCATATAAGTAGAAGACGTGCATGGAGGGATCGCCCACCAATCACAAGAAAGTGTTCCCACAGAGATCAAGAAATAGACTCAACTGATAATCCAGGAGCCAGAGTGTGGGTACAGTTGCCTAATTATCCCCCGGAACAGGCCAAAACTATTGCTACAGGATCAGACTATACAATTTTAGTGATGAAGCCAGGAGAGATGGGACGCAGTCCCTGCTGACAAATGTTATCTGCGTGAATAAATGATGCCAATTTTTGACTTTTTTTTGTTGTCAGGTCATTGTATGGATTGCCGCTGCCGGATGTGTCGTCGCTGGACTCATTTCGGCTTGCTGCATCGGGAGACGGGAGTACCCGCAGGACCGGACTGATTGCCTTGTCCGAGGACGTCGTTCTTTTCCATTGTGGGATCCTGCTTCTAACTTTTGGATTGAACTTGCACATTGCGACATTAGTTCTTCACACTTCTGTTTGGCGTCTATGCGTTCTGTGACTGATTTGCTGTCTACTTGCCTTGTGGCCATGTCGACTCCTACGGCCTCCTTGCTTCACTTTTTCAACGTGTCTGAGGCTCATCCTGAGTTCATTAAGAGTGATTTTTCAGCTTATGATTATTGTGCTTCGTGCACTGTCCTGACTGAACTGGAACCTCCTTTGACTTTTGTGATTTCCACTTACAATATCACGGAAGGCGACTTGCAAACGTATTGTGTTGACTGCTAGTCATTATCGTAATGTGTTGCTGCCTTCTGGATGACTCTTTTCGTGCGGCAATATCTCTTGGTCCTATATCCCAGCGAACATTTGTATTGGCCCATGTGCTTTGACACAACTTAGTTTATTAATGTTTTCTTCAACTCCTGGTGTGCTTCCTCATGCTGTGCGCAATGCCCCGTTGTTGACTGAGGATTGTGATTCATCTTTGCATTTATTTTCCAAATCTGAGTATATTAGTTTAGCTGTTTCTATTGTTGGTATTCCTGCCCTGTCTGTTTATAATTCTAAGGCTATAGGCAAACTTGCTTGCTGGATGGTGAAATCGCTTAATAGCACTTCTTCTGTTCTATCTGATCTTTTATTAGATGCTCAAGGTGAACGCTGTGCTATTCTGCAGAATAGAGCTGCCATTGATTACCTTTTGCTGAAACATGACCATGGCTGCTCAGATTTTGAGGGCTGTTGTTGCTTTAATCAGTCAGATCATTCTAGGTCCATTCAGTCCCATATTTATCGGCTTCATGAGCTGACCCGGGAGGTCAGGCATAATTTAGATCAAGGGTGGTTTGATTGGCTTTTCGGGTGGTTGCCAGAATTACATTTCCTCCGCCAAATTTTGGGTAGTGTCCTTTTGATAATTTGCTTTTTAGTTGCTATTTGCTGTTGTATTCAGTGTGTAGCTTCCTTTTTGTATGTGTTTCGCCCACGGATTATGTCTAGGTCCATTCATTTTGTTTCTTATTATTCTTCTGCTGACTTACGTTCTGTTTGCGTATTTTTTTTTCCCCTTCCTTACTTTTGATGTTAGTGGACAAAGGTCAAGGGTGGAATGTAACGACAGGATCATTTGTACCACTTGGACTGGTGGTGACCGTTGTCCACCGCCATCCCAATATATAATCATGAGTCCTTTATTTCTGACTTTATCTTACCTATTTGCAAGGTTTACTTATGTGCTTTTGACATGATTTCATGTGTCTTTCGCCTCTTTTCGGGTCTAGAGGCCTAAACTAGAGAGAAGCCATGTTCTTTTTGCCCTAACTCTCTGAGGCGCTTGTAGGTGAAGGGTGGTGTTTTAGTTTTAGCTTGTTATGCGCTAGTTAGAAACCGGTGAAGACCGGCTCTTATCAGAGGAATGTGCTTATTCCCCGGGCTCCAGACCCAACAGCAGCTGGCCACTGTGGGTGCGTAGGGAGTGCGGGGCTTGGTACAGGAATCCGGTGGGAGGCAAGTTGCTGGCTTTAAATTTCCATGTAAGGAGAGCTTTTGATATTAACAAAGAGCAGTGAAGCAGAGGGTCAGAAGTTGGTGAAGTCAGTTGCTGTTAGGTTGTCATCTTGGACTGGTGTCAGTGAGAGCTGGAGAGAGAGTTTGAGTGACTTGGAGTGGTGGCAGTTTAGATGAGGCAGGACGGTGCAGACGTGTATCCGTGATTGCATAGCAGAGTCCTGAATGAACCGATGCGAGAGCGAGAGAGGGGCCAGCTCAAATGCCGAGGCCAGAATGCGTAAGATACTGGTGAGGCGTTCCGAGTTAGCTTATGACATATAACCATTCATTTTTGCTTTCTAGGTTGTGTTTAGATTTTTATTTATGCAAATGATTCTTTATCGTATTATGCTATTGCTTTTTCTTTCTTGTCATTCTATTATTATGTAAAGAGACACCAATGTTTATTAGTCTCATCTGAATGTTGTTTCTGAGACAGAGTTAACCTTTCTTTCTAGCCAGGTGCTGATGTATAGAAGGATGTGCGATTCCCTTCTTACAGGTAACTGATGATAGGAGGATATGTGATTCATGACAGGAAATAACTCCAGATGGGAATAATTTGGCTTAACAGTCTTGCTTGGGAAGGTGGGGCCCCTTTTCAGTGAGGAAGGTAAATCGGCTCTCCTCAGGGATACCCAAATTATAGGGACAGTTAAAGAAGCCGTTGG
The DNA here is from genome assembly GCF_964263255.1 of Lissotriton vulgaris. NCBI lineage: Eukaryota > Metazoa > Chordata > Amphibia > Caudata > Salamandridae > Lissotriton > Lissotriton vulgaris. Next base: position 702,599,063 of record NC_141700.1, on the reverse strand, counting down.
GAGATGCTAAAGAAGTTGTCGGGAGATGTTAAAGAAGCCATCGAGAGACGTTAAAGAAGCCATCGGGAGACGTTAAAGAAGCCGCCGGGAGACGTTAAAGAAGTCGTCGGGAGACGTTAAAGAAGCCGTCGGGAGACGTTAAAGAAGCCGTCGCGAGACGTTAAAGAAGTCGTCGGGAGACATTAAAGAAGCCGTCGGGAGACGTTAAAGAAGTCGTCGGGAGACGTTACAGAAGGCGTCGGTCGACGTTAAAGAAGCTGTCGGGAGACGTTAAAGAAGTCCTCGGGGGATGTTAAATAGGGATAGTCAGAGGACTATGAACCAGTTCTGTGAGATAATTATGAGATATAGTGTGGATTTCCCCAGATTCTAGTAGTATTTCCAACTGTGCAAGCTTTTTTATTGTTATTTCCCCATTCTCAGGTAGGTAGTTTAGATATTATGTCCTATAGGTCCTGAGAAGGGTTGTGATACGTGGTGTCTGGGTGTGCTATAATTGGTAAGCTGACAACTTGGTGTAAAAATCCGGGCGCTACACCAGTTCATGCGGTGGTGTCTCTGGAATCGCAATTTAAAATCTTAATTTATAATGAAGTTGGATTTTAAATTGCAATTCGGAAAATGGCACTTTTAGAATGTTGAGTAACAATGGAGTGTGCAGTTCCTAGGGAAAGGTGGGGAGAAGGGAGGTCTTTTTAAGAAGTGCCCTCACACACGCCAGAGGATGTCATGCTTCATCATTGGGCCTGCAATGCCCGACGGGCACCTGCGGATGGGGCTCTTTGGAGGAGATCTTTTTATGAAGCTGTTGGGTGAGTGCGGGCGTGTGGATTGGGTAGGGCGGTGAATTTGTCAGCTAAAATAAGTCTAGGGCAGTCCAACTGATGTGTTTATTCTTTGGGAGCGCTAGACCCATAGCACCAATTTAGCCCCACAGGACCATCACCACTTTAGCCCTAAACAGCAAGAATGGGGTTAAGAGGGAAACCGTAACACATCATCTGCATATGCTGCCAATTTCATTTGATGGGTGCTATATGTAAAATGATGGATGTGTTTATTGTGCCAAATTTTGGATAAAAATGGTTTTAAAGCCAACTTAAATAGAAAAGGAGATTAGGGGCAACCTTGACGGACACCTCTATGCAAAGTAAAATACAAAGAAGTAAAGCCATTTGCGAAAATTACAGTCTTAGGATCATTGTATACAGGAGAAATAAGAGAAACAATCTTGGTGCCAACGAAAAAACATTGTTGTGGGAAATAAAAAGCTCGATTAAATGCCTCTTCAGCATCAATTGTATTTTTATA